>NW_008824657.1:383083-409871 GCF_000699105.1 Pygoscelis adeliae
AATGACATTTTAGAGTAGAGGGTGTTGTGTGGGTGGGGAGGCCGTTGTTTTGTTACCATGCGGACTGCGGAGCCGGCCGTTTTGTGATGACAACGCGAGGCAGTGGAGACCCTCAGGGGCTTTTCCTGAGTTGCACTGGCACCGTGTTGGTCAGAGGAGGAAAAAAAACCATGTGTTTGTGTTTCTGCTCTGTAAACGGAGCGAATATGACTCACCAGAAACATGTGGGGCAGATGTTTGTGGTAATGAGGTGTCATTTTTATACAGTTACTTTTCTGAATACAGCCACATTTTAAAGCTACTTTGCATGCCTGAGGAGCAGTTGTGGTGAAATTGGGGAAAAATGCTGAGACAGGAGTGATCTAGAGCAAAGCTTTCAAAAGCACCCGGTGAGTTGGGAGTCCCATGCTTTCATTTTAGCACGGCTTTAGGGACTTGGGGGCGTATGCTGTGCTGGCAGTCAGTGGGAGATAGATGACAGATACTCAGGTATTTTGAAAATGATACCTCTGGTCCAGTGCCATCTATTTATATAGGTAGTGTACTTACAGATAGTTCTTTAATCTCCCAGAGCTTATGCACATACCTCACAATAATGCAGATGTGTTGGGTAAGCAAAAAAAACCAAACCCAACCCGAAAAATAAAAATCAGATCAAGTAAAACCTCTTTAAGGAGTGCAGAGCACAAGTCCCAGGGGTGCTCTTGACTGTCTTGCCAATGCAATATATGTTTTACGGCCCTCTTAAAATGTGGGTAGCATAATTGAGGTCTGTACAGGTTTGTATTAGGAGCAGGGCTAGCGAATTAACCCTTGCTGCAAGCTCTGGGCCACCTTTCCTCTTGGCCATAAGAGCAGTCTGTAAATAGATACTCCTTCTCCAGGGCCTGTATGGGACCTTGTCAAAACCCCTGTGCCGTGATATGGCTGTGGCTTTAGGAGATGGCTTGAGGGAGCCGTTGCGACTCCTTCCTCTCCTGTTGGCAGCTCCTGGTTTCTGTGTTGTCCTGACTAAGTCTTGCTTGCAAGGGAAGAGGTAAGAGATGGTCTTCTAGAGAGTTTATAAGTGGGTTGATTACAAATTCTTGTGTGTCTATTGTGGCTTGGTATCTTTCACTTGAGTCATTAGCTTTCTGGGGGGAAGAGCAAAGATCTATTAATCAAAACATTAATGAAGCTGGGGTCAACCGTGCTTGGCAGTTTTGTTTCCTAAAGCATGAAGACTGAAAAACCATGTTGTTTTTCTCCTAGCTAGCACAATAATAATGCTGAAATAATGCATTTCTAACCAAGCTTTGGTAACTACAGCTCCTGGATGATGGTCCAAACTTCAAAGTTTCTTGTATGTTCTTATTTGCAAAAGTGGCCACTGCTCTTTGGTGCATGAAGCCCCTTAGTTGCCTTCCTCAAAACATTTCAGAGCTGGTTCGTGAGGATACCTATCATCGCAACCCGAGTTGTCACCTCTGTGAAACGCAGGCGCTGAATCCAGCGGGGAAGTCAGGCGTCCTGTGATGTCATTTTGAGCATCCAAACGCCGAGGCCTCCACGTGTGCAGGCTGCCTTCTGAGAATGCGGGCTGGAAAAACACCTCTCTCTGCCTTGGCTCCTCCTGTAGAGAAAGGAGGAATCATACCTACCTCGTAGAAGAGTTGTGTTTGATAATGTTTGCAAAGTGCTTTTTAATCCTCTGCTGAAAGGTTCTGTGCGAGTGTGAGTTATAATTATTACGTAAATGTCTTCATATTTTCCTGCACGAGCCTTCAGCTTGCTGCAGAGATGTTTTCCCAGCCTTTATGTGGATGCCATTGGGTTTGTAGTTTCCTGGCCCGTTGTAGGCAGCCGTAGTAAGGCACAGATTTCCAAAAGAGAGAATTAAAGTCTTTTCATTAGTTTTGAAAGCCAAACTAAACCCAAAACCACTTTGAATAAATCTTTCCAAGAGGAAAATTGATTATACATCAACAGGGAGGAGATGCAACTTCATTAAGGATGGGTGAACGGCTCTAGTTCCTACATACAGGTGTCCACCTCCAGACCAGAGGTTTAGCCCATGGGTCAGTCCCGTCTCCTGGAGGGGCCACAGACAGCTGAGAAAACATGTGCGCTTCATCATATCAGATCATCCGGCTAAAGTAAACCATGAGGTCATGCCGACATCACTGTGTCACCCTGCAATAATTAAGACCGCTGCTTGGTTACTTTGCAGCCCCCAGACCCAGCTTGCATACAGGTGTGTTGTTATTAAGCAGCTGGTATAACAAGTCCGTGCCAGTGCAAAGTATGAAATGGCTCAGGACCTGTCCAAAACTAACACAGCCGGGCCTCGAAATGGAGTCCAGGGGGTGCAGTTCTCCCTCCTGGAGATGAAAACAAATCGTAAAGGTTAAAAGGCAGGAATCGGGGCTGTTGCTTTCTGCAGACTTAGAGGAATCTCTGCACCTCGCCCCAGGAGAAGAGGAGTTAATAGGTAGTCAAGGCAAAGAAGGTTAAAAATAGAGCTCTTTGCATAGCTATTTGGTGAGGTCTCTGTCACGTTGGCTGGTGTCTGCTGCTACGAATCCCAGTGCGTTCCCAGCAGGTTTTTAATGTTGGGTGTTTGCAGGTTTTTTATGGTAGGGTGGTGAATGGGGAAAACGGGCTTTGGAAAAAGTGACTTTGGAGGCATTGGAGTCCAGGTAGCAGGCTGAGTTGGGTCCTCAGTCATGTTGGCACGGTCCCGCTGGAACTAACAAGGTGGATTTGAAACTGGGAAGACAGTTCATTGAGCCCAAGGTACGCTTGAAGTGATGTGTGTCCCAAGAAGTTCTCCTTCCCTTCTTGCGTGAGGTTATTCCTCTTGTTCTGTCTTACTGAGAGACGTGGCTCTTGCAGTAAAGGATGCAGGTGATTTTCCCATCAGTCGGGATGTGCTGACTGATGGCTTGCAAGACCTGGCCACAGAGAGTGACTGCTGGGAGCTGAGGTCCCAAGAAGAGCCCGTTGCTCTGAAACTGGGGTTTCTACTGAAATGAGCCCTTCCTGCAAGTATGTTACTGAGCCGATAGCAACTACTGTGTGTTGAGCAGAGGGTATGGTGGCCAGTAAACGGGAAAGCCGGTGCTGAAACTCGATTTGTTAGCTTCATGGGTGCTGTGGCTTTCACTAATACATGCATCCTTATTCCAGAAACAGATTTCCCAGTGCCTGCTGTGGCAGAGTTTGACCCGTCTTTGCCAATTTGACAATGCACTGGGTAACTGCCTTACAACAGCATGTTTTCTGATATGTAAAAAGCTCCAGCAAAGCCCCAAATATCTCACTATCAAGGAAGCTTTCCTTCATAATTTTTAAGACACGTGGGCTAAAGGATCGCTGTGATTTTTTTTTCATGTCTTTCCCTTTGCTTAGAGCACATCTCTGAGAGCCTGTTAAAAGATGCACTGGGGAGATGCGGGATTAGATAGGAAACTGGATTAGCCCCTTAGGATTTCAACAATGTGGCTTTGGTTTAATATAGAAGATTTTATTTAATATGCTTGTAGAAAAATGCAGTGTTGCATAGCTGAGACCTGGTTTTCCCACCCTGTTTTCTCCACAGTCCCATCGCCTTGACTTTTTCCCACTAGAGCGAGCTATAAATACAGAGCAGGTGCAGCGAGCGCTCCAGCATCAGTCTGATCTGTGGGGAAGAGCTGGGTTTTTCAGCTCCCCCTTTTCAGTAGTCTGTGGTGTCCCTCTCCCTCTGTCCCAGTACAGACAGGGTAGGGGAGCAGGAGGAAAACTCATCCCCCGGTCCTCTTCTCCCTGCACAACTGTGCTCCAGAGGACTCAGCACTGTGTTTCTGCCGTCTTCCCTGGAAGGCAGGTGTCCAGTTTTAAATCGGGACTTCTTGGCTCTCTGGCTTCACTGCAGCTCGGTCCTGCTCCCATCAGAGAGAAGATCTGGCCAGGGAGGGAGTCTGACCTGACACGAGGTCCAATGCTCAATCGACACTGTCCTCGTGTGTCCTGCTGTCTCTGACACTGTGTAAAGGGAGCAAAGATCTTGGCCTGCCTGTGCCAAAACTTTCCGAAAGGTTTTTTCGAGTTAACTGAAGGTGTTAATCCAAGTGAGCGAGTCAGAGCACACGGGAGGGCTGCGTAGACCCCAGGCTTCCCAAAGCGGATGAAGATTTGAACAAAACCCCGCACAGGAGTTTGATACCATTAAGCTAATACACTCCAGGAGGAATCAGATGACTATTCCCTAGTGTCCTGTGTCAACGAGCCCTTATTAGATGTTGGGCGGGATTCTAGAAGCAGTTGAGACAAACATCTTCTGTGTGGAGCAAGGAAGAGGCATCCACCACGACAAGCTGCTGGCCCCTCCAACATTAACAAGCTGCTGCTTTGCTGCAGCTCCCTTTAGTCCACACCGCACTTGATAGCAAAGATGAGAGAAGAACGAGCTGTTTTCTATGATACCATGTCAAAGTGGCATACTCAGAGGCTGGATGTATAGATCACTTGAGTGAGGACGCTCTGCTGTAGCTGGTGGGATTTACAGCGGTACCAGCAGTAGGATTGCTGCGGTGTAGTGTAGTTGTCATTTATTTCTATCCACATAATATGTGTCTCTCTGCTGTCGTGCCCCACCTGGCCAGCAAGGAAGAGTATTTCATAATCCCTGACCGTGATGTCACCTGGCTGTGATGACATTACGAAGCATGGAGCAGCAAGAGTGAAACCAGTGAGCGTCCCGAAATGGCAGGAAGGGACCAGGCTGTGCTAGGAGTTCTGTCAGCCCATTTCTCCTGCCGCAGTGAAGGTTTGGCTGCCAAAAAAATGTCGCAACAGGTGAGGAGAGGGAAGATGCATATGCAGCCCCCGGAGACTGGGAACGGGGGTTCTGCGGAAGAGCACGGGGAATGGGAAACATCCTGCAGAATGGCTTTTTTTTTTTACACCCATGGATTGGATGCGGTTTTGTATTTGGCAGGCTTCTGAGTGTGTACCTAGGATTACAAGACCTAAATTCCTTAAAACCCAGATTTGGGTTTGGAAGGGTCAGGACAGACATGAAGAATTTCCCAAGTTTTAGGCTGTTCAGATTATAGAATTTGGGTCAGGATTCCCAACTAAAAGTTAATTTCTCTGTTACAGATGAATACTGGGCACATGGGTATGACTCAGGATGTACTTTAGCCATGTATTGGAGTTATAAGTGTTATAAGTGAATAGGGTGGGACAAACTAGCCATGTGGGCCGGAATTGCAGTATCATTTAAGACAGGTAGTGGTGAAAACCTTCCTCTGGTGAAAGTTATAGAAGGGGAAGATTTAGGCAGCCTGAGCATGAAGGAAAGGGCAAGGAGGTTAATTCATATTATCCAGGGTTTCTGAATAACTGAGTGATCAGGGATGGGGATTGTACATCAATAGCATGATGTAGGCAAGCCTGGAGGTGGTGGGATAAAGGTTACCCGACACCTCCAAGATCCAAGGTGGCACAACAGTTTGAATCAATTGAAAAGCTTAACTAAGAGAGCAAAGGAAGATGTAGTTTTTCAGGAGAAATATGAGGGTCTCTAAGCAGTGGTGTGCTTTCTCGAAATGCTGGTTGAACCTCGGTCATTTGGTAAAGGAGGTAAATGAGGAGCAGGCAGAGCAGGGCAACCAGGAGGCTCGCTTCTTATGGGTGCGGAGAAGTGCTGGGCTTCTTGGGAGCCCCTCCAGCTTTAAACCACTTGGACCTGACTCCTTGACAGTTCCCCGAACAGGAGTGCCCCTGAAACCACTACTGGAAGGACGAGCACCGTTTCCCGTCCGCGGAGCCCTTGCCTCACCTTGGAGGAATGCATTTGCTTCATATAGCAGAGATAAATGGCCTGCTGTTTAAATGGAGTTTGTGTTGCAAACACCAAACTCTTGCTCTGGGACAAGAGTTTGGCATGCCTCCTGCTTTCCTGCTGCCTGCCGGGTGGGACGGTGCCTCGCTCCGCTGATTCGAGGTCTGCTCTGCCGAGGTTGGATTTATTATTGGTGACTGGCCTCTGCTGTTGACTCGATGATTTCTGCTCTGATCTCAGAGGATAATTCTCTCCTAGGCTGGTCTCGGAGGGAACTTGCATTCCTTTCTTATCTCCCACCAGCATGAGTTATGCTCTCAAAAATTAGTCCTTATTTATTAGCACAGCCCAGCCAAAAGCCATCTCCAGGATTCTCAGTTGCATGTGCAAAAATTCCACCTCCCTCTTCTTGCTCCCCTGGCGAGATTCATTAGGAATAACCTCACCTTTCAGGGAATTGGATGCTCCTTCAAGGATGTTGACTTCAAAGAGGTTTGGAGATAGTGTCCCAAAGAGGTTAGTGTGTTCAGTTCATCTGTTTTCACTTAATGTAGCACTGGAAGAGCCCCTGGAGAGCTGTGAAATAAAAACAAGAGCCCTTATTTCTCCCTTAAACTGTAAACTGAGGCGGCAAAGCTAGGATCCCAGGTACTCTGCAGTTTCCCCCCTCCAGATTTAAAACAATCTGTAGAAATTTGTAACCCGGGCCTGCTTACGGTGCTTCCTAAGCTAAGGAGAGGAGTGTGGAGCCTGACGGCAGCCCCACAGCAAAGCATCTGCCTCATCCCCATCCACCAGAGCGAGACGGACGTGAAACTAAAATAAAACTAATGGCAGACCCAGCTGGACAAGGACAATTTTGGCTTTGGTTGAAAGTCAGAGGAAGCCTCTGCGCTGCTGATGCACAGAGGTAAAGAATTACAAAGGCAATGGGAGGGACCGCAATCAGCAGGTAAAGCACAGAAAGGCGCTGAGGAGAATTCAATGTATCATGATATCGAATGGCCCGAAGGAGGGACACAATATCAGCAGCTTCCAGAGACTAAGAAAGCACTACAAAGAGCAACATCAATGCGGAGGTAGCTACGGTGCAATTAATAAAACCTGACAAAGCCCTGTTTGTTGCTGCGAGCCAGCAAAACTCTGCTGTTGCAGACCTGCCATCTAGGATCTGAAACTATTGCAAAGCTGAAGGGGTCAAAATTAATCCCGGAGCAGGGATGCAGCAGGGCATCTCTTCCCCTTCTCGCATGGTCCTACGCTAGTGTAACCCCATCAGTTTGGGGGGAAATTACTCTTGATTTGTATATCCAAGAGGAAGGAAGTGGTCTGTTGAGGCAGGATCAGACCCTGGATTCAGCCTGATGCAGGGTGTTTGCCAACCACTTGGAACCTGCTAAGTCCCTGGTTATATTCCCTGTTGACAGTCCCCCAGAATACCTGCAAGTGCTTAGGGCTGGGTGGGTTTCCATGCCCGTGGCTCCTGCTGCAACCAACAGAGGATTCTCATGGATGCGTGGTGTGTAATCTCAGGGTTTTCATTAGGGGGGGTTGCTTTACTGGAGAGAAGAGATAACCAAGGGCGGAGATGTTGACTGGTTTAAGAAAGCGAGCGATTGTGAAAGGGAAAACAAACAAAAAAACCCCAATCTCTGAGCTGCCAACAACTGTAAAACCCAGATTATTTGACCCGTGCTTCACAGACAAGACACTTTTGATTCCAGTGCAAAGAAATATGGGCAAGACATCAAGTTACAAGCCAGAAATATCATGTAACCGGTAATGGCCCTTTATTGACATAGGAAGTGGGATGGTTTTGATAAAATAAGAGCCCACACAAATGATTTTCTGTGCATATAATTCACAAGGAAAGTCTTTGAGGAGTTTTTTGAAGGAATGTGGTTATTTTTCCCTGTGTTCTTTTTCTTGTTCCATTATTAAACAGAAAAGGAGTCAATTGCTAAGAGGAGCTTTGGCATCCCCTTTGTTCAGGGAGGCTGTGCATTGCCTGCACCCCATAGGTTTCTCCTAAAAACCATCTGGTAGGAGCCTGGGTGAGGTGTAAATGGTGGAAATCGCTTCTCCCTGGTGAGAAGCACTTGAAATAGGTCTGCCCATATCCTGCGTTTTGGGCCAGTTGACAGACTTTGTCCTCTGCAGTAAGTGTTTATTAGGACAAAAAAAATAGAAGTGCCCTGTTTCACTGCTGACAGGTAAAACTATAACTGGATACAGTTCTTGAGATGCTTTTTGTAATGTCTGCATTTCAGACGAGGCTGGACTGAACAATTTGGAGACACTGGTGTGCATCTCCAGACTGAGTTTGCATTTCATGGTGCAAAGAGAGATGGACATACTTGGCCTTCTCTCATCTCTATTTGGTGATCGCTTGGGATTTCTTTCGTCTCAAAACCATGTCCCATCAGGCTGCTGGCCTGTTTTGCACTGTGTGAGGAACCAGGGATCTAACGCTCGACGACCGTGGGCTTACACTGAACCCAGCGGTCCCATTTGTGGTGTATCTTGCTGCCAGTTTTCTTCACCCATTTTGAAATCAAATGGTTCGTGAAGACCTGAATTAATTTGACGGTGGAAAGTAAAGTATCATTAAACGTGATTAATCTCTTGGTGCTGCCAATCCCGCAATCATTTCTGGAGTCTCATGGCTGGATTTGTAGATTGTATCCTTGAACTTTTTGCAGACCAGCATCACGCTAACAAGGTTGTTTGTGTTTGGTTTCCTCCGTTTGCTTTGTTGTTGTTGGTTTTGGGCAGGAGGATATTGAAGTAAGAAATATGGGGAAAAGGTAAACAGGTCTGTACGGGATTTGTGCTCCCCGGTTATTTGGATGTGTGATGTTAGAAAGAAGTAAACTTTCTGAGTACCTTTATCTCAAAGTTTACAAATACAAATAAAAGTCCTACGGAGAAACTTCGTACATGATGAAAGATTCAAATATACACAAGGAGAGTGTTTATTTGAACGTGCTCTTGGTTCCTCTGTTCGTTTTCGGCAGTGGTTATTTCATTGTAGGAGGTCCAAAAAGTTAATTTGCCAAAAGTGCAGTTTTGGAAACAGCAGGGAAGGGACTGAGGCTATTCATGGATCTGGTTTTCAGTTTCTTTATTCATTTTTGGAAAGAGTTTGTTTTGGCTTGAGCCAAACCAACCTTTTCCTGAGATCTTCATTTACCCAGCTCTGATCCACAACCATGTACCAAGCCAAGCTCAGTAAATTTCTCAGGCTTTTATTTTTTCCAGGGCTGTTTTCCTCCCCACAGACCTCCCGAAGTGTCACAGGCAGGTTTCCCCGGGATTCTGCTGGGTTTGGAAGTGGCATGTTGAACTCTCCTGAATCTGCTGGAAACACTTTCTCCTTGCTTAAACCTCTGCTGCGTGTAAATGCACAGGCCTTACAGATTATGCTGAGCTTTTACAGATGGACTAGAAGAGCCAGTGCTGGAAGCTAAAGCCAGCGAAGCGGAGTTAGGGAATAGCTGTCTCGGCTGGGAGAGACGGGTTATAAACAGGGAAGTAGACAGCGTGAGGTGGGGTAGTGTGTCAAATCAGGTCTGTGTGCTGAAAGATAATGAAAATTATCCTTTATAAAAGATGCACTGGTAAACATCTGGGTCGATGTCTTCATACAGGGACCGTGTGGCACGTCAGGAGTCTTAATGTCGTTGCCGTTAGCATTGAGCTGTGCTTCCAGTCCAAATCCCGTGGCAGCCATCACGTGCCGAACGCACCCCACTCTAGGCTATTCCTGGGGGCAGTTGCACCCCACGAGTCTCAGCTCCAGCACCGCCGCTGTGCCCGTAGCCTTTCCCTCCCCTGCCCGCAGCCCTCCCTGTCTGCACAGATTACCCACTAATGATGAGTGTGTAATATTTCCCACTTCACTTGCTCTTGGCTGCCTCCAGCACACTGCCTTTTGTACCTATTTTAAAGGGCAGTCCCACAGCTGTAGGCTGCCCACGGCCAGGAAATTGCCAGGGCTGGCATTAAGCTCCCTGCTACTTTCCTGACAAGCATGAGGCTTTTACTACTTTTCTTAGCTTGGTTCTTCCCCCCCCCAAGCTTTTTATGTTGCAAAAAGTGTCAGGATTTAAGACCAGCTCCTGCAGCTTCAAGAGGCACCTCTGTTTTTCTTCCTTCAGCCTCATGGACTGTTGTCCTGCGGCAGTGGGGAGAGAAGGGGACCAAGGCACGTGTGTGTATGTGACATTACGAGAGACCTCCGGGGCAAAGCGACGGGGGCTATAGATTAAAGAGAGCGAGGGCCAAGTGCCAAAATGGTTGTGTCACTTGTAAGAGCCAGGGCCAGGAGCTGGGCTTAGCGGCACAAGTCTTTCCATTGCTGGTGACTCACTTGCTGACATTTTTGGCTGCCCTCCTGGGCTGGAAGGGGCCGAGGGAAAAGCGAAGGAGCTGCTCACCATGTAAAGCTCGCTGCCCTGGGCAGAGGGGCTGCAGGAGAGGGGCATTGCAGGGGGATGCCAGATGCCTTCTGCTGCCTGGCAGGAAGGGTCTTGGTCCAGCACTAGGACTTCTAGGTGCTGCATTACTGATGGTAATAACTTTGGGTTGCATCTAGGAAAACGATGAAAGCTTACCTTCTCATTCTCCATGAGAAACTGGGAATTGTTAGAAGCAGCGTCTGCTAGGAAAAAGTAAAAAGCTGTTTTGAAACACTTGACGCAGCTCATGAAATCTGAAAATTTTCCAATAATTTCCCTTTCAAATGTTACAGATGTGTCTTTCCTATCTGGTTCTCAAGATGCCATACAGGACAGTTCTCTCTTTTCTCTGTTGCGGTTGCTGTTCGGTGTTTCAGAGGGATAATACTGGCTCTTAACTCTCTGCACAGATTATGTTTGCCTGTGCAGAAAGAGAAGCTGTTTTGGCTAGCCATATTCCAGCAGAAAGGATATAATACAAGCTGCATTTAACCTTGTCAGATGGTCTGTGCAAAGAGGTTTTTAATCCTGTGCTCGTCAGCGTGATGCCTGAGATGGTACCTTCCCATCGGCTGATGCCCTGTGCATCTTCTGCCTTTTGCACCTGCAGAGCATGGTTTTTAGAGGGTATTGAAATTGGAAGTATTTTCTGCCACGCTCCTAAAATTAGCTCAAAATCTGCTCTTTGGTTTAGGCTTTTCGGGTATGGGAGGAAGGAGTTGAAAGAATCGGAACTACACCTCCGTTTGTTTTGGTACAAAATACCAGGCTTCTTATTTTTCACCAACAGATGAGCTTTCAGGTTTGGTTTTGCTGAAGGGAAGGAATTTTCCCTTTTTAAAGTCTCCTTCCAATTTCTTTTCCACATAGAGGAAATAGGGGAAAAAAGCAGGAGGAAAAAAACAATTTGGTAGAACTCGTGGCAGTACTATTTGTGTAGGGGAGAAAAACCACAGACTTCTGACCAAAGTGAAAGTTCCCCTTCGGCAACCTCCTGTGCGGCAGCGGTGCCCGCGCTCTTCAGGTGGCAGCTCCCTGTATCATCTCTCTGATCATTTCTTTGCCGACATCTGGTTTGCAGCCTCTGAAGTCAACAGAAGTCTTGCCATTAATTTCCGAGGCTTTCAGATAATGTTCTGTATGCATGCAAACTAACGTGAGCATTAAATATCCTGTTAAGTCTGCTTGGCTTTTCCCACCAAACATGTCACTTAAATAACCTAATTAAATGAAGTCCTTTCATTTTAGATGATGTTTAGATGATGCATATAATTGCCCTGAGCACAGCTGTCCAGCTGGCAGAGAGGTTATAAAAGATGTAAAACATTTTAATAAAAACAAGACCCTCCTCACGTTTGGACTCCATAGCTGGGATGGAAGGCCAGTGCATTGCACGTGGTTTAAAAGCAGCCGCAGGCGTTGTGGAGCTGTCAGGGATACTCTGGCAGAAGTCTTTCTGACCTCTTCTGTCTTGAATTTTGGCTTGTTGTACCACGTAAAGCTTGGACTCATGGGATGTTAGGGGGTGTTTTCTCTCTTGGTTGGCACCTTAGTACAGGACAACCAGGGAAGGGATGAGTCCCACTGTTTTTGCACCTCGTGCCTGAAGTGATGGGTGAGCCCTGGGGGTCATCCTTGCCCGACCATCTTGGAAAGAGCCTTTCTGGGATGCAGGAGATGGCCAGTTGTTTTCCTGCCCCTACCTTACAGACACAGCCTGTGCTGAGGAGGACAGGCAAGTCTTCTTCGCCATGTCCCGCTGCCTGTCGAATGGCTCTTGGCTCCTTCTTCCCTCTGTGTCCCCTCCAATGCATCCATCTGCAAAGCAGAGAGCAGCAAGGAGTGGCTCCCTCTGCAAGGCAGGAGTGTCTTTGGGAAGGGGCCAGCTCCATGTGTATAATATTTCCATTAACTCAGGGAGGGAAACTCTTGGGCTCAGGGCCCGGGCCGTGCTGGGGAGGCAGCGTAGCTGGAGTAATGGTGCTCGTCTATCACCCAGATGTCAGCGAGCAGCCGGGAGGACAGCGAGACCCCGGTGTGGAGGCTCACACCTGCTTTGATAGTGGCAATGCCTTCGCGTGGCGTGACGGCTCCTGGGACAGCATTGCCTGGCCCTGAGCTTTTCCTGAGCTCATCGGGGGCAGGGGGACGTGGGCCATGCTAAGGATGCTCTGAGTAACGCTTGGTGCTGCCAGCTTCCTGGCACAGCCCTGCCGCTGCAGGGCATCTGCTGCCATCCCCTGTGCCTCATCCCGCCTGGGGCTGGCAAGGCAGGGAGGTGACAGCAGCTCCCCCGCTCGGTTGAATTAGCTGGAGTTTCTTCTCCCGGGAGTGCAGAGAACACACATCTGGTCAGCAGGGACACACGTTTCCCGGACCCTCTTTTTCTGCACTGTGAGTCCGTCCCAGCCGGAGCCAGAAATCCCTTGCCCTGGAGACTTGCTGTGCTGACACATCCGCTCTGGCCGCAACAGAGCAAATTCTGCTTTTTTTTTTTTAATCCTACTCCAAGCCAGAAAGTGCTTAGTGTTTCCCTTTTCCAAAGGGTTTGGGCCACGTCAGGTCCTGCGTGGGACGGTGGCTGTCTTCTCCCCATGTGCACTGAGAGGCGTGCAAGCAGGACGGATCCCCTCTACAGCTAAAACAAGTGAGATTCCACCCAGGTAACATCAATAGAGCATCCCTGCTTCCAGGGAGGAGCAATCTCTCCCCAACCTGCACAGGACTCCCCTTTCCTGCTCCATCTCGGGATCAGTAGTGCCTGCCAAGGACTGCTCCTTTTGTAGACCTTGACCTTGTCCGTGTTCAGGCATTATTTGAACCCCCCAACGCACAAGCTGCAGGAAAACGATCCCAGCAGAAACCC
This sequence comes from Pygoscelis adeliae, assembly GCF_000699105.1. NCBI lineage: Eukaryota > Metazoa > Chordata > Aves > Sphenisciformes > Spheniscidae > Pygoscelis > Pygoscelis adeliae. Next base: position 396,219 of record NW_008824657.1, read on the forward strand.
CTCGTGCTGTCACTTCCACTTACAGTTGGTGGCGGTGACGTTGCCATGGTGGTGAGCAACAGGTTTTTGGCTGCACTGCAGTCTGGGGGACCTGGATCTGGAAGGGGGACCCTTCTCTTTCCAGCAGAGCCCTCCGGGAAAGGACGGCCGAGGAGATATTGATGCCTCCCCTCTGCCTTTTTTTTTTGCAGCCTGGGTTGTTTTATTTTTCCTCTTACCCCCTCTCTCCTGCAGCACAAAAGGACATTCTTGTACCAAAGTATTTTTTTCTGCATACTTGCAGTGTGAGCAAAGCAGGAGGGGTGAGGGCAGGGTGGGGGGATTGAAAGGTTTGGGGAAAAAATCTCACACAGGGCTTAGTTTACAAGGGACAGCTGAGTGTATAAACCCTGTCTCCAAAGAGGGTTGTTAGGAGCTTTTCTGGCAGCGTTTCCCCTCCTACCCCCAACCTCTGGCTAAGCTCCTTCGAGGGAAAACAGAAAGGGAAAGCTGGAGGGGGGGGCATTTTTGAATGCTCCAAAAGTCAGGCCTCAAAAAAAAAAACCACCCCACTGACAGACACAGCAAGGCTCATTGAGCTGAGCAAATAAACCTGGACAAGTGGGCTGGGTGGCTCTGGGGAGGTGGGTGAAATGATGCAGATGGGGATCGATGTCTTGTGCATCCAAGATGACATTATTTGGTAGGGTAAATTAGTCTCAAAGAGGGACAAATGTCCCCCTTGCAAAATAAGCTGGTGGCTAGCCTGGTTGGTGTATCCCAAGGCGTTCAGCGGGGCGTTGGGCACAGAGCACCCATAAAATTCACAGAAAATCCCCATCCCAAACAGTTCTCCTGTTGTGGACCCATCCCCTCTGGTGCCTCAGGACATGGGTTTTGCGTGGTATTTGGGGCGCACGGAGCAGAGAGGTGGGTGCCAAGGTAGGATGCCGTTCCTGGCAGATTGCTTGTAACCCCACCTCCCTTCTCATCTTCGTGTGCTTTTTCTTATCTGCAGTGTGGCTGGGGGTCTTGATATTTGAATAATTGGGATTACGGTACCAAAATCAGCATTCTCTGTGTTTTTATAGACATGGAATTAACAATTCAATTTCTGGGATGCAGGAGGCTTTTTCTTTGTGAGTCCTTTTTGTAAAATCCAGCGATGCCAGCTTGCCTCGCATTAATATCAGATTACTTCTTATCCTTAGATGCAAAGTAAGAGGCCTGGTGTTTGCACAGGGCTTTTTCCCTGATATTGATACGATCTTAGGATCTCAGCGAGTCTGTCAACCTCTTAGGATAAAATTCATTTTCAGGCCTGTAGCCCTGGTGTCTAATTAGGGGGCAATGCTGGGAAGCAGGGAGGGTGCAGTGGGGTTTGCACTGTCCCCAGATGCTGCCCCCACCATCGCCCATCCTGAACATCTTTGAAACTGTTATTAACGTAGGGCAAAACCTGACTTTTGCTGGGTGTCACGCTGTAAGGTGTTTTCATCCTGTCCCAAAGCAACTGCTAATGCTGTCAAAACACGGTTTCTAAATCTGCATTTCATTTACGTCTTGTGTCAGTGCACACACAGGTATGCGTGCACGCTACCTCAGCTGAGACGCGAGTGCTTATTAGAAACATACTTGCTGTGAATTAATGGCCCCATACACATGTATCTCTCATTAAATGCTATGGGGTGGAGGTAGGGATTGTTGCCTCGGGCTCTCTCTGTGAGATCTCTCAGCACCATATGCAATAAATGTTTTTAATAAGCAGTCATTAATGACTGGACAATAACAGCTTTATTAAGCTTAAATTGAAGGCATGCTTGGGAACCCTAGTCTGAGACTATATGGTGTAATGGAATATACTGGAATTCAGCTTTTTTTAGGACTTCTTGCAAGCAAGTATTTGCAAGCTATTGTGGGGAAAAAGATGCGTTCCCTGAAGGCCTGATCCTGCCCTGGGATCTTCCTGCGTTTGAGTGGAGTTATTTCAGGGGCACTGGAGCATCCCTTGGAGGAGGGATGCAGTGGAAACAGCCCCCGTTTCATGGCCAGGATAGCTGGTGCAGGATAAGAAGGAAAACTAGCTGAGGTTGGTGCAATATTGTCTAAGACTTGCGTACAGTAGTAATTCAGGAGGAGGGAGAGGCTGCTTTAGCACTGCTATCCTGCCCACTGAGTGAAACGGAGCCTCTTCCCTTCTGTTCCCCCTGCAGCATCTGAAGGAGGGAGGTTCCTTCTCTCCTGCCTCTAGCAATTGCAGCGTGTCACAACTCGATGCTAGGTCCCGACCTTGCAGTTGTATCTCCAGGGGTGGGCACTGCACGCAGCCAGCCTTTTCCATGCTGCTCTGATTCCTTGTGGGGGCTGCAGCTCCTTTGATAGTCAGATAAAGGCTTTTCTGCTGCTGCTTAACCCCTGCCTACCGAAATCATGGGGGTGGTTCGCGTGCCCAGAGCTGTGTGTGTCTTTGCAGGACCGGGCTGCGAGTCTGGGCTCGGGTACCTCTCGGTTGTCCTTGCATTTAGCAAACGGTGAGTATGGAAAGCAAGCCAGGGACCATGTGTCGCTTTGGGACGCAGGCAAGCAGGCAGGAGTGAAGGATGCCAAAAAGGAATCCCACTCTTTATTAGATGATGATAAAACCATGGTAAAATAACAATAACACCTGGGTACAAATATCCAAAGTACATTAAGTGCAGGGGTTTGGCTGGAAAAAATCTCAGGACAACCTACAACAAAATCCTAAGCCATTGGAAAGCTATTACCGTAGCCTATCCCACCGCTGTTTTACCACCCCTACATCCTCCCGGCCGCCCGGTGACTGCTGAGCTCTGCAATTTGCTTTCTTAGATGGGTTAGTTTCCATTTTGTGCTGTCTTCCTGGCACGGCTCACTCTTGCAAACTGGCTTTCAAGCCTGTAACGATCAGCTCCAGTCCTTCCCGGGAATATCCAGCCCACAAATGCAGTGGATTGCACCTCCCTGGCTGTGCAGTGTTTCAGTTGTGTCTCCAAGGCTCTGTTTGCGTTGATGGAGCTGACTTTGGTCCAATGCAGGTAAGCTCAGACCTTTCCTGTGTCTGGATTGTGCCCGGTGTCCCTGTGCCGAAGGGCGGTCGGTAAAAGGTGGTGACAGGATTGCTGGTCAGCCTGCTTTCAAAGACCTTAGGCTGACCTGGAAAAATGACTCGGCGTTGGTATGATTCAGACCTTCCTCCAAGCCCAAAGCGTGGGACTTGCATCAACTCTGTTCCCTTAAATCCACGTAAACATGTCCCTCTGACCTGGATCCCTTGAACTCCCTCTGCTCCTCTCCCACTGCCTTGTAATCCTCCAAGCCCCAGCTGTGTCCCCGGCTGGCCCTTACTGCCCTCTTCCAGCTTCCCTTACCATTTGGGCTGACCTGCCTGTGTCTTGTTGTTTCACTGACTTTCCAGCGTTTTTTTTATTTACTTTTGAGAATTAACATCATTCCCAGTTCTCTCTACTTCCACTCTGAGTGGATGACTGCATCTCCAGCGTTTTAAATACAGGTTGTACTTAAGAATATAATTCTTAGGAAACGTGTTGAGCTAAGTTAGCCCAACGTGTGTTGCACACAAGCATGTACGAGCACAGGTCTGACTCTGATCTCTCTGCTAGCTCAGAGGATGCTTTGAAACTGATGAAATGATGCTGTCAGATGAGAATTGGGCTGGAGTTGCTGTGTCTGTGCCTTCTGACATCCGTCTTATAATGGGCAAAATGAACCAGATTCCTTGCTGAATTCATCGGCTCCTTGCCAGGGATGAACGGGATCCAGCAGTAAGGACTTTGCCGCAGAGTTGGCTCCCTGAATATTCCACTTTACGGTGAAACGGGTTGTGTATGTTTGTCCTGGTTTTGGGTTAGCACCAAGTGTTGCTCTGAATTGGCTGGAAAATGTGAGATGTTTCTGCAGAATATTTCAGCGTTCAATGGGAAAAATCAGCTGTGATTTCTTTTCTTTTGGGGGGAGACGGGCTTGAAAACAACAAAAAAGAGAACATGATTTTTGGCTGCAACTATTTGTGTTGCTCTTTTGGGCTGGACTTTGAGGATATCTGTAGTGTTATAGAGAGGTGGAGTTTTTCCTTTGCTTGAAACTGGGCTAAGCTTTGCTGCTGTAGTCTAAGATGTGTTGGGTCTGTACGCTGGCCTCTTCAGCGCCAGCTAAAATGCGGATCTTTTTAGATCCTGCTGTAACCACCAACACAGCTTACCTCTGGCGGACTTTTAGACCTCTGCGTTCAAAGCAGGTGAGAGGCACTTTGCTTCAAAGCCTAGTCAACAAGCAAGACAAACTTCCCATCTCCGTGTTTTACAAGCTAGTTACTCCAGACATGATAAATATTTGGCTCCAGCAGAAAAGCCCGAGTGTGGAATGGCATCCCTAAACAGCAAGCAGAACACTTTTGCAAAGTAGACATGGCAATTCGACTCTGATTTCACTCCTGCTCTTTTGAGACATCCAGAAAAGCAAGGAGATAACAAAATATTTTGTAAAAAAACATCCTGATGGCTGGGGGTTTTGTTTCTCCCTTCTAATTGTATTTCTGATCAATGAGAGTTTAGTGAGGCTCTAAGTACCAGCTGGAGGCTTCAAAGAGATCAAAGCCTCCTGTGCAGGGTGCTGTGCAAATACAGTGAAATCCTTCCCCTTGCACCAAAGAGGGAGAAGGTACAAGGAAGGGGGTTTTACAGCCACTTTCCCATTCCACCCCAAGCCTGGAAATCCCATTTTAGTCTTAGGAGGTGACTAGGCCTGTGCTGTGAGTTGCTGCTGCTGCCGCCCTGCTTGCTGCTTGTCCAAAGGATGCCAGGGCAGGGACTGGCTTGTGTGTCACCAGCTCTGGGCAGAGGTGCTGTGTGACAAAGTCCTGGAGCGTGAAAACACTCCCCAAGTCTGTCTCTAGGTATCTCAGTAAGCCCAGGCACCAAAATAATGTAAAGGGAGGATAACTGGTTTGTGAGTGTGTCTTTTTGTGCACACGTGTGCATGCTTGTGTCTTTAGGGCCATGCTTAAAATAGGAAGAGCTGCTCCAGCTTTCTGCATCTTGCTTGGATTTTGCTGGCGCGGCTGTAAACAGGAGTTAATGCCCAGCCCAGAAAGAGCAGGTTGTGTTCAAGGGTTTACTGCTAGAGCAGGGTGAACTTGAGTAAGGCTGAGCTTTATAAGTTACTAGCTAAGCCCTTCTCCTTCACACAATCACTTTCTCATGACAGCTTGCAGAGGTGTTTTGCTTAGCATTAATCACTCATTTCCTCCAGGTGAAGAGGTGTTGTGCAAGCTATTGGGTCAGCATGCAGGGCTGTGGGATGGGGATATCGGGGTTGGGGCCTGTTTGAATATGAAATTAGCAGCCTCTTCCCATGTAAACGTGCTGAAGCGCATTGCAGAACCTGGACCTGGAGTGCGAGGACATCTGAGCGGAGGATGGAGATCGTGGACCTCAAAACAGAGCAGAAAAAGAGACAATTTGGGGCCGGGCTGCATTTACCTGCCTGTCTGTTCCTTGTTAAACATCTCCCCGGTGCAGAGCTGGAGTTTAAAGCTCTCATCAGAAGGGAACCTCCTAAAGCAAAACTATGTTGTGAATCCTGGTGGGACTCAAACCTTTGGCTCCAGCGTGTCTAGGGACTGAAAAGCTGATGATTAGATAACTGTAAACCATCCTTATTTTACAGCTCGTGCTGGCTTTGATCAGAATGGGAATGAAGCACACCAGGCTCCTGGGGCAGAGGGGAGAAATGGTTTTGTGATTAAATGAAGTCTCGGATTATTGCAGCTGAAGGGCCCGACCCTGCCGCAGGGTTTGCTTCTGGTCTTGGGCAAGTCTCCAACTCCCTTAGTGCCTCAGTTTCTCCAGCACCGTCTCGCTGCTGTGGTGTATTGATGCAAAGAGTAATTCAAAGAGCATCTCTCGATGCACCTTGCTCTGAATGGAGTCAGTAGGCAGTGGGAGCCTCCAGGGCTCCCGCAATTTCATTTCAATTTGGCGTCTGTGTCTGTAAGTGGTTTAGAGAGCCCATAACCTGCCATCTCTTGGCTGATATGGTCCAGGGTTGCAGCGGTTCACGTTGTCGGACCTCTTTGGATGGAGGGCTGGCGCAGGTGAATGCCCCGAAGGAGGTGGGGTGGTCTTTTCGGATCCCAGAGCCTTTGGAGAGGAAACCCAAGCCTGCTGTAGGAGGCTGGGTGGGCTGAGCCCCGCCACGGGTGCCAGGACCTCCTAAATCCTAATCCTGGCTCTGGTACTGACTCACTCTGTGGCCTTGGGCCTGAACCTCCGTGTGTCTCGGTTTTGCCATCTGCAAACACCCACCTTTCAGGGATGCTGGGTGGATTAAGGAGCTGATGGGTTCCTTACTGGTGAAATAAGATGTTCCTGCGCCTGCAGGTCCCTGCTCCAGCCCTCGTTCCCCAGTGCGGCTGCCCCTTTGCTCGTGCAGAGATGTCGGGCACTGCCACCCTGCTCCTCCCCGATTCCTCTTGTGCTGTTTTTCCTTTGGGTCGAGAGTTCAGTGAGAAGGAAAGACCTGAGTAGGTCAGATATTTATATCCTGTCTATATTGAGGAATAAATTGCAGGGTTGCCTGCATCCATGCATGAGCACCTGGTTTGTTTGCTGGGTGCTGGTCCCAGTTGCTTGCAGCCAGATCTGAAACACCCCGAACACCCTGTTGAGCACTGAAACATCAGCCCATCGGGGGAGCCTGTGCACCCCGGCAAGGACAGGTTAAAAAAGAAGCTGCAGCCGCCTTGCCTGAAGAAGTTGAGACAGACAGCATAACCTGCAGCGAAAACATGAGAAACTGAGACTAGGAATAGGGGAGGGAAAGGGAGAAGTTTAAGTGTTTATTGGTTTTTTTCCTCAATACCCAAACCGGTGATCAGAATTTTTCTGCTGCTTGACTCTAAATTAAGTAAAAAATTTCCCCATGTAGAGACTGTGCTGCTCATGAGGCCCTTGAAAAAGCATTGACTGAGAGTGTTAGTCTCGTCCTGCAGATGCTTCTGCTGCAGCAGACAGCCAGAAATGGGGAAGATGGGAGAAGCAGCAGGAAGCAGAAGGAAAAAAAAGAATGGAAGAGAAAAATGGGGTTTAACCAAGTCCGCTGAAGCTTGTCAGGGTGGGAATGAAATCCCCAAGTGCTACACACGCAGCCCCAGCCCCATCCCAGCCTCTTTAATCTCTTGTCGTGCTGATGTCCTTATCGCCAGGAAAGATATTCTTGTTTCCTGCCTTGCTAAATACTCAGAAAGTCCATCTTTGTCTGAAGTGGTCTCCAGCTTGGGCTGCTGTGTTTTGCCTGGTTGCTAAGCTTGTCTCATGCATGGTTAATGCCTGATGAGATCATGGTGCCTTTTAGCATTTCATGGATAATTCAGGATTATTCATTAACAAAATCAAGAACAAGCAGGTGTATTCATAGGCTGCCTTCATGGAAAGAAGAAAAACAACAGCCTTGGGAAACCACATGAATTATTCAGGGGAGTCCAAAGTGCTGGTTGAGCCGAGGGAGCTTTGGAGGGGTAGGGGAGATGGAAATTTGTTTTCAGAACAGCTGAATCTAAAGGGGTTTTTTTTAATGCCATTAACCCTGCAAATGTGGGGGGGGTTAATCAATCTTGGTGAAGATAGCCTCCTGTCCTGTAACAACAGAGCGCTAGGAAGAAGGATTTAGAGAAAGGCTGCGTGTTTATATTAGATAGTGGACGAAAGCAAGGGAGTTGGAGAGCAGCACGGGGTCTGTTTGTGTCCACAGCATCTCTGTACGCGCAGAGGTCTCGTCCTTCCTCCTTTGCAAGGAACTGTGCTGGTTTCTCTCTGATCTGCAGGCGGAAGATGTGGAGTAAACCCAAGAAAGCTTTAAAGAGCTGCCTGTTTTGGGGGTGGATGTTGGTGTCAGCCTATGTGGTCATGGTGGTCCCTCTCATTACTGCCTGCAAATAGCACGACCGCTAAAATGTTCTTCTGGGGCAGATTGCATCTCTGTGGAGACAAACCGTCCTTGTAATGTGCTCCAGTGGCCTTGTAAACGTGGCCATGCTCAAGCATCGTTTTCAGGTCCTTGTCCAGGCAGTTGAAAACCATAGTCCTGTGTGTGTCTCTGGTCTTACGCGGATGCCTGAATGCAAGGTGAAGGTCCATGTGCTGCCTGTCCAGGAAACACGTTCATTTGTGGTGTGTCCGGGGGGGGAAAAAAAGGAAAACATTGACTTTTGTTGGAAAAGAAATAAGGTATTAGTGACCAAAACTCGATCATTCTGTGCTCAACATGGAATTGCTCAATTTTCAGGTTTTGATCTTCTTATTTTCCAATAAAACAAGTCAAAGACTTTCAAGGAAATCGGATACTTTCTGTGAGCTTCCTCCATTTCCGTGAAAGCACAATTTTTCCTTGGAAAAATGATTTAATGGACACTCTTCAAGCTGTCCTAGCAGGGATTTTTTGTAGTTCGGCCTGAAGGGATGAAGCTCCATAGAAGAAACGTGGAGTGAAGTGGAGCTTGGGGACTCCAGGACAGTGGGGCGTTATCAGAGACTAATTACAGCTCTTGCATTTAACACCCTCGCTGGAAGTCAAATTGTCCCACCACTGGGGTTTTTATCCGGACTGTTCAGACCGGTGCATGTAAATCCCAGGGGCAAATCCTAGCCTGGTGAGCTGGAGGCTTTGCTACATGCATCCCGTGCAGCTTTGGGCTGGTTTGAAGAGGTGGGCTATTCCTGAGCCACGAATGCTAGCAGAGTCTCCCCAGAAATGCTTTTCAGTTGGATGGGTGTACAGGGAATGGGAACAGACCAGAAAGGTCCGCTTTACGCACCAGAATGTGGGTCTGCAGCTCTCCCGTGCAAGGGAGCCTGAGTTGATCTCATCCTCTGCAGCTGCCCAGAGTTATTTGGAGATGACAAGCGTGCAAACTTGTGGTTTATTAAGTCTGGAAGCTGGAGATGCTTAGGTTTTTAATGCTGTTAGGTGGACCCCTGTTGTTGTCTTCACCATTGTTTTTTTTCCTTCATCACAAGCGGAGACTTTGGAGTGAAAAATATTTCTGGGTTTTCTTGGAGGGGTTTTGGCTTGTTTTTGGTTTTTTTTTAGTGACAGGGACTAAGGTATGGCACTTGACAGCTCACATGTAAAGACTCACTATTTCTTCTTCTAATTTAGGCAATCGGAAGGTTTTATTTAAATTAGTGTCTTAAATCATCTGAGGGAGGAGAGAGTCTCCCTAAAGTAGAAGAACCTTTTGGGACAATGTGCAGGAAGGGAGAGGGGGAGAAAAACCCAACATACTAAGATCCTGCTAATGGCCAGACTGTCTCTCCTTTGGAAGAGAGATGCCAGCGCTACCGCTGTTTTTTCTTCCTGAACAATCCCATTCACCGTGCCCCACTTTGAAGTTTAAACAAACCTAAAAGCATATCTGCTGCAATATGTTACCCGTGTCGCTTTGTTCCGCGGGGCTGGCTTGTGATTCCCCAGGTCTTGCTGGAGAAATATGGATAGTAAGGGAGGTGGGGGGTGTCTGTATTTTATCTGTGCACCTCTAATTTACACCCAATTTGCGCAGGGACTGATGCTGAAACAAATGCAAAGTAAGTGGAAGATCTTTCCAATACATTTTCTTCTTTGCAAAGTATGTTTATGTGAACCCAGTGTATATGTGCTCTCATTAGAGTAAGGTTAACCTTTTTTTTTTGACAAATAGTAAATTCACTAAAAAATGTGGAGAAATTACTTACAAATACCAGTCTGATTTGGCAAGTACGTTTTGGCCAGAAAAGTGTCTTTTTTTTCCATGTAAAAATGGTTTGCTTTGACATTTTTCAAAATAAACCCTTTTGACCCTTCTTTCTGTATAGGGGATTTTCAAAAATTGACAAAACTAAGAATAAAATGTTCTACTGAACTAAAAGAATAAACTACCAAATTAAAAAGAATGAATCTTAAAACAGTATTCTGTTTTAAGTCAGAAGACATTAAGTTGACCTAAAGCAGTTGTGTTGTTTATATTTGGCTTTTTTCTGAAAACTCTCCAAAGAGTCAGTTACTTTTGACCCAAACTGCAAGTTTTTCCTGCTTAGTTGTTTCTTTTTTCCTCCTTCCCCTATTTTAACCACCGAGGCCACAAACCTGTTATGTTCAGCAAAAAAGCTCCCCTCAAATTATAGGCATGAGCTCTGTGTTTGCTCTCTTATTTCTCCAGGGGAAGCCAGCTTGCTCACAGCTATATGTTTAAGCTTCTTTTCTGGTTGGGCAAACCCAGTTTGAGGGCAGTAATGGTTTAAAAAAATAAATAAATAAATAAATACTCCTGGTTATGGGTGCTACCTTAAGTTATTGGAGTGCCAGATATTTCCCAAATATTTTGGGGAAGAGCCTGAGAACGATGGCTGTGGTAAGTAGCCCCTTGCTTTACCTCCCTGGCTTGCTGCTTGCTCCGGGGCTGTTGTGGAGGCTGCTGCGGTATTTCAGCCCCGAACCCCCGGGGTGTAATTTCGGGCGGGCTTCCTCTAGGCAGCAGCCCACTGAATTAGCACCCAGGCCCACCCAGCCCCACGCCTGCTTTAAATCATCCACAACCCACGTAAGTGGGGGTGATGTCAGCCCTGCGGTGGCTGCCCATCCACCTTTTCAGCGCGGGGTCCACCCAAACTTCCCCTCTCGACCTCCGCTGCTGCCAATTCCCACACCCCGGGCTTGGATGCGAAGGGCGAGCGATCGCCTCGCCTGCATCCAAATCACGCGTAGCAAGGATGACCAAACCTCCTTCCCCAGCCCATCTGCTCTTCCCACACTTGCAAACTTTACGTGAAAACAGCTCAAAAAACTGCCTTATAAACTCGAGCTACTACTGTCATCTCATTAAACATCAGGCTCTTGTACAAGTGAATCCCAGATCAAACCCCCTCGTGGCATCTGCAGCTTTTTAGGCTGAGGTTAAAGCTTTTTCCCAAGTGTCTGGTGACCGCGAGGACCCATCCGAAAAGCTTGGCTTGACTTAACTTTCAGGGAGTCTTAAATTCTGCCTTCTGTGAGGTTTCCCAAGTCCTGGTATACAAAGCCTGACCTGTGTGAATAATGGTTTCTGTGGTTTACAGGCAGTTCCTAAAAGCTTAATAATTAAGAAAGTGCTTGTGGCTCAGTCCAAATAATTCTGTTGATTTTTCTCAGCTAGTGAAAAAATCTGAAGGGTTTCTTATCGATTCAAGACTTGTTTCAGTCTGTAGGGAATTTTTCCATTTCCTTTCTGATTCTTTCAACTGAATTTAAAAGGTGAAAATTTAGAAGTGGCAATCTACTTTGAATCAGAAAATCATAGGCGTGAGAGAAACGAAACCTGTGCCTAGGTCGTCTGAAAAAGCCCAAGGGACTAATTTTACTCCCTCAAAATTGTTTCGTTTTGGAACAACTTGCAAAACCAGAGTGAACTCGTGGTGTGTTGCGCTATTTGCAGATCTCTGAAAACGTTTCAGGAAAAAATGGCATACAGGGGTACCCAAGATGGCAAGTCCAGCCTTCCCCCTGCCTTTATTTCTCCTTTTCAGTCTCTGAATATCAGTAATTTGTCTGCAGGGTAGCCAGTGGGTGCAGCAAACCCCGCGTGTGCCAGTGGAGGGTGGCTGTGAGTGGTGTGACACCTATTTTTTGGGTGATTTTTCTGGCCTTTCCTGTTTCTTCTGGCTAGGCTGGCAGGAGAAGAGCATTCTGCTGTGGCTGGGAGCTGCTGGGAAGATGAAAACAAGGAAACTTTTACTGGTGACTTGAGGCATCCAAAAAAAATCACTTGTGTAGTGATTCGGAGCCAGAGATATGTTTAGTAACAGGCTTCTTAATAGTGCCATTCATCTGGGGAGCCCAAAGCCCTTTGTAGGGGAGGGCTCCTCGTTTCCCGGTGGGGAAGCAGAGGTGCCATGGCTGAGGAGCAGCCCACAGCCACTGTCCCCTCGTTTCACCTGCTGCTTTATCTCCGTCTTCTCCGCTCTTGGATGTTGGAGCAGCCTGGATGTGGGTAGGTCGGGCCAGACCCTGCTTTGGTCTGAAGTACCCGAGCTCTGCCGAGGCATAATAATGGTTATAAAAGCTATTATACCCCAATAGATTGTTGTTATATACTAATAACAGCAATGATTAATTGTAATTGCTATAATAAGGCGTGACTGTGGCTTTTAGGTGGGAGAAGGGCATTGGGGAAGGAGGTAGTGAGCGCAGGCAGGAAAAAAAAGCAGGAGACTCACGACTTTGTGTTGCAGGGTAGAAAATGAGAGAGACCTGTAGGAAAGAGCTCCCTGCCCTGTACCTGTTTTTTCCTTTGGGTGCTGACAGCTCCCTCAGGGATTTAGTGCCAAGGTGGCTGCAGAAACCTCAGCAAATCCCACTGAGGGTTGCGGGATTTGGAGCCTCAGGTGGCTGCAAGGTGTCCAGGAAGGGGGCAGAGGGGTCCCTGGGCCAGAGGTAAAGCAACGTAAGCTTAAACCTGGGCCGACTCTGTGAACCACAAGTATTACACCTCTCCAGACCCGCCTTTATGGATTAAGCCCTTGAAGGTAGTGTGATAGTAAAGCTGGGACTTGAACATGGGCTCCATAGGACAATAGAGACCCACAAATACTTCAGTATTTGCACAAAGTGGGAAAGCTCAAACAGCCAGCTTGGAGAGAGATCCTGCACAGAGCAGCCTCCGGGTCAGGTTATTTGCCTCGAATGTGCAAGGCAGAATCATCTGAATATTCAGATCCTTGGCTGGAGTTAGGCAGGGGGTAGAGCTGGACCAGGTATTTACCACCCAACTTCCTGACTTGAGCAACTGCTTCATTTTAGCTGAATTTAGACTGTTGTGGATTAGCACCTCCCTGCCAGATTACATAAAACAAGCATCCCAGCCAGCCCCACGTTAACCCTTGCTCAGAGGCACATTGCATTACTGAAGCAGGGATCCTGACCCTATCCTAGGATTGTGCCATCATCAGTTTGTAATCATCTGTCTCTTTACCAGCCTAGAAAAGAGGGAGGTGACTTGGTAAAGCAAAAGATACCTTTGGTGCCGATAAATGCTCGGCGCTGGATTAGAGCGGTGAAATGTCTTCAGTGAACTGTGGGATCTCCCTCTAGATCCACTGGCTTCTGCAGAGAAACTAAAGCTGCACCTGGCAGGAATGAAGGAATTAATCTGGACCAAGTACATGTTAATTGAGATATGGAAACAATTTGCTGTTCAAGCAGAGGGAGGGGGAAGATGAGATGAGAGGGATCCTAGGGAGGGGGGGAAAATACTATTTTCAAATAAAAGTTTTCTGTTAGAAATGTCCAAGCTGGATATTTCTCCTCTTGCAAGGTTCTGGCATGTTCTTTTCAAAGGAAGTCTGAAACCTTTTAAAGAGAAATATCAAAGGAAACATTTTTTCTTTCGCTGTCATTTTTCACAAAACCAAAATACATTTCTTGACAGACCATGAAGTGACCCAGATCCTCGATCCAAATGCAAACGAGCGGTTAAGAGAGCTTACCAACATATCAAAGAGCTCTAGGCCAGGCCTTTCCTTTCCACTTTCACTGCAGCTGCTGCCATTCCTGTCAAGAAATGTGAAGATAGGGTAGGGAAAATGCCTCCTTGTGCGTGGTTTTTGGTGTCAATGCCTCGGAAGA
>NW_008824657.1:409895-415871 GCF_000699105.1 Pygoscelis adeliae
GGGCGTATTTGCTAGCTGAAATGGCAGGGCTTGTGACAGTCAAGACTTTGGCCGTGACTTGAGTGTTGTTTCTTTTGGGCACCTTTGAAAAATTCTCTTTGAGGGTGTTGTAGAAGATGGGGTCCCAGCTTGGTAACTGTGATCAGCAGTAAAACCTGAGAAAAGAGGAAGTTGGGGAAGAAATGGGATTTTGTGGTCCGCATGTGGCTCTGGCAAAGAACTCTGCCCCAGCGTCTTTTGGAGCGAGTCCTTTCCCTCCCTCAGGCTGGAGGCTTTTTTCCCCAGGTTATCAGCAATAATCCTCCATCTAACAAGCTGAAGCACTGGTGCGCATGAAAGCCTTGCTGATCCCCACACCGAAGGTGTTGCAGAAGTGGGAAAGCATGTTTGCTTTGTGCCGAGCCCCCGGCAGGTTTGCATTACGCCACGGGCAGCCTTTCCCCCATCCCAGGAAAACAGCGTGAGATCAGAGCAGGATGGAGAGGGACAAGTAAAGTGACACCAATATGTCTTAGTGCTGCCAAATTGCTGGGGAGGTGACTGCAGCCGGGCTCGGGGGGGACGTCTGCAGGCACGCTGCGTAGGAGGGGGAGATGGAGGAGACCCGTCCAGGCTGCCACGTGCCATCCTTATGTACTGCTGCAGATTGGAAACATGTGCGGGGCAGGCAAGAAAGAAATGGGCAGCGACGTGAATGTTTGTTCATCTTTCATGAAAATACTGTGCTCTCGGACAATTTTTTTCCTCTTAGCCCTCAGTGCCCCCCACCATTAGTCGGGAGGGATGCTGTGACTTGTAAATAACCGGAGCAGAGGCTTAAAGCACAGTATGCGGCTTTATTTTCTGAGTCCTTCCGAATGCACCTGAAGCTGTAACTGGGAGGGTTTATGGCCAATGCTGAGTGCAACAAAAGTGCAAAGCCCGGCATTTAGAACCGGGGATTCCTCCAGGGAGTGCTGCAAGCATCTCCTTCGCGTTTTAGCTCCCCATCTGTAAACAAGGAAGGCTGAGGTTTATGTTTGTGCTCCTTGGTACAGGAATGGTTGCTTAACGTGTGCGCCCATAGCACCTAGCAGCCTGCAAACCCCCCTCTCGCCACGCCTGTGGAGAAACAGTCAGCATTAAAACATGCCTGTTACCTTACCAGGGGTTGCCTTCTGCAGTGCCTTAAACTCAGCCACGTTTGTCTCGTTCCGGCTAAGCTGAGCTCCAAGCTGATGCCGAAGCACCTTTGCTGTGTGCCACTCGTACGTTCACCTGTGTCTGGCAGCGCAGGCAGGGATGAGGCAGGGGTTCTCTCTGCAAATCGTGGAGACTGACATTTGAGGGTACCCATTTTTTTCTATCTGCTTGTTTGGGTGTTTTTTTCCTTCTTCACAACAATGAGGTTTAGGAAGACCAGAAAATGCATCTCCTTTTTAGGGGGGGGCGGAAAGCCACCATCAGGAATTTGTTGTATTTGTTACATTTGCTATAACTTGCCTAACCTTGTGCCTGGTGTTTTCACCAAGTGTTTAAAGGGGAACGGGGCTTACTGAGCACTATTTCTAGAAGTATGGAATCTCCTTTGGGGTGTGTTTGTGTATATATGTGTATACACATGTATGGATATATAGTTTTTACAGCTTTGAGTGCGGCGCAGGACGTGAAATGCCATGTCATTTGTTTCTCCTCCTTAATGACATGTCTCTGGAGTCCCGCTTGCTTGAGCTATTCCAAAAATGTAGTTGATGTCTGTGCTCTGGATGGATGGAAAGCTTCTCCTGTCAATGGCCCTTCCAGCTCCTCGGTAGGGGCTGTAACGTTACAGTAGCCATTAGCAGCTCCTATCAACGAGGGGGGCCCTGTAGTACTGGGACCATCTGAGCAAAGACCTGATCCCTGTTACCTGCAAGCATCCATGTGAAATAATTCTTGCAAGGGAGGAAGAGGGGGTGGGTCGTTGGTGTTCCCTAAATCCACACCAGTCCATGCACAAAGCCTTGCGGTGACATGTGAGAATCGTTCCTGGGACGCATTTCCAAATCGCTTAAGAAACTAAGCCCTAAATCCCGTTAGGATTAAAGGTACTTTGGCACTTGGGACAACGGTACCCTTTGGGAGCCAAAAAAGCCATGATTTTAGGCTCGCGTCCTTGAACCTTAGCAAAGGATTCCCTTCATAATCATGCGGGCCAAACCCCATCTGCTCTGTGCCGCGAAGGGCATTTGCAGTGCTCAGTCTGCCTGTTCGATTTCTCTGTATCTAAAGCTGTATCTCCTCAGCAATGAGATCCATTACGTGGGAATTAGCGTCCCAAGAGGACTTCTGGTGCCAGAAAACAAATGTTTTTGGCTTTTCTGTGTTCATTTTTTCAGCAAAGGTCTTGAAAAACTTGAAGGAAGGGGGGGAAAAAATGTTAATCAAACTTTGCCATGGGAAGAAAACATAATTTCCTGAGCACGCTGGAGATGTTGGACGCATCCAGACCTGCAGTTAATCTTTCCCAGTTTTCCAGAGTGTTCAGGACCCAGGATATAGTCAGGTCACTGACTATGTAGGGGACGCTGTTTTGGTGCAAAAATCAGATTACCGCAGTTGCCTTGAGGCTGTTACTCAGGCTTTGGTTTGGGACAGCGGGTGTAGCTCCTGCTCCCTGGGGAGCCCCCTGGACACCATCTCCCCAGTGTCATCTCAGTGGAAGGATCAGGAGATGCGCCTACCCCCAAAACCTGCCCGGGATACACTGAGATGTGACCAGCAGTCCGGGGAGCCTCTTTTCCCAGCCCTGCCAAGCTCTGATGCTAACAAGGAGGCTGCTTTTATCTCTGCGGGTATTAGCGCCGCTATAAACTTGATAACGCTGGAGTTCCCATAAAAACTCAAGAGGTGGGACTCCCACGAAATGGACACTTCCCAGTGTCGGTGCCGCATATGGAAATAGTGCAGAGGCTGCGGGGGTTTTTTTGTCGCCGCCACAACTGCAATTTGAAGAGAGAAAGAGAGGTATTCCAACTATTTTGTCTTTAAAAGGAAATACTGAATAACTTATGGATAAGACATTAACCCGGGCCTAGACCACTCCTGGTCGTTAAAGAGCCCTCGGCACTATTTGTGAGAGGGGAGGTGGGGGGGGTGTTAGTTTTGGACTCCTGCCTAAATTCCAGTTTAAGGAAATGCATCCCGACTACCTAAAATTCCACCTGCATTTTAACTCGGTACTGGGTCTGTATTCCCAACCACCTGAATAGGTCTGAATAGTACCTCTGCCCTTTATCAGTGCTACCGGTGAGAAAATAGCTACCGCTTTAGCGATGCGGCTAATTCAGCTGGGAGTCTGGCATTCGTCCCCTTCGGGGGAAGCAAAAGCCTTGCTTTTGGGGTAGGGTGTGTGGTTTGGATCTCAAGCCTTTATCTTTAAAGGGAAAAGGCTTGTTCAGAGGTGGCACGGGTCGTGTGGTGGAAACCCAGGATGCTTAGTTATTGAAAATACAGAGGCAGGGAGGGGGAAAGGGCTAGCAGGGCTGGCGGGGATCCAGCGTGTCTGGTCCAGCATCCCCACTCCAGTCATGCCCCGGGCTGGTTTCTAATGTAGGAGATGCTCTGCCCCTGGATCAGGCCTCACCCTCATCTCTGCTAGTTAGAGGCTGGCCTCACAGCCAGTGTTCCAATACCGTGTTTAATTACCCTTCCAGAGAGGTTGTTATCAATAACCGCTGCAATGCCAGCTCATCATTCTAATGGGATAAATATCCTATCCCCTCCTGCAAGCGCGGTCCTGCATGGCGAAGCCGCTGCTGCATTCCAGCCCAAAGGTGGCCACGCTGCAGCTGTAGGAAAAAATGATCCCTGTAAAACAAGTTAAAAACAATCTTTCTGGATGAAAGGTGGTGATATTTGAAGACAGTTATTTTATCTTTCTTTGGCTTTAAAGATAACACGCTACCAGCATGTGAAAGGGCATCATTTTTCATCTCTAGGAGTTATTTATGATCCTAATCCGGCTCCACCCTACACATTACAGTTTGTGAGGCTTTTCAGTGAGACTTACCGCTTTAAAAAGCAGATCAAATCACATCTTCCACCCTTTTATTTTTCTTTTCCGCTTCATCTTCTCTGCACCCCAGCGCTGGCACGTCTTAATGGCAGAAATCGGCTTACCTTCGCAGCCATTTCCACAAATACAGCTCAGGTTCCTGAGCGTGCAGGGAACTGCAAATTGGAGAGACACTTTGTATTTGATATAAGTATTTTTCGCACTTTGGCAAAGCATATTTCGCCTTGTCTTTGAGTAATGATGTGCCATCCTCTGCTATCCCAGTTTTGCATTTCAAACTCACCCCTGAAGGAAGTTTCCTGGACGTCTCGGCAACGGGTGGTAACGCTGCCGTCCCAGTTCTGCAAATGGCGATCTCAATGTGGGATGAGGTTATTTAACATCTGGCGGTGCAGTGATGGAGCAGGTGGGGAGTGGATCTGGTTATGCCCCTGGCACGGGGGGGCGGCGGGTTTTAACAGGCACATCCTTTGTTTGATGGGGCAAATGCCAGGAGAGGAACTTTATTGAAAAAGGTGGTGGTGGGACTGGAAGCGAGGGGTGATTTCTTGGCTCCGCTGAGGCCTGCGGCAAAGCCTGCGGTGCTTTTGAGAAAGTCAGAATTTCACTTTAAGCTTTTCACAGCATCCCAGGCATAGGACTTAGCGTCTGAGCCGAAGGAATGGCTCCCCAAGAGCCTCCAGTTCGACTCGTGCTCAGCTGTAGTAGGATAGTGAAGGGGGGTTTATCTTTATTGCTCCGTCATGACAGCAGTCCCTGAATCTGTGTCCCCAGCCGGTCCATCCTACTTCTCACTTGCAGTAGGAAGGTGTTTTCCATCCTCCTCGTACCCCTGCAGAAGGATATCTCCTGGGTACAAATTCGTGAACTATTTTGCAGCTGAGGCATCACCAGGGTAGTGGGCAGTGCCTGCACAGGCTTTCCCAAAACACCGCTGTCACTGAATTATACCAGTCAAAGTGCTATATGGCTGGGCAGAAAAGAAATAGTGCTGCATGGACCCAGCCCTGGGTGGGTAGACTCGGGGAAGGATGCAGTAAATGTCTGGAGGGAAGCCAGCTGTATCCATGGCACGCACAAGCGGCCCTCTTCACCCAGCTATTTTCCTTGTTTTGGAGCCCTCCTGTTATTTGTAATAAGTTGTTCATGCTTTAATCAATCAGGCACATGCCGCAGGAATCTTGCCGGTTGAGGGGACCGATGAAGCGATTGACTCCAGATGGGAAATGTCTGAGCGAGGAGCGCTCCAATAGCCACAGTTCACAACAAAGCTCGTAGGGAAGCGGAGACTGGTGCCGAGGTGGAGTGGGGGGAATCGTTCTTTTCAGCGTGTCCTTTTT
This sequence comes from Pygoscelis adeliae, assembly GCF_000699105.1. Lineage (NCBI taxonomy): Eukaryota > Metazoa > Chordata > Aves > Sphenisciformes > Spheniscidae > Pygoscelis > Pygoscelis adeliae. The sequence goes on from NW_008824657.1 coordinate 415,272, forward strand.
GCAGCCAAGACATCACGGGGAGTTCATGAGACCCAGTGTTTTAATTGCTTGCAGGTCAGGCAGGTCCCTTGGGGTATGGGGTGGGAGAGGAAAAAATGCTGATAATGCAGATGAAAATTCCGGTACTGGGATTCATTCGGCGCAAGGCTAAGGGGGAATAACTGGTGAGAGAGTGGGTGCTGCACCAAAGAGGGGGTGCTCGGGCAGGTGCGGCTGGGGGCGATGGCTGCAGCAGCCTACAGGAGATCTATACGCATGTCCCTGTGCGCCTGCGTTATTGCAGGACAGCAGCCTCCTGCCTGGCCGTGCTGCCCTTCCAAGGGGACCGTGGGCTGCAAAGGGTGACGCTGCGCAGAGCAGCAGGGACTTGGAGCAGGCCTTAAAGATGATGTGAGACTGGGATGGCTAGGGATATGGCATAGATACTCTGCTTTAAACTCCTGGTGTACTCCACGCTTATTTTTCCTGCAAGCCCTCATAGAATCATAGAATCATTAAGGTTGGAAAAGACCTCTAAGGTCATCGAGTCCAACCGTCGACCCAACACCCCCATGCCCACTAAACCATGTCCCTAAGCACCACATCTACACGTCTTTTAAA
>NW_008824657.1:416108-424079 GCF_000699105.1 Pygoscelis adeliae
TGTTCTCCAGACCCTTCACCAGCCTCGTTGCCCTTCTCTGGACACGCTCTATAACACCTCAGTGTCCTTCTTGGAGTGAGGGGCCCAAAACTGAACACAGTATTCGAGGTGCGGCCTCACCAGTGCCGAGTACACACAGAGTTCCTCAGATGCAGGAACTTTTCAAAGACCAAGCGTAACGCAGATGGGGCACTGATGGATGGTGTCTGTGGTAGCTCAGCTGAGTAGAGTCCATCTGGTCCAGCCTAGACTGAAAGCATGCTTAATTCTAAACCCGGGCTCCTGGGAGATGGAGGAATAAGCTGGTTTGTGTGTGCAAGAGGGAAAACCCCTTTGGGCAGCGTGTGTGTTTTGGTGAGTCTGCGTGTCCCGAGCATCCTCCCTTGGGATGAGAGAGCAGGTACGTCTGGGGACGGATGCCCATGGGAGGATGGTTATTTATGTTCAGCTGGGAGCTGGAGGTGGCACATTTAGGAGCAGGTTGGGGTGTGAGTGTGTGGTACAAGCTGGCGTTGCTTTAGGACTAGAATAGGTTTACATTTTCCACCTTCCAGGCAATCACCGAGGAAAGGGATTGTCTCGGGTTTTTTTTTTTCATGTTCATATATCTCGTCTCCGAGTTGCCGAGGCAACACTGTATATGTTTGCAGGTTGGAAGGATCTGGGGATGGAAAATGAAGCCAGCTTAATTTTCCTCTTCTTTTGCGGCCGATTGGTTAGCACTAATTTAAGCCAGTCTCCCGGGATTAGTCATCAAATCTGAGATTTCCATTTTTATTATTTTAAATCAACCGCACTTGCTCTTGGGAGGCCGTTTTTCATGTTAGAAATTAACCTCGCAGAGGTTTAGCTGGTGGGGGCTGTAGGATGGGAGCCAGCAGGCAGGGTAATACCATAGAAACATAAACAAGGTACAACATCTCGCTCTACCGGCTGGTGGAAGGCTGAGCCCCCAGGGAGCAGGGGCTCCGCGGCAGTGCAGCCTGCTACTTTCAAGCTTGACAGGAGGCACCGGGATACCTGGATTTTCTCCGTGGCCACTCAGTGCATGATTGTGGCTCATACGTTGCTCCGGGGCTTGCTTGTTTGGGGGTTTTTTTGTCTTCCTTTAGGATGCTTCTGGTGCAGGGAGCAGCCACTGCAAGGGTGTGCCTGGACAAATACTGTGCCCGTAGTCAAAGAAGCTCCTGGTTGCAAGCCTGGAGAGTCCTGTGGCACTGGTGAAGGCTTTCATGATTTTATTTTCTTCCCAGGTCTGGGGTTATCATTCCCTACAAGCATGAGCTACTACGGGATCTTGCTGCCTCTGTGCCGTGGCCTCGAGATTGCTCCCAGCGGCGTGCGAGCACATGGGGATAGATCGACACTGCCCCAAAGTTGCAGCATCCCTCGGGCATGGGAAGGGAGTGAGCCCTGAGGGAGGTGGGAAGTGACTTTTGTGAATACCTTAATGAGCTGAAGGAGGGCATTAATGAGAATAACGAGTATCTATAAGCTGAGGTATGTCTTGCCACTCAGAAAGTCCATGGGAGATTTCCATCTGCTCTGGAGAGGTTTTTGGGGACAGCATCTTTTAAGTTCTTACTGATTTTAAGGTTTATTTATTATTACGGTATCTTGCAGCCTGTATTGCCCTGGCACTAACAGAGCTGGAGCCTGTGCATGCCATAACCATGCAGGCACTTTCCTCCCACCCCTCCTTCCCACTGCCGCTTCCCCAAACCCATCTAGCACCTTCCCCCCCAGCCCCCAACCGGCTGCCTGCACAATGAAAAGGCCCCTTCAGCTCTCCAAAGTATTTTGGGGGTTTCCTCAAGAACAAATGACCTTCTCTCTACCTCTTCGCCCCGCACCCCTGTCTGTAAAAGGCAATTTGTGCTGAAACTTCAAAACACTTGGCAAAAGGCTGGTATTTCTGCCGGGCGGCTTCCCCCAGCTTTTCTGATCTCAAGCAAATAAATAAGGTAAGAACTTCACAAGGACAGCGAAAGCGGTGGAGGTGATGGTGCCGTTCCTGTTGGAAAGCTGGCATTCCCCACCTCTGCTAAATGAGGTTCAGAGAGGCCATCTGGTATGTGTATTTCTAATCTCATTTTATTTCACCGGATCGGAGCTGGGGGGGGTGTTCTTTCTTTTTGTCGGTCACTTGGGAACAGACTTATAAATAGACGAGCTGTCTGACGTGCCAGGAATTGGTGTTCAAAAATCCTCCCGGCAAGAAATGTAAGATTTGATAAGAAGTGTGTGGAAGGAGTTGCTGATGCTGAAGTCACTCTGGGGTATTTCTCCAACCTCTCCGTGTTCCCTCTCCGGTCTCTGAGCCCTTCCGTGCAGGTGGCGCTTTGCTTTGGGGCAGTTGGGTAGGGACATGGAGGGGTGACATCTATGCCTCCTACCTGGGGAGAGCAGGTTTAGCTGGGCGTGGATGCGGCTTGGAGCGGCATATGGAGGGTGGTTACGGGCAGAGCGTTTTCAGCTGTTGGGAAAAAGGCTGTAAAAATAAGATTCCCACCATAAGCAGCCCTCTGGGTTCGGAGTACATCAAATTGGGTATTTTGCCTCTGGCAGAAACAACAACCCGATGTGCCAGAGGATGGTAAAGCCCTCAACTAATCCCTTTAATTGTTTAATACCACAGCCAGCAAGGAAATGTTTTCTGATCCCGTTAATCTTTGCTGTGAAAGAAAAGCTTTCATAACTGTATCCGTTGCTAGCAAAACTCCCCGTTATTCTCATAGTCTAAATACCAGCCTTTCTCTAGCCATCACCCTGCACAGAGCCTGCAACAGCACCTTCAGCAGGTTAACGGGAGAGAAGGAAAGATGCTGACTACCAGCCTGTAAACCCCCCCAAAAATAAAAGAAAATGAGGCGAAGCCTGAGGCCAGCCGAGGTCCAGCTCGGCAAGGGAGCGGGACGATGGTGGGCACGTGGTGGGGCAAGGCCGAAGGGGCTGTACCCCGATTCAGGGGATGCTACAGGGAGCTGCCTGGCTCCCCGCCAGGGTTTTTAGCCCCTCCGGTTTCCTAAGCACCACACTTCACACAAAGGGGAAGAGGGGAAAGGCTCGGAGGAGGGAGAGAGGGTGTTTCTGGTATTGAGCAGCGGTGCAGTGCTATTTCTCTCAGCAGCTGACAGCGTAAATGCATTTTCTGGCAGGCAGCTCGCTCTGTATTAAAATTCTTGATGAAGATTATTAAAGTGTGTTTATGAAAAGCCTGCGAGTGCTTCTTGGACTCCAACCTGCCTTTTCAAAATGAGATGTTTGGGTGCGGGCTGGGCGCTCGTGGGTTATTAAAACCAGCCTGTCCAAACCCACCCGCTCCACTGGCAAAGTGCGATATCTATCTGTAGCAACCTGGATGGCCTGAGCCCCCTCCAGCTGGGGACCGGCGTGGGGCAGCTGCAGCCGGTGCAACCCCTAGCCATTCCCCAAACCCTTGCTGCAAATATGTTTGAGCCTGTTGCATGATTTAAGGAAATGCTCATGTCCCCTGACCCGGGCTGGAGCAAGGTACAGCGGGATGATCGGGAGCCCCGGCGCTGTGTTGAAGCCCTGCTCTCAGCCCCGATGGGGACTATGTGGAAGATGTGGGGACGGCCGTGGCGACCGGTCCTCCCTTTGTGCCGGCAAAGCTTTTGGGAGACATTGCACTGGACACGGAGCCCTCCGCTGCCGTGCACAGACAAATGTCCCACCGGCAATGCCACCTCCTTTGCTGACACCGAGAGGTCTCTGTCACCCAGAGCCAGGTAACTACCAGCACGTGCTCGTGGCCCAGCTACCGCACACCCCTTGCACGCACACGTGTGCACAAATATGCAGCCAGCTGCATGCACATGCTTGCACAGCCCTGCAGCACATGCCTCCTGCCACACACACCGTGTGCGCCTCGGGCAGCGGCCTTGGCCTGGGACCTGATTCCCTTTTGCTATACGCTCTTCTCTTTCCAGCCTGAGGTAGGATTTTTTAATGTGGGAGACCAGGTTGTATATCTAAATATATGTCCTTTTAAAAAAAAAAGTTTCCAAGAACAATGGTGGAAGCAGCCCAAAAATGTGCTAAGAAGGACGAATGCATTAGGATTGGAGTCCAAGCAAAATATCAGAAGGGTGAATCAGAAAGAAGGAAAGGAAGGAGGAAAAAAAAATAGAAACGTATGGAGTTTTAAAAAAAGCTATTTTTTGCTTTTAATGTTAATGGCAGCTTTTCAGTTTGAGCTTTGAGTGCTGGAGAAATGTGTCAACTGCTCCTGCCCTGAGCCGTGCTTCGGGGGGATGCAAAAGCATTGTTGCGGTGACATGTTCAAGCTGGTTTCAATCCAGCCCCGTTTAGCCATTGCAAAGATGTCTTTGCTATTGATTTTATTAATTGGGCTCGTTAATATGTTCTGCGCTTTCTTACAGTTTCCCTGTCTCTGTGCAGCATGATTCCCTAGTGATGTTTGATTAGCGGGGCTAATTAGCCACCGCACCCCTGGTTTAGACCCTGCGCCTCTGGTTTCGGCCTGAGCTCACCAGTCCCTCTCCATCGTGCTGTGGCAAGCCTGTCAGAAATAAACTCTTGGGAGTGTTCTACAGTAGTTTCTTGAAGGGGGAAAAGCTGAGCTGCTTTGTAAATCTTCCCTCTGTAGGAAAATGGGAGATGCGCTAACGGGTGCCACATGGGAAAGGCGTTGGTTGAGCAGGTCAGCAGCCCAACAGAAATAAAATAAGCGGGTGATGCTGAAGCCGTAAGTAGCATTTTCTGGAGCAGGGACGGCCCCGTGTCCTCTGGAAATGGCATCCGTGCATCGCAGCGGTTTTTGGTTGGTGTGTTATAACAGTGGTTATAGTGTCTGATGGTTGCTGCGCTTTCGAGCATCGCCGTGCGCATCCTGGCAGATCTCTCCCCTTATTCAGTAGCGTGCTTTGGGCAGGCTAAACTCAAGTTGTCTTTTGCCTTACCTCTCCGGCTCCCTCCTTTATTTGTGGTTTGATCTGTCCCTTAGCTTTCCTGAGCTAATTAGCAGCTCAGACCCTGTTCCCGTGTCATCAGAGGTTCCAGCTAAAAGAGGGCTGATGGCAGAGGGTAGATGGAGAGGCCATAAAAAAGAAAGTTAAAAAAAAAAAAAAATCTCGGTTTTGATTGCATGAAAAGAGAAGAAAATCTGTTCTCCAGGCCAATCAGGATGGCGTGGTGGCTGCAGTTGGAGGTGGGAGGAGAAAGGGGGAGATCAAGCCCAAATTCGTACTTACCCCTGGTAACTGCAACATCCGTCAGGGCTAAAGACAATCTGTGTCTCATTAATCATCTGATATAAACAGAGGGAGACTCACTGGAACAGAGCGGTGTCACTGGATGAATGGCCTGGAGTTGGAAAATAAACATTTCAAACTCTGCCTCAGCGTTTATTTTTGCTGAATGCCTTCGCTGCGCCTGGGCGTTTTGCTAGCAGCGGGGTACCGCTGCCCCAAATCCGCCCCCAGGAGCGCGGCCGGAGCGTGAGCTTGCCATGCCAGGCGAGAAACGCACCAAATAGAAGTGCAGGAAAAGTTTCGGAGCAGCCACAGTGATAGTCCGTCCTGGGTGCTTTCGTGCTTGGAGTTAAGGGTTTCGCCTGCCCCAGGGGGCTGCAGAGGGGTTTCTCTCTTGCCAGTACCTGGTTTTTTGTTTTAGCAGGTGGGAAACGCAGCGGCGAGGCAGCCTGGTTGGGCTCCGCGGGCAGGATGCCTCTTCTCACCTCGGTCCCACAGACCTGTGGTCAGCAGTCATCTAGAGAGGTGGAACTTGCAGAAATAATTGGTGTGCCTCCGTCAAATGCTCTGCATGTTCACGCGCCGCTGGATTTCCACAAACAGCAGTTGTTTTCTCTACAAACCTCTTATGCCTGTTGGTTCCCCCCTCCTGCCCCAGCCCCGCTTCCCCTCTACAAAAACCCACCAGGTGCAGTCTGAAATCCACGCTCACCCAAATATGCCTCTAATTCTGATTTATTAAGATGGTTATTGTATAGATGATTAGAAACATATTCTGGGAGATTTAACGGCCTTGGAACAGACATGTAGCCGTTACAGAGCTGTTAATCCTTTATAAATATGGTTTTAATCATGCCAGTATTTAACATACGATAACTGTCCTATTAAACGTAATGTATAGCTGGCAGCCTTGTCATAAAGAATTGCAAACTTTTTTTTCCCTACAGGCATCTGCTCAGGAGATATTACCAAAACCACAAGTGGACGGCTCAGCTCAAGTATCGCAACCCTTCCACGTCCCGCGAGGATCCCGGCTGGTGCTTCCACTTGCTGTACCGAGGGCCCTCACCAGGAGAGGGGTTTGCTGAGACCCTAGCAGGTAAGTGGCTTTCTTTCCAGCCGTGGACTTGCTACCTGCTTATTTTTAGCATTGCTCAGTGCGTCTCGTTCCACCTTTGCCATGCTATCTGTTCAGGTTGTAAGAGCAGCAAAACAACGTGTCTAAAGCGATGTCAGTGCTTACAACTTCAGTAGCTGGGTGAGCTGTGCTAAAATCTATTATATCTTATTCTGGTGCGTGCATGCAGTGTGGCAGCGAAAGCAATATGTCCATCTGCAGACCGGCAGCTTTGCAGAAGCGCACAAAATGCATGCAGACATACTACTGCATACGCAGCATAGCTCATAGCACGGTGCATACCCCCTCCTGTGTATCTGCTCTGACATCAGGAATAGTAAATTCCATTAGCGATGACATTTTGGGCCTTACGTTTCTGGTGGTGAGAAGAAAACAAGCACCCCCCCAGCTATGCTCAGTTGGAAAATAAATGACATAACCTGGGCTGGCTTTTCATGTGCCTTCTGACTTGACGTGCCATCCAGCTTGGTTCCCATCCAGCTGACCAGCCATTCCCGAGGATGGGCTGGTTACAGGAGAAGGCGGGTTGAGAAGGGGAAAAACTTCTGCTAAATTAAATTATTTTAGCTGGAAAAATAAACCCTCACCGCAGCTTGAAGCAAATGGCCTGCCTGGTGCCTCCCCTGCTTAGCATGAGATGCTGCCATGCGGCAGGAGCGCTCGCTCCCATCCAAACTGCTCCATGCCGAGCCAGGGAAAGGCAGATGTGTGTGAGACCCCCCTCGCTCCCCCGACACCCCCTCGCACTGTCCCCCGGCGTGTCACTCATGCGACGTGTCTCTCGGTGCTGAATAACCACAGCTTCGTGGGGAAGGGGGGGCAGCCCTTTGCCTTTTGGAGTGCCAGCACCCTGGTGCGAAGCCATCGCTCCGGTACCGCTGGGTACAGGCCAAGGGCTGGGGCAGCCCTGTCTGACCCCTTTTTGCGGCTCTTTTGTCTCTGGGTCTCCAAACTAATGCTTTTTGTCCCCGACACCATGCTGCCCCCCTATCCCCGGCCCCCTTGGCCAAGAGGGAGCCGTCGGGGCAGGACAAGGGGCTATTCTTTGCAGAGAACAGTGGGGGATCTCATAATGGGGCAGCTGGCCCTCGGCCATCGCCCACCACTGCCCTCCACACCTAGGTTATGTCTGGGCACTGGCATTTATCGGGACCGGGCTGCGACGGGCACGACGAGTGAACTGTGCACAGAAGGAGAATGGGGAGACGGGGTCAGTGCTCGGGGATCGTGGGCAGCAGCCAGGGAGGCAGCCCCCGTGTCTGCAGAGGGGTCCTGGGCTCAGCGCTTGAGCGCAGCCATTGTCGGGTGTGGAGTTTCTAATACGTTTTCCTAAAACTGGTTCATTTGCATGTTTCTCTGGGGGGAAGGGGTGTAGGTGCTCTGAGCTGGTGGCTTGTTGCTGAGAGTGCAAACGAAACGTTCCACTGGACCGTTCTCCAGCAGCACTGCAAACCCAGAAGCAACCAGAGCAGCGAGGGTGAAGGGACGGAGTTATTTCCAGCTCCCTTTGCGGTGTCCCCCTCGCACCCCGCCATGCCTCGGTGGCTGGGAGCCCCGCAGCCCCGTGCGCTGGTGCTTGGAGCGGGGGCCGGTTGG
>NW_008824657.1:424172-431859 GCF_000699105.1 Pygoscelis adeliae
AGCGTTCGTCGCGCCCAGCAGCCACCTGGGCTGCTGGCGCAGCCGAGTATTTTCATCGCCAGGTGCTATTTCTGTGCCTGGCCTCCCCACGGCGGCAGATGTCGGTGTGTGGGCGGGACGCTTGCAGGGCTTGGAGAGACCTGCCACCCCGATCCCGTCTCCCCACGATCCCATCCAACGCAGCCGTTTCCACTGCAGCCCTGTGGCTCTCCCTTTCTGTGAGATGGTTCCCCACGTTGCTTCACGTATCTTCTGCAAGGCGATGGGCTCCGTCTGAAATGCTTCACGGTGGTCAGGGCACGGAGTGCGATGGGTACCAGGAGCCTGGGGAGGACGTAGGAGGAAGTGAGGATGCCCAAGAGTTGCTACAGGCAGTTTGGAAAGAAAAGGGCGGGGGGGGAAATCAGGGCTTTGACTGAGCCCAGTCAAGGATGGTGGTTCTCTTCATCCGTGCAGACCTTTTCCTCCGTGAAATGCTATCTTTACTTTTGAAAAATGAAACCTGCATTTCGTATGGCTGAAATCCCAGAAGGAACAAGGTCTGGGGGAAGGGGGGAGGCTGAGTGAAGCAGGGCTGTGCTGGCAGCTCCAGGCGGGGGGGGGGCACTGTTAATGGCCCCCCCGTTGCTTGGGGCTATCAAAGACTGTGTTGGGCTAGTGCTGGGCTGTGCTGTGGGGGAGAGGGTGAGACCCCGTCCGTGAGACCAGGGAGGACCTGGGTCAGGGCTGGGAGGCAACATGCAGGAAAGGGCAAGAGCAGCTGACAGGCAGCCTTAGCAAACCTCTACTTTTTCTTTTCTTTTTCTTTTTTCCCATTAGAAAAAGCTTATCTGGGGAGGTTTTCCTGCTAGCCTTCCCCTGCACCGCAGGAAGGCCAAGCAGAAACTTCCCCGAGGGCGGCCAACTTTCCATAGCTGCTTTCCAGGGGATTTCTCCCCCATTTCTCCAAAACTCTTCTCCCTGTCTGAGCAGCTGTCAAGCAAGGAGGGTGCAGGGCCAGGTCGCCCTGCAGACTTCTCTCAGCCTGCAGCAGCAATAAAGCTGTCGGCAGAGGCAGCGGCACGGTCTGGGCGGCCACGTGCTGGAGATGCACTTAGGGGAGGCTGAGCTGCCGGCTCCACCCGGCTTCCCTTCGATCGCTGCGTGTCTCGCCCTCCATCACCGCCGCCGGCATGTGCCAGCAGACAAAGCTGGCGCTTCTCCTGCCAGCGAAGCGGCGAGCCAAGACGTCTGGTGAGAAGGAAGAGCCTGTCTGCGAGCGTCAAGGGGAAGCCCTCCGACCCTCTCTGCTCGGTCTAGCTTCTCGCCGGTATTCGCACAGCCAGGAGCGAGCAGCCTGAGGCTCTGTCTGGGTCTCGGCGGCCATCTGGAAGGGAACCGTGGGGGCTCGGCAGCCCTGATGCAACGCACGTGCCAGAGATGAGCTCGCCCCTTCCCAACGCGTAACCTCATCCTTGCGTTGCGCGTGGGGAAACTGAGGCAGGACAGTCCTAGAGCTGGTGCACCATGACCCTTTGGTCTCCTCTGAGGACTGCCTGCCAGCAGGAAGCAGAGGGTTTTAAAGAAATAAGGAATTTCTATCCGGTCAGAAATTCAAAAAATTTGACTGTTGGGTTCATCTTTAAATTTAGAAGTTTGGAATTTTAGCTAAAAGGAAATGTTTGCAAGAAGCAGTTATTTCCTTTTGTCTTTACAAATTAGACAGAATGTGAGAGAGGAGTAAAGGCACAGCTCAAGGCACTGACCCTCCTGAAACGCAATGCTTTCATAATCCTGAATAGGTGTTTTCATCAAATTGAAACATGCCTGCAAAATGCTGTCTGGCAAAACTCTATTCAGCTGGAAAAACACTGTCTAGCTCGCTCTCCCTTCAAGTTATCTCTCTAGACCTCATACAAAGTCTTATTTATTCGCTCCCTTTTCAGAGGGTCTCCACTTCTCCATCTCTAGGTATCCACAAATCATGATTTGTCTCTCCAGCATCAGGGACTCGCTAAAAAACCATGAAGGACTTTCTTTTTAATTTCACTTTTATTGCTCCTGTTCCTTCTGTATTTTGATTTACTCTTGGATATGTCTGAGCTTCTCAGTGAGTCTCGGAGCTAGAAACATGTTTTCTTCGTTGGCACTTAAGATGCTAATGAAATTATTCAGCCCCAGCATGTGAAATCAAGCAACTGTGAGATATCTTTGAATTTATCAGCACTGCAATAGGGCTGTCTATGTGTAGGGTTATAGGGCAACAGCGAGAAGTTGGTGTTACCCCAAAACCATATGGTAAGCAAGCTTCGGGGTCTGTTATGGCTGTCTCCTCTACTTAGTCTTTTGGGCTCTGGAGGCACTCAGCGTGCGTGCGGGCCGAGTTTTCTGAGCAATCTTATCTGTCTCTGCCTTTAGTTTGGGAAGGGTATATGGGGGTGTCTGTAAAAGCAGCTCTTGGGGTGCAGCCCTGAGACGATGCACACGTGCGGTCTGTAAAGCTCTCGGCACAAGGCGCTCCCGGGAGGCGCGTAAAGGGATGATGGAGATAGTCGTGTGCAGGAAAGCGGCTCCCTGCCTCCCGTCCCGGGACACGGGGGCAGCTGTTTGGGACCTTTCTGCTTCAGTCCCTGTCTCTTGTGCTATTTCTGTTCATTCTGGTACCCAGGGAAAGCAGGGGTCAGGAGGAGCCGAGTCCCTTTGCCGTGTTGCCAGAGGGCTTGCTGAGGGATAAAGAGGTATTTCTGAACTTAAGTTAACTTAACTGACTTTCTCATGGGAAGAGCAGACTTGAGCCTTCTGAACAGGCGCAGGCTTCCAAATTACCCCCTGCCTGTGTGTGTTTGTGCATGTGCAATCTCCCCGACATCCCTTCCCCTCATGGCAAATGCTGGCCAAGCCCCTGCTGTCCATCCCCGTGGCTTCGGGTACCGCAGTGATGGGGTGTGGGCACTCTAAGGTGGGTTATTAGGAGGCGGGGGGGGGAAGGGGGTGTCCAGCAGTGTGCTGGAGGCTGTTGGATTTCACATTTCCCTTTCAAGGCTGAGGATGCTTGTTCAATCAGCGGTCCAGTGAACCCAACAGCCCCCAAGGCCAGCTGACAGCTCAATTGGTAATAGATATGGTCCCCATCCCGCCCTTGTGTTGTTGTTGGCAGGCGGGCTCGGAGGCCTCCAGGTTGGGTCTGTCGAGAGCGCAAGCGAAGGAAAATTGTTCTCATCTGAACAAACACAATCAGCCGTTGCCAGCAGCTCCAGTGCCCCAGCAGAGGATTCCTGTGGGCAGCCGTTATCCCAGTCTGGGTGACTGGTTTGACTGGCGTGTCAGAAGGACCCGTCTTTCTTTAGTGGATATTTTCAGGGGATGTTGCGTTGCTCGTCCTCCCTCCAGCTCCTGTCCAGGTGATGGAGCTGGGGTGGTGCAGGCACCCTTGAGCGTTGCCTTTCTCCAGGGACCACCGCTCGCCTTTGATACGGGGAAGGCTTCTGCAGGCGTGGTTACACTTGTCCAAATGATGGGAGAACGGGAGCTCAAAGCAGGAGGAGGTGACGTGTCAGGGCTTGTGGTGCTGGAGTGAAAATGCCGCAACCAGCACAAGCTTTGCCTTTTAGACCCACTTGCAGCAGTTTGCTGCGTTGGCTTCCCATCAGGTTAATCGGTGTCTATCTCTGTGCAGGCTCACGTGTTGGCTGCTGCCTCTCCCGGAGGTGAGCTGCTGATGGACAGTATCTTGCAGAGCCAGCTACACGCTGCTGAGCTCACACCGGGTAATAACCTCTGACGTATACGTCTCTCCAAACACTGTCACTTTTGGCCCTTCTCTGTGTGTCACCCAAAACCAGCCCACGTCCTGCCTATGGGACCTGTTCTGTACGGCCTCAGGCGGGGGATGCAGTACGGAATGCGTCACCTTTAGAGTTGCGTTGCAAAATAGCTCGTGCCGCTCACAGCAGATAAACCCGTGGCTTCCCCCACCACAGTGCTCTGCAGGGAGGACGTGGGTTTTCCCAGGGCTGCAGAGCGTGACCATGCTGCGAGCTGGGCGATCCTGGCAGATGTGCTAACTCCGCGTTGCCCAGCCAACCTAAACAGGACCAAGTGACCCAGTAACGTATATTATATTATATCTCCTGTTCAGAAATGCAGGCCCTGGGGCTGCTGCCTGCTGGGTGTCTGCTGCAGAGGAATTTCCCTGCCCTGAGCAGGGGGTGGCTCTGGGCCCCAGGGGATCCGCCTGGTTGGTTGGGGAGGAAAATATCTTCTTTCTGTCCTGGCCAGATAACAGAGCACAGACTTCTGCTTCTTCGCCTGCGATGTGAACATCACTAGCCTGCGATGGGATTGTCTCCATCAGTACTGGCCGTGCTCAGCCGCGCTCGGGTTTGTTGCATGGTGGCTGTTTTAATGAGAAACCTTGCCTGGCTGTGACTCAAACCAGCCTTTACACCCTGCTTAAGAGAGTCTCGTACAGCTTCGATTTGTTCCTAATTGCCATAAAGCAAGCCAAACCCCATCTGCTTCCTACCACCCACAGGCAGTCCACCAGGCCCACTTCTCGTGGCCTGCAGGTTTAAACTTGCCTCTTATTGCTACCGTCTCCTGTAAGATGTTTCCAAAGTGTCTGACAAGGTTCAAAAACCTCCCTGAAGCGGGAGCCTTGAGCTCTCAGGGCACAAAGGACGTCTGTCATTTTCTAACATCTTCTCCACCTTTCTGGGTACCTCCTGGCACCAAGAGATGGAGGGGGCAAGAAAGGCCACAGAGCTACTTAAATTGTGGGTAATTTTTCCTGCTTTAAACTGCAGTGCCCCGCACGGCGCGCTGTACCCTATCCGTGCAAGGAAATGGCGTCCGCGTTCCTCTCTTACTGCTCACTCACTATTTGGTGATTAAGAAAATGGGGGAGCTGGGGGCACTCGTTCTTGACCTTGGGGAAAGCAGGAGGCTTATAAAAACTTTAAGTGCTGCAGGAATTACGAGGCAATTAAAAAAAATCAGGCCAGAGCTTGGGACTGCGTCAATAAAACCAGGAGGAACTGATGTCAGCTCCGTGCAGGATGCAGGGACCGATGCCTCTGCCCTCTCCTCCCAGCGTTGAGCCCCTGGGGTCAGCGGTGCTGAGGGCTCATGCTTCCCACCGGCACGTACTTGGAAATGTAGGAGAAAGATGGGATTTTGGGGCTGGGGTGGGCTTTTTTTTTCCCCCCCTTGGTGGATTCAGCTGACCTGAATCCCTCCCCCCAAATGCAAATCCTGCGTGAGCCCAGGCGGTGGGTGTTTTATGAACATGAGATGAATAGCCACCGAAAAAGCAAAAATTAATATTGAAGTGGTGAGGAGAGATCCCAAATCACCGTTTTGGGATGTAAAGAGGTCCAGCTCTTAGGAGGGGGCATATTTTGCCTGCCTCTGGGTCATAAGGTTTAAACCCAGGGAAGCTGGTTTCTATTTATCTAGAATTTTATCAAGACTTAGCTTGGGTTTCCTGGCCTGATAAGAACAGGAAGAGAAGAATCAGCTGGGATCAGCGGGAATCAATATGCAGTGGTTTTCCATTTCTCGTTGCAATGCTGTTTTCTTTCAGATCTGGGTCTTTCCGAGAGTGGGGACTAAAAGGTCCTCAGGCAAGGTTGTGGCTCAGGATCATCGGGCTGGTGTTTGAACGTTTCTTTTAGGTGTAAGTGATTTCTCGTGCAAACCACTTGAGTTAAAGTGCCTGGTGACAGGGAGCGAAGCCTGTTCTCTGCTTCCTCTTAGGAAAGTCCCAGAGAAACGTCGTCCGGCTCTTAGGCCACGGTGAGAACGTTTGCTGACGTTCTCTGGCCAGTTTTAAAACAGGAGGAGACAAAAAAAAAGGAGTCTGTTTTTCGGTCTGCACTTGCTAAACTCCCATTCAGCAGGTTTACTTAGCTTTGGTCATTTATTTACTTGTCTACACTGGAGTGCTGGCTGGATCGGAGCGATGCAAGCATATTTGAGGGTAGATGAGGACTCGGAATAAAACCCAGGGCTGGCCTAAATGTCCAAAGAAGGTACTGGGGTGCAGCATGAGCTCCCTCGGGTTTGGGCTTGGTTTGGCCGCGCGCCGCTCGGCGGCTGCCTCCTTACTGTTTATCTCTTCCTCCGGGGAGAAGGAAGTGGATCCACTTCACATGAAGTGAAGTTGCATAAACCGTGGGGGCCGGTGGGGATAACTTGGAAATGAAATGGGCTGGCAGCCGGCCGGGGGTCGACTCGCACCGCTGCTCTTAGGGACTGGACTGTCTCAGAAGCGAAATGCCGCCGGTGCCCGCTAATGCAATAAAAACCATCGGTGCTCAGCTGCTAGGAGGAGCAGGGCTTTGGTGTTTGAAAGCGGGGCACCCGAAACCAGAGGCAGACCAAATTGTGAAGTTGAGAACGAGCGCAGCTCACTGCACCCAGCGCTCCCTGTTTCCAAAGTCCTGTAAAGATTTCCATGGCAGAACTGCATCGCGCCACCCGCGTTCGGAGGGAGAGGGTCTGGGGTGCGCGGCGTGTGTGTCACCGCGGTGCCAGGCTGCTTTCCACACAGCCGGCTTGAAATTTTTGTAAAACCGCACGTTTCGTGTGGTTTGGGTGTTTTAGCTAAAAGCATTTGACTGGCTTGGAGGGCAAGTGTTTGGGGCTGGGGGTGAAAATTCAGGGTGACGGCTGAATTGGGGAAGATGTTGGGGAGGGGCTGGGGGGAAGTGCCTTGACCTCCTAGCTCAGTCCTTGCTGCTTTTGGGGGGCAGGTCCTAGGAGCCACCAGCCTGATGCTCAGGGCTCAAATAGCCTGATGCACAACCCCCAGCCAGCATTGGATGAACGCTGTATGGAAATAAGTGGAGTTACTCCAGCAGAAAGCAAGTAAGCGGGACGCTTTGACCCCCGCTGCGCTCCGCCAGCCTGCCTACGGCTTCAAGGGAGCAAAGATCTTGCCGCGGTCTGGTGTTCATGGTGTCCCATGACTCTACTGATTCCCGGCTGTAGAAATTAAAAGCCTGGAGGAAACAGGCTCTTCCAATGTCCTACGCAGGCTGGTTCGGGGGGGGGCCCGACAGGAAACACAGGCTCGCTGTCAGGCTGCTCCCTCCGCAGCTGCTGCAGCGAGCAATACTTCAAAGCCCGAACTCTTGCTTGGTTTGCATGTGTCTGCTGGCACAGGCTGTCCTCCCAGCAAAAGCTCTGCTGCCTGAGACGATGGCTGGGACGGAGGGTGGGCACAGTGCAGATCCAGAGCCTGAAAGCACCCAACCAGCCCCAAATAGGACTACGTAGACTCTTTTTTTTTAAGGTGTAGAAATGCTCTGTGTGCGCCAGGCTCTGGCATCTCGCGAGCTCAGCACAGTAGCCCTGATTAGCAGACCCTCGCGCTGCAGGGGCCGTGCAGGCACCGGTCCCTTGCCCCAGGCCAGCCCTGCCTTTTGCAGCTCCGTTTTACGGACAGCGAGGCCTGAGAGCAGCTCGTTAGCTTTTCTGCTTGCTCAGTTTGTTTGCTGGCTTTTCCCTCCCTATAAAACAAGAATGCACAAACACAGGCTCGCGTTAAGGGAGCGGGTTAGGGGGCCGGAGGGGAACGACCTTCGCAGGGAGGCCTTGCTGCATCTGCTGCAGAGAGCAAACCTTTCCCTGCCCTTGTCAGCTCAACACGGGGCCCCCATCGTAGGAAAAGGGGTATCGCGTGGGGTCCCAGCAAGCAGGGGGC
>NW_008824657.1:431915-434865 GCF_000699105.1 Pygoscelis adeliae
CTGTGTCTGGGTTATCTGCATCCCCTGACAGGTTGTTGCTTTTGAGATAAACCTCAGAAGCCCTTTGGCAGGAGGGTTTGCTCCCTCCCTGTCTCAGAGATGGAGAAATTGAGGCACGAGGCACAGACGGGATGTCCTCACTGTCCCCTAAGGCGCAGGGAGGAGGAGAGGGGAGTTTATCCTATGCCCTTAGTGTCCCTGAGCCTTTCCCGCTCGTCCGGGATGCTCTGCCTTCCTAGCTGGAGATGACGGCTCTGGTGAGCAGCAGTTGACTCTCTTATCTGCCTGCCCCGGTGCCAGCTCCAGATCAAACACGAGGAAGCCAAAGGTCCAGCCTCTCGCCGCTCTCCTGGGAAGTAGATAGCAAACCGTGCATCTGCCGACATACACAGCTCGAAAGGCAGCAGCTCTGGGTGGGAGGAAGGATTTTGTTTCCTGGGGGGACCCCCCTATCCTCTCCCCCTCTTCTAGATGGGCATGTGCTCCCCCATCCTTGTTGACTTCAGGTTTGAGGTGTCCCACAGGACACCTCTCCTATTGGAGACCTCCTTGTCTCCAATAAGCTGAGCAATATCTGCTTTCACAGCTTTGGGAGGAAGCACTGGTAAAGGTAACTCACAGGTAACGCACACACACCCCCCAGATGGGCACTTGGCTGCCAGAAAATGGTGAAACAAGTCCCGGGAGCCCTTGCAAAGAGCAGCTGCCTCCTCCAAGAGCAACACACAGGAGGTTTCTCAGTGGGACCCGCTGCCACCCGCATCTGTCTCCATCCCATGGCGGTGGTCCTCGCGCGGCAAAGCAGTAAGGACGCAGATGTTGGATATTAAATGCCAGCAGCCGTGCTCAGCTGTTCTCCCAGGCTTTGGCCCTGGTAGGAATTAAAGCCCAGCCTTTAACAGCCCTACCAAGCACATTCCCATCCCCACATTAACGGCTCACGTATCCCCATAACCTGCTTTACAGCAAAATACCTTTTGGGCAGTCAGCAGGGAAAGGAAGGTTTCCCCTGATCGATGCTCCCATAATAATTTCTGGCTTGATTAATACGTTTTAGCTGTCCCTTTCTCATCGGGACCCATCTGAAAGCCAAGCTGTGATTTTGCCCTTGAGGGAACCTCAGGTTTTCGCCTGTTCCAGGGACTGCGTTAAAATGTAAGGCCTTAATGAGAATGATACGGCCAAAGCCAAGAAATCCAGCCTTGCTGCTTTGTTTCCTGGAGGATTTTCATCCTAGCTGATAGTATCAGATTGGCGGGTGGTGGGGTTTTTTTCCTGTTTTATGAATGAATGTAACCCTTTTGTAGAAAGGGGAGGTGTCAGCTTGGATGCTTTGCTCCTCAGATTTTAGTGATCATTAATAACACCTGCAGTGCGCTTTCTGTAAGTGCAAGCCAAAGGTTTGGGATGTTATGGCTTCCTAGTGGAAAAAGCGAGTTTCCTCCAACTCAGAAGACTTTGCAAAAATGACACCTTGTTTCTGATATTTTCTTTTCACTTTATTTCCAATGCTTTGTTTTGCTCTTGTAAAAAAAAAAAAAAAAAAAAAAAAAAAAAAAAAAAAAAAACCTGAAAAAAAACAAAAACAAAAAAAACCCAAAAAAAAAAAAACCAAACAAAACCTCAAAAAAAAACAAAACAAAAACCTGCCACTGTAAAGTATTGTTGCAGGTCATTTGCCTGGTTTTAGGTGAGATTTTATATTTGGATATATATTCATAATGGAGGTGCCTACTTTTAACAAATGAATAGATACCAAAAGGAAATATTTCTGCCTAGTCAACAGGAAACAACTGGATGCTGCCCAAATGGGGAACTGCAGCTACTTGTGACTGAAACAGAGGATGCTGTAAAGTCCCATTAGAGCCAGGCTGGGCCCAAATCAGGCAAGCACCCCTAGAGATTTGCTATGTCCCCCTCGGTACCCCGAGCCTGGGAAGTGCAGGAGATGTTGGGGTACCCGGGGAGGCTGCAGGAGCGGCTCAAACGGAGGAGCCGGATTCTGCATCGCGCCCACGGGAGCGACGCTGCTGTCTGTGAACTCGCTGCAGCTGCTTGTCTCTACCTTGTGATGAATCCCAGATGATTTCTCAGCCTGAGCTGTACAGTCACTCGTGTTAGATTATAAACTGGAACTTTTACAGGCTGTATGTGGGGTTTGTGGCTTCCTTTCCCTCTCTCCATCTCCAAAGTCCATGATGCTTAATAAATCATCCTCTAGCCTGAGCTGAGTCTTGCTGTTTTAAGTTTAACTAGCTTATTTTTTTGCTGATAAACCAGACTTTGAATTCTTCCCAAGATCACGGGTTGGGGCCAGTAATATCACGAAGGAGAGGCTGTTAATCATGATATATCACATGCCAATGGGAACAGCATCGAGTGCTTGCTGCGAGCAGTGTGTTTCCCTTATATCAGCATTTACAAGCAGAGCACTTGTATCTTGTGGAGTTGGTGGGAGGGAAGAGTCAGATGTATCCCACCAGATATAAATTAGGTTTATTATCGGAGCCAACTCAACAGAATCACAGGGCAGAGCTCTAAGTTATGTACCGAGGGTAAGAGGAAAATGGACACCAATGGCAGGAAAATGTTGCAGTATGCACCTATTTCTTACACGGTATCAGTGCAAACAACTTCCTAAGGCTTTGATTCTGACTTCACTCCAAATTCCTACTCTTGCACCGTCTTCCATCTGAAAAGACCCAAATCCACCCAAGGGGGGGACTGAAGGGTGGACCAAAGCATAGAGAGAACCTGCTACACCCTCTTGTTGTTTCTCTTACCCTTCTTTGCCACCACCCTGTCAGCATATAAATGTCTTTTCCTTGGCAGCTCTGGGCAAACGTGGTACGCTTTCAGATCCGTCATGGTCTGATCCTTGGTCTCCCAGCCAGTGCCTCAGCTCCTCTCCCACTATCGCTGTTGACTTTGGCCGACTGCTCCCATGGCT
>NW_008824657.1:434880-458416 GCF_000699105.1 Pygoscelis adeliae
TGCTGAACCCTCCTTCTCCTCAGAGCCCAGACCAGCTCCCATCACATCCCGTAGAGACAGAGGTCTTGAAGTTGTGTTCCTGTAGGATTAACCCTGCAAAGACCAATGTAGCACACAGCATTGGTCACCCTTATCAGAAGAGGGACCAATCCATCTCTAGGTAGAGCAGCTCGCTGGGGGGTTTGCAGCCAGCTGGCTTTACTGGTATGAGGTGGGAGGTGGAGGAGCAGCGGGGAGGGCTGGTCAGGAGCCATGAGACGTGTGCGTGGGGTTGTGGTTAACCCCCCTCTCCCTCTGCTAATGCCTGGTACCGGGCAGCCCAGCCTCTTCCACCCCGATCTGCCTTTGGGCTGGCTGTGAACCCCGAGCCTGACTCATCCTCCCAGCTTAGCCAAAAAAAACCCATCTCTTCAGTCCCAGCATCCCCCAGAGAAGTCCCTCGGTGCCGGTTGGTGACAGCACATCTTTTATCTCGCTGGGCCCAGCAGGCCACAAATTCCTGCTCCTTTGCGATGGGGGTGGCTGAGGGAGGGAGCGTCTTGCTCGGTGCCCCTCGGCTCAGGAGGCAGCTCCCTGTGTCACACGGATCAGCCAGTTTGTTGCATTGGAAATTTTTTGCTGCTCGCCCAGCTGGGGTCTGGAGATGAGCCAGGGTCCATCCGTGCCTCCGTGGGAAGGCAAGATGGGAAGACACGGTGAAGGCGCGCTCAGGGCTTGGCTGTCTTCATGGGAATTTGTCTCGCTTTCCCTTTCCTTTTTTGCCTTTTGGGGGATATATTAAACCACAAGGATGCCATTTTTGTTTTCCTACAGTTCGGAAAGGTCAATGGCTATGAGCTGATGGCATCTGTCTTGTCTCTGCTGCCTTCTTGCCAAAGCTACCAGCACACACAGCACCAACACCTTCCCCTCGGCGACTTTTGCAGGAGAAGATCAGTTTGGCTGGGAAAGGCTGGGACCACCTCAGAGGTGGGCTGTGCTCCTCCCCAGTGAAGCATGTTGGCAGGGGCGCTGGCAGCATGCTCTGTGGCTCAGTGGGATTCGCAGGGCTGATCCAGCTTGGTGGGCGCTGGCTTCCCTCCCACCTCGCCTCGCTACAGCCATCGCGTTGCGACTGAACTCCCAGGGTGGATCCCTCGAAGAGGGGGAGAGCTTCAGCGTGCGTCTGCTGATGGATGGATGCGTGTTTACCTTGGCCTTCCCTGCTTTGTGGCTGCGGATAGTTATCAGAGTGATGAATTCATCTGCCCAGGGACCCCCGAATTGTGGGGGCAGAGGGGAAGCATCTATTATAGCAGCTTGGCACAAGGGAGAAGGAATAACAGAGAAGAGACGGGCGGTGGTTGCATATCAAAGCCGGGCCTCCGCTTTCCTAGCCTATCTCCTAGATTTCATCTGGCTATGGCGAAACTGCAGGCGCAAGCAAGTGGTCTTGCTCATTAGAGGCTCATGTCTCTGTCTGCGGGGAGAGGAGGGAATTTCTTAATTCCAGCTATGCTGGGCACATTACCTTCTTCCTTGCCTACCCTGCCAGGGGCGATTTTTTCATGGGGTGGAGAGCCCTGCTGCAATCGCTGGACATGCTTCAGGTCCGGGTCACCGCGCTGCCGCAGGGAAATGTAACAGGGTGCTTTGGCCTTGCAGCTTGGATCACATGCAATGTCCAGGTGTGAGCATCCCCGGCTCCGTCCAGCCGTGGTGCCGGGCTGGGGCTGTTCCACATCTCATGTGGAGCCAGCAGCTCCCAGCTCTCGCGCTGTGCAGCCGCTGCTGCTGAGTTTGCAGATTCCGGCAGCAGGGAGAAAGGAAGAGCTGAGACCTGAGGCCTCGTCCGTGGCACCTCCTCGTGCCTGCGCGTGTCGGTGTGGGATGGTCTTGGGGGCTTGCACAGGTCCGACAGTGGGGCAGGATGGAGGGCTGCATGCAAGAAACTGTAAAACCCCCATGAGAAAGTCTCCTTCCTGCGAGGTTTCCTTGCAACGGACACCGGACGGTTCGCCGGGGCTCCGGGTCCTTCTTCCCCTAAACCACCTAGGACACGCTGCCCTCTCGGGGCTGTGAACCCTTTCGCAGGATCAAGTGACCCAGCACAAACCAGGAGGTTCACAGAGTCCCTCTGTGAACCGTGGGCTTCACATCCCACTACGAGGGCCTGCGAGGCACCGGCAGCTCAGAGGATGCGTAGGCAGTAATCTCTCTGGCAGCTGAAACCCAAATCCCCCTTAGCAACAGCAGGACGGGTTTGAGATGGCTTTGGTTCAGAAAACAGATATCATGGTCTCTGATGGAAAGCTAGGTGGAACGAATCCAGGACAGGGATGCAGGGCCGAGCACTCATGGGTGGTCAGGTCTCAAAGATGCAGGTAAATATGAAGAACCATTTGCAAAGAGATCTGGACCCCTGTTGCTGGTTGAGTGGTATATTGCTCTGAAAACAAGCCCCTTTTTTGTATCTAAAGCCAAGGAACCCAAAACTATACCAGCATGCCAAGCGGTCTGACAGAGGAGGTGTGGGGAACAGCCTGTTGCCTTGGTTTCTCCTGAGCTGTGTGTCCCTGGGGCAGGTTGTGTGACAGCCAGGGCTGTCAGAGAAAGCAAACCGCTCCATCGCCTCGCCTCGTCCCTTCGCACTGACAAATCTCAGGGCTGCCGTCGGAAAGGTCAGCAGATCCACCTGGACCTTCTGGAGGTCATCTGGGTGGCACGGCGGTAGGAGAAAAAGCTAAAAAAGGGGTCGCATTTCTTCTTCCCCACATCCTCAAAGCTTTCAAAGCGTTCTCCACGAAAGGGGACCTTTTGCCAGCATTGTGCAATGCTGGCTCGCGTTTTCCTTGAACTTTAGTCCTCCTTTAATCTATGCCACGGTAACCTCCAGGGGAAAGAGCGTTGCTGATTCCCGACGTAAGCCCCTATCAAAACCTTTCGGCTCCCTCCCAGGCCGTCGTTCTGTGTCCCGTCACCCGCGTTGTCCCTGGGGCAAGGGCAGCCGGGTACGTGGATCAGCGAGTGGGTTCTCCGTCAGAGCCGACGCTCCTGTCTCCATCCCCGCAGGCTCCCAGCTGCCAGCAAAGCGATCTTGCAGATGGGTTGTAAAATTAGCATTGCCCCCATCGCTTATAGTCCCACAAAAGGCCACGCTGAGCTTTCAGATATTTGTTTGTTTGCTTGTTTTGGCAAGAGGAAAAAGGGCCAAATTTAAGTTCGGGTAAACGTATCCTGCGTCCTTCATCTTGTATTGTGGCTCCGACTGGAAAAGCTGTTCCCCGCTTCCTTCCCTTATCAGTTAATTAGGTGGTTAATGCGGGAAAGGCAGCTGGACAGCAAAAGGCACAGTCCACATGTTAAGCATTATTGCTGCATTTTATTAATAGCCTAACTCTTGGGCAACGTTTCTGGGCAATGCCAGATCCAGGAATCGTGCTTTTGGGGAGCATGTTTTTGCTCGCCCGGCTCTTTCGGGGCAGGGGGTGCGAGGTCTGCTTTCGGGGGGCTCTCCCTGCCGGCAGCTGGGCGCCTGTTTCTTCCAGCTGATGGTAGTTTGCCCAGTGACTCCGCTCCCACGGCGTGTCAAATTGGAGGACAGCATAAGCCCACAGGCACCGGAGCAGGCAGGGGTGGAAACTTTCCACCTTTTTGGAAGATCGGGAGCCTGGGGGGAGAAAGCAGAGGGGCTTCACCCAGGCAAAGGGGGGATGCTCACGTGTCATCCAGATTACAGCCATCCAGACCCCCCCCCTCTTTCCAGGAAAGCCCATCTCTCACCCCAGCCTTCCCAGGCCCCTTTTCTTTGGAAATTACGACAAGCTGCATGTAATAATCTCAGCTGGCCCTTTCCTGGAAGAAACCTTTGCTGTCCCACCCTCTCGCTGCCCTTCCCCACCCCAGAGCGCTTCTTCCAGGGACTCCTCCAGCCCCGCTGGCTCTTCCAAGACCTCTCAAGATCATCTGTTTCGCATGAGGCCAGTCGCCTGCAGCCCAGAGTCCGTCTCGGCTGGAGCCGGATGGGTTTTAGCAGCAGGGGATGCGATACCAGGCATTGGGACTGGGGTCTGGTTGGGGTCTTTTTTCCCCCTTAGGTTTTTTTTTTTTTGCTCAGATCCAGATTTATTAACACCACGGGGTCAAGACATCTCCGTGTGTTCGTGGGTGGCAGCAAAGCTGTGTTTGCATTCAAGTTGAAGGGCTTGGAAGGGGACAAGGAAGATAAGTGCTGTATTAAGAACCTTAATTTAACTGCTAGGACAGTTCTGGGTGTGGATACAGGATCCTGACTCTGAGAGCATCCTTGAGTGGGTAAAGCATTTCCTGCCCTGTCTCCAAAGCTTGGGGACAAAACCACAATTTTTAAGTTTCTTTAAGGCATCTGCAGATGAGGCAAAGTCATTTAAGTGAGGCAAAACCATCTAAATTACACAAAGGCCCTTCCCAAACTTGCCCTCAGTTGGAGAAATCCCAATTCCTATCACTGGTCTTGAATCCTACGGGCACCCTTGAAGAAACTGGAAGAGAAGTTTGGTCCAATAAATCTATAAGGAGTAGGTTTTGGTGGATTTACTTATTCAAATTCTGTATTTGTGTGTTACATGTTAAACTGGGGTGTCCATGTTCTGCAGACTTGACCAGAAAAGTGGGAATTCAGCCTGGAGGGAAGCATCAACACAAATAAAAGCAGAAAATACAAGACTCCTACAAACCCCCCTCTGTATGTCTGAATTAACGCGTGCATCCCCTTCCTCCCCGACCCAGGAGAGACCACACTGCATCTCTTGTCTGCACGGCCATCCTCCCCGGGGCAGGACACCCACCGGAGCGTGGTACCACCGTCTTGCCCGAGGCCGGGGATGACCATTGTGGTCCAGACAATGGTCACGGAGCATGAATGGAAAATGATGTCCTGTGTTGGGCTGACAACCGGCTCTCTGTTCCCCGGGCAAGTTCTCGGCTCCTGGGCGAAGGGAGCGCTCCCACCCCAGGCGATCCCCGCTTTGATCTTCCTGCTGGCTGCATTGCTTTTTCTTACTGCTCCTGAATAATTCAGTACGTTAAAAAAAAGAAAAAAAAGAGGAGAGGAGAGGGAAAATATTCTTTTACAGCCTTATTTACTGGTTGCTCTTCAGGAGTCTCCTACAAACCCTGCTTATAAGAGCACGGCAAGGAACTAGAGAGGAGGGAGAGCCCTCTGGTACACCCAGGCTGTCAGATGATGCTCGCACAAGACTCATGTTTACCTGAAGCTGTCTCAGTCACCTCTTGCACTGGTGAGAGCACAAATTCACCCTGAATGCGTAGAGGACAGTGGGTTTTAGCATTTTCACACGCCACCTTTTGCATGTTGTCAAGAAGCAGGGTATTAGTTGGGGAATACATGTGCATTGGGGACTATATATGATTATGGGAGGTCAGGATGAGGATTTTCCTAGCTGATGCTATCCCAAAATTGTTACAGACTGTCCCCTCCTTACCCAGCCTGCAAAGCCCCTATCTGCCTGGCTCTGCTTTGCATCCCGTGGTGGCGCGGAGCAGGGAATAACCGTGGGAGAGGAGCTGTAAAGGAAATAATCTGGCCTGTTTCTCTGCACGAGCGCCAGGAGGAAGGGGCTGGGACGAAGGAGATCCGAGTCCTCTTCCACCCGATCCCTCCGCATCCATGGGCCTCGTGCGGCTCCCTGGCCGTGTTATTCCAGTTTGCACACTGGTGCGGTCTGGCTGACCAGAGCGGAGGGCAGAGGGGTTTGGGGGAAGTAGAGGGAGGACAGGATTTTTGTATGACAAAATATGTGAATTGCCAGACCCCTTTTCTCAGTTTTTCTACTTTTTTTTTTTAAATCCACTTTTGAGGAATGTCCAGACGTAGAAAACTTTAGCCCAAAAGGAATTTTATCCAAAGAATTTATGAGCAACTTAAAAAGAGAAGGCAGTGAGAAGAAACTGAAAGCCAGATGTAACTACAGCTTTAGATGGCTTTCAGTTTAGTTTCAAATCTTGTAGGGGCTCTGACTGGGAACCATCGGATTTCTGCAGTGTCCGTAATCGGGTATTGAGGCAACCGTGAACTTTTGATCACTTATTTCCTGGTCTTCTGCCCATCTCCAAAAGGGAGTATCTGACCATCTCATTAAACTCTTGCTTTTAGATGCTGGTATGAGGAAGAGAGCGGCAGGAATTGGCAGAAATGCTGTGAAATCCCGGACTCGGGAGCTGAGAAACACCCCAAGCAGTGCAGAGACCCGCTCCTCTTGAAGGCACATCCTGGGGGCTTGGCTCCAGAGAAAAAAATTATTCAAAATAAACAGGTAAACAATGCCTCACGTGTTAAACTTCCATACGTACTCGTACTCTGGCATGAACCGATCTGGAACCACAAGCAAACCTTTGCTTTGCTAGGGAGGGGAACATCAAGATAGTTGTGGGTTGGGGAGGAGAGGTGCAATGCTCACAGTGGGGGCAAGTGGCTTTTGAGGAGGAGGGCAAAGCAGAAAACCACCCACTAGTAACTGGAGTGAGCTCCTGCAACACAGGCAAGCTGTCAAGTGCTCCTTCGGGGAGGACATCCTTGGCTAAAACCTCTGTCAACCAGGGCGGGGGTAAGGGAGGAGGCCGCGAGATGCTCAAGGCACAGGATTTCCCCTTTGCAAATAAGGGCTCAGGTCTTCTTAAACCGGTACCGTTTTGGGGGGTCAGTCCCTGCGGCTGCCGGAGAAATCGGTAACAGCACTACAATGGGGTGCAAGGATTAAACAGAAAATCTAGGCTAAACCAGAGTAGGGGAGGCTTGCACAGCTTCCCTGTGAAATGATAAGGGATAATTAGGACAGGGCAAGACATTAGCACCTACTTACTTAGCGTCCTCTGCTGCCCCTTCTCCTTTGGTTTGAAGAAGAATATGACGCCTTGGCAGTATCCCTGGCTAACGCGAGGGTGTTGGTGCACAAGATGGGGGAGAGCGGCCTCCTCCTCTCTCCCCTGCCCTGTACCCCAAGCAGCACCAGGGCCTGGTGCTCTCCAGCGTGTTTAACTTTGCTCTGTGTTTTGCCAGAGACTGTTATTAAGAAATAAGGCTCTGCCTTTTTATCATTCCTCTGAGCGTCTGTCTGATGTCATTCTGTCTGGCAACCGAGCGATCAAAAGAAGCTCCCCTGGGAGAAATTTCTCAAACAAACAGCCAGCGAGAAAAAAATAATACCCCATTAAATATAATAAAATGCAAAAACCACAGCGTCTCCCTGATAAATGAAAAGGCAGTGTAACCTAGACTCCGAACACAGAAACTTGCTTCCTGCCATTCGCCTTACCTGGATGATTATCCTTAACTGAAGCTATTTCACAGCCTGAGATCAGGAGGCTCGAGTCCAGGATCTCCCAGCGCACACATTTTGGCCAGCAACACCCGTTACCATCACTCCCACCTGTGCCGAGCCTTCGTGTGTCACACCGGCACGCTGGGACCTGCAGATCAAGCAGGTTTAGCTCTTAATGTTTTTAAGCGGATTGGGGGGTTTTTGCCCTTGTATGAGGCATATGTACGCCTGCAAAGCAAATTCTGGCTCTGCTCCCCCATGTTCATTACTTCTTGCAGGTTGCAGGGGTGACAAACACCCTGTCGCCAATCCCTGCGAGCCCCTGGGATGTGGGGAGGCTTCTAGTTTTGGCAGCTCTGATTTCTCTTCGATTTGTGCAGCGCTGGCAGGGTCCTAAGAGACCTGCTCACCGAAATGGGTAAGACCGAAGGAATTTAATGCAACCTGACGCAAACTTCATCCCCTCCCCCCAGACTGGGGGAAGTGTGCCCTAAATGCCGAAACACTTCACGGCCACGTTTTCGAAAGGAAAACGACCAAACAGTGACTCCACTCTGGATTTGGAAAACAAAGATAGGAGGAATGGTTTTCAGTCTGTCAGAGCAGAGCGTTTGAAGAGGAGCTGTCGTGGAAGGGAGCGTATGCGCTGATGAAAAGCCGCCCATTTGAGCTGGATCCCAGCTGAATTATCTTGGATCCATCACTCACGCATCTGTAGCTGTGATCCTCCTTTCGAGGCTGCTTCTCCTCGGGGCACTTTGCAGAGGTCATTCCTCTTTGCAAGCCTCATTCCCTCTTGCCTTGCAAATCTCTCTCCCATTTTCTTCCCTCCTGCTGGGAGGTTTCAGGGCCTTCAGCAGAGCTCCTCTCCTCCTTTCCCCCGACAAAACCGCCTGCTCTTTGCTCAGCTTTGCTGGGAAACTTCCCACGAGCAGCTCTGCCCAGCGGCAGCCGTAAAAGCCAGGTCCATTTTCATCGTAGGGGCCCGAAGCGGCGAGCGGAGCTTGCTCTTGCTGACAGCCTGAGGCTGGGGAGAGCATCCCGCAGCCCCGAAATGAGGCGTCGGTGGTTTCTTTGCGGTTTCGCAGGGTCACTGCTGCAAGGCGAAGACGAAATCCAGCGCAGAAGCTTCCCAGGGAGCAGCTCCAGCAAAGCTGGGAGGGGGCAACAAGAAGCACCTCCAGCTCAACAAGCGCTTGTGAAATATGGCAGGATTGTACCAAAAAGCATCCCTGCTGCCTGCAGGATCGCAACCCTGGTCCAGGGCTGCCACCCTGGGGCTGGGCTCTCGTGGGTTAGGGTACTGCCCGGGGTTGCAGCAATCGCTGGGCACGCATACGCCATTTCCATTTTTTTCCCAGGGTGGGAAAACCCTTGGAAATTCCTGGGGAATTTCTCTTTTTTTCCTGTCGCTTGAGGCCAGTTTCCTTCCTTGCAGATTGCAGGGTCCCAGGCAATGCAAACAGCAACTTGCCAGCTAAAAGTAACTGTCCCTCCAGGTCTTTCAGCCATTTCACGGGGGGGTCACTGCTTCACACCTTCCCGAGGCAGCACCGTGCGTCCCCTGCCACCGGCTATTTCCTTTGCAGTGAGAGGGGAAACTGAGGCACAGACCTGACCTTTTCCTTTGAAGAAGGAGACCTTCTCCAGACCTCTGCACGATCTGAAGAGATGGGGCAAGTACCCCTGTATGCCAGACAGGGATTTTGCTGCGCTTACGTGGCTAGGATCAGGGCAGAAGTGAGACTGGCTGCGATCAGAGCGATGAAGAGGTAAATTTAGTTCAAGCCAAACCCATCCGTGCGTTATATGTTCACTGTGGGAACAGAGGAGTGCGGATAAATGACAATTTTGGCACACTTCTGCTCCACTTCTTGTCGCTTGTCGCTGCCTCAGTTTCCCCTGGAATAGAGATTTTCTCTGTCGTCTTCTCCGCTGTGGGATCCTTCACAAATCTCCATTTCCAGCCCTCTTAGGTGTGACCCTCACCCCCAAGCCCCTCAGTCAGCCCCTTTCGGGTCTCTCTTAAAGGGGCTGGTATCTCTCACGCTTGGCTGGGGGAGCTGCAAGGTTTTTCAATCATCTGCTAATGATAGGAAAGCAACTTTTATTCCCTCTCTCCCCCGGTCTTGGCAGGAAAGGTGGAATGTGGATCGCGAGAGGAGCAGCCACCTTTCAGGCCAACAGCTGCTTTGGGGGATGGGATAGATAAATGTGCAGGATTTCCAATCAGCCCTACACATCCCGGGCAGAAGACCGCACCGGAGCACGGGTGAGGGGGAATGGCTGACTCTGATAATGCCACATTCATCTCGGGTGATCCCGGCTCACGAATCCACCGCAAAGGCGCCGCTTGGCAGCTTAGGATGCGACAGGAGGTGGCAGAGATAAAACCAGGTCAGCTTGCTTCGGAAAGAGCTGGAACACAGAGGGATCTCCTCCAAGACATCTTTTGCTGCTTTTGGATGCTAGGGCTGTCCCCACGGGAGGGACCAACCCAGCTTCGAAGCACTTGCACGCTAGGCGAGACCGAGGTGTGTGTTTTCCCCCCTGGCTTGCAAAGGGGGAGCGGGCGTACGGCAGGGCTGCAGCCCCAGCTCGCGCGGGGAGGATGCGGCAGGCTCAGGAATGAAACTTTCCGGGTGCTTTCCCATCAACCTGTTGCTGTTACCCACTTGGCCGGCCGCCCGCTTTCCATGGTGGTGATGGGACACCCCGATGCATTCGTCAAAAGGAGATGGAACCCGGCAAGGAGGATTCGCAGCCGTCAGCTCGCCGTGGGCAGGCTGGAGAAGAGCCATGTCTCTGGACAGACAGACGGACTTTGCTCCCCGCCTGGCAGCGCAGGACCATCTCCAAACGACTTTCCAGCCACAAGCCGCCTCACCGAAGCACCTCTGCCACCAACGTTGCGCTGTGCAACGAGGTGTTACCGCTTAGTGGGTGGACAGCCTCACACATCGAGAGGAGATCTTGTGGGAAGTTTGGATTTCTTCTTCTTCTCCCTCTCTCCTCTCCCCTCCAGCCACCCCCTCCCCGCTTCCCACCCACCCGCCCAACTTCCATGTGCAGTGGGAAAGGAAACAGCCCTGGGGAAACACGCTGGTCTGAATTTCCATCTGGGCACAGTATAACACAGCCCCAGGAATGGCCAGGCACGCTATGATCTTCCACTCTCCAAAATCAAAGCAAGGCAAAAGCTGTCTCTCCTTTTTCCCTCTTGCCAAGGGCTAGAAATCCCATCAAGATCCAAAGCGTATCGTTCCAGTGGGAGACTTATACTGGGGGAAGGGACAGAATTGGTTATTTGATGATTGGGTTGGGTTTTTTTTTCAAAAGTCCTTAATATCTCCCTTCCCTCTTTCACTGTACAGCCCAAATCCCCTTTCCAACACATGCACGAGAGCAGAGCTGAACGGTTCGCACAGAAAACAGGTGATAAATCACAGGGCGATTGATTCAAACCAGTCCAGGGAATGGGAAACACATGGACGGTCTTTCTAATTAACTGTTTGATATGGCTGCGGTGAGTTTGGGTGTAGTTTCCAATGTTTTGCATTTGGCTTGTCTCAGCCCTCTCCATGGTAACTGCAGTTTACCGGAAAGTGAGAAAATCCTGCGTTCGAGAGAGCTAAAGTGACTTAGTACAGTTCAGCTCAACCACAATAAAAAAAGCAAAAAAAAAAAAAAAGTAAATACGGTGTTTCCTCTGTGGGAACGTTCCCTTCTCTTTCCAGCTGGAAAAACAAAACAAAACAAAACAAAATAAAAGGTCCTTCTGCTTTATCTGTAGATCTCCACTTTCTGGTAGGTTACAGAGCACTCAGACCCATTGTCCTCCCAGAGACACACCGAGGTTTGCGGGTCAGGGCAAACTCCCTCTGCCAGCTCTCCCACCCGTACATAAATGCCGACCGAGGTACCCAAACAGCCCGTCTACCGCCTCTTCTCAGTCAAACTGCCCACCAGAAAACGCAAGAAGCGTCAGGCTGCAGATGTGCTGAGACCCCTTTCCACCCATACCGCTCAACACGTCGGTCTGTGCATCTCGTGCAAGACACATCTACGGGTTTCTTTTGATTCGCAGGGTGGCATCTTGCACCACGGTGTCACCGTCTTGAGTCTGGGGTCGCAGAGTGCTACCCCAGCAGGACGGAGGGGGCTCGAGGTATGCATTGCACACGTTTAGCCCTGATTTATGCTGTCAAAGTAACCAAGCCTTTTAATTCACGGTTAATTCACAGCGATTCTTCAACTCGAGAAGCTCTGTCAAGGACACAAAATGCTCCAAGAGGTGGTTGCATGTTTTGGGAGAGGAGCGAGCCCAGCCTTGCAGGACATGCAGAGACATTAAACCTGCGTGCTTCTCCCATGGGAGACGGGAACTGAGCAGGTACCCATGGGACAAACCCCGGGAGGCATCCGACCGCCTGGAAGGGGAGCTGCTTTGGTGACCCCCACAGCACCGAAATCGGGACGGAGCTGACCTGGAGGAGTTAGAGGGGACGCAGGACACAAGGACTGGGTGCTGCGATAGCTGCCAAAAGGGGTTTGCAAGTAACAGGGGGACGGGGAAGGATGGACTGGGGAGGACAGAGATCTGCCAGGGCCACCTGAGTCACTCCAGGGCTGGCTTAGCAAGATGCCCTGGGGACACTCACCCCAAACCTATTCAAGCCCAGAATGTCCTGCCGACATCTCCGGAGTAGCCAACGCATTAAAATGTAATTTAAAAAGGAATAAAGGTTTAATCCATCTGTGTTTGAAAACAGTCTTTTCCCATATCCTGCTTCTGGCACGTCCTCCCAGCTGGGGCGTTGCACCTCGCTCTGTAACACGGGCACAGCTGCTGCGGCCGGGGAGGGGAGCGCGAGGCAGGCACCGAGCGGCAAACGAGGTTGGGATGTTAATATTTTATTTTTTATTGGCTTTTTTTTTTCCTCCCCCCGGCCCCCTCCCCATTTTACCCTTTCTGCACCACGACTCCCTGGGGCCCCAGTAGAACATCTGGCCAAGCCGCTTCTGGTTCCATTTATTGGCAGATAATTTATTTGCGGATCAGCAGGGAAAAGTGACCCAACCATTTACTGGAGGTATATTGGTTGACCCTTTGGTGACGCTCGCTTGAACACGGGTTCGTTAGGTGCTTGGGGCCTGATCCAGACCCAAGGAAGTCAAACGCAGATCTCCCCTTTAAGATCCAGGGCTGTTAGATCTTGGTCCAAAAACACTGGGGGAAATTAGTCAAATAAATGCTCTGTGAATATTATTACATATTATTCATTCTCTGGGAATATTTTAAAGTACTATTCACTGCTTGCGCATATTATTAAAGCAGCTCCCACTCAAAGAAGGAAATTAAATTGTAAAAACCAGTGTTTCTCTCTGTCCTTTTATCTTTATGCTCTTTTTCCCCACCGTCACTTTCTTCCGACCTTTATTTTCGGCAGTCTACAAGCTCAGGATAAGGCAGAAGCACCCCAGATCCCAGCGCACGAGCGGTTTAATACAGGGATGGTCTTCTGGATCCGTGCTTTCACAGCACCTATCGCTGCGAGGGCTTGCCTGTCATCCTCCCTACTGCTTATTTGTATTGTAGCTGTGAGCTCAACTCATTGCATCTGAAAGGTGTCAACAGGCTAATACTCCCTTGTCAGCAGAGTCTTCAAAACTCTCTTAAGGCTTTCCAATGGCCATGGATCCTATTCAAATTCTGTTCCCCATCTTTGGCTAAAATTATCCAGCTTTCAAAAATATAAATTATTCTTTTTTTTTTTTTTTTCCTTGCACAATCAAAAGCGTGGGCTTATTTTTCTTTGAATCAAAATGCAGAGGCATTTTCCAAGGAGGCATTTTGGAAAAAATAATGAAAATTTCGCAAATTTTGCAGCCAAAAGCAATTGACCCTTTTCCCCGGGGAGGAGTTTCATTTACTTCTGGCATTGCCACGCATACCAGTGGTCATCCCCCTTGTACACGTGGCTAATCGCAGCGTATAAAATGAAACAGGATTCTTTGCATGGGCTTTTGGGAACGACAGCCAGAGCCTGTGCTGTACAGGGAATGCTTCACCGCTGGGCACAGCAGGGCAGAAACCCCTTCTTACGTGCACAGCACAAGGCAGCGCAACAAATCCTGCTCGTTTCCCAGCGCCCGTGGACCGGCAGGGCCCGGGAGCCGGCAGCTGATCCCATCTTGATGGCTGAGAAGCTTCCCAGCACTTCCAAAACACCCTGAAAAAAGCCATTTCCCCCGTTGCTGGATAGCACCTGGGGACTGATCTTTATTTTTATAGACTCGGCCTGCGTGCCAGCCTCCCGTGCGCGTTTTTAGCAGCTTTGTCAAACTGTTAACACCCTGCCTGGCCCTCAGTCGCCACCCCACCGGGAACATGTCCCTAGCAATGGCCGAAGTGGCATCCTTTGCTGAATCGGTGATGGAAGTGCCTTTTCCTAACAGGCCCCGTGCAGATGGGACTGGGGTGGGGAGACACCTCTCCTCCCAGGGGCTGGTTGAGGTCCATTAAGGCCCTGCAAAAATGCACAGATGGATTTGAATCCACCTCAGGTAGCTTTCAACAGAGGGTACGAAGGACTTTGGCTGGGGCCCACGAGATGCTGGAGGACAGCAGGAACTGCCCACCTTTCTGGGCTCGCGCATGAGATTTCCTTTCCACCTGCACAGCCCGAGCCTGACATCAGATCTCACGGCTCTGGCTCTCACGGGGGATTTTCAGCTGTAATGAGATCAGCTTTTCCTGCTTATGACCAAATCCAAACAAGCAAATTAAAAAAAAAAAATAAAAAAAAAAAAAAGGAAAGAAATGAAATCCAAGCCAGGAACGAAATCACCACGTGCTTTCACAGCTCGGTAGGGCTTCGGGATGGGTTTCAGCCCTTCTGTCCTTTTCCTTTTACTTTCAACCGGGGAGGAACCGGTGGGACTGTGCGATGAAGAGACTGTTTACAGAAACAAACTTCTTCGTCAGACATCTTACCCTTACTGACAGATAGTTGTTTCGAAAGGCAGTGAGCTCTAAATGAGGGCAGATGTTGACTTCTGCAGCTTCTTTGAACCCGCTGGCTTAACTGGGCCCCGTTAAGGACTCACTCATTTATGGTGAAACAGTTGGGGACTGAAAAAGGAGAACCTCCTCTAGTCCGGAGGGACAACTGGCTGCCGCTTTCCACTCCAGCACTGGCTTACTGTGTGACCTTGGTCACGTCGTCTCATCTCCCTTGTCTCCTCCATAAAAGGTGGCCTTGTGATGCTCATGGAGATGCTGCCATTTCCAGCCCAATGGCCCCGCGGAAAGCCAAGGATTAGTATTTTTAAAGACAGTAGCTGCAATGGCGTTTTCTTCACAGGCTCTTTCTGCGTTCCTGCATTTCTAAATCCTTAGCCCTTTTAATTTCTTGGGAAAGCATCTGGTTTCCAGCTCTGGGTCTCTCCAATCTGTCATTTTACACAAATATACAAACATCCCTTTTTTGGATGATGGATTAGGGCTGCACTTTGGCTTGGATCACACAGCCCAGACTGGAAGAGGGGCTTTGAAGTCATGAAAATTTCACATTCCCATACTGCCAGCAGAACAGCGCACAGGAGAGACGAACATGCTGGGAAACACAGACCCTGGCTCATTTACGCTGCTCCAGTGTCATCCCGTATAACATTACACAGTTAATTCACCTAAAGGGCATCGTTACCCTCTGCTTCCTCTGCAATAAGAGTTGGATCTCATGTGGATTTACACATCCTCTGGAGGACACGCTCCTGGCCTTTGAGGCAGCCCTCAGGAACTGCCACTACCATAGACCCTGTGCTTCAATCCCTATAATAATATTGCATCCGTCCACTCCGCGCTCCCAAAGCGGCGCAATGCCAACTTAACGCGCGCACAAATTGCCGCCGCAGCAGAAAACCCCCTTTCATTCATTTCCCAGCATCTCCATCCCCCACATTGCGGGGATTTGTTTCGGACACCCCCTTTGCAGCGACACCGGGGCAGCGGGAGCCTTGCCTGTGGGACCGGGGACACGGGTGAGAACAGCCTGTAGTTTGCCTCCCAAAACGTGTGTGAGGGCTGCCGCGCTGGGGCCCGGGACCTTTCGCCTCGCGTGTGAGAAGGCTCCGCTTGGAAAAATCTTAGCGAGCGCTACGATGATTTTCTGCTGATTTACTAGCCGAAGCCGTAAATCAGCACTTCTCAGAGGCTTGAGTTACGTGCCTGTGCCGGAGATTGATGGAGCCAGCTGCCAGGAAGAATTACCAAGCAGCAAGCTTGAGTCTGAAATCATTGTTTTAGGCCTCGGAGCGAGCTAAAATATTCAGGTGATTTATACGGGAGGAAACGGCTTTATGTCCTTTTCAACTGGAGTCCTGAATCCTGCCAATAAAGACCCAAAACCTGTCGGGAAGGGACACCACCAACTTAATGAATTTAGGCTCCGAGCTCACCAATACGATGAGGTTTATGGGTGAAGTCCTGCCCTCAGTGGGAGATTTTGCCTTAGTCTTCTGCCGAGCAACATTTTGCCCAGCGCATGCTGCCCATCAGTTTTTCTTATCCCACCTTTTACGTATATTTTAGATACTGCCCTTGTACAACACCCACAAAAAGCCTCCGCGATGCCTCAGTGCGTGGCTGCTGCAGTGATGAGCAAGACCAGATGGAAAGGGGTTGTTCGGCTGTTCGGCAAAGCAGAGCTGGGTCAATTAAGAACGTCCCGTGTCGCATACAAGTAAATAGTGAGTGAATAAATAAGGTGCCAGCAGATGGTGCTCCATAATTTGCAGCATCCTCGCTGGGATGAAGCGGTCCATCGCCAGCAAAAAGCTGTTCAGAAAGAGGATCAGAAAGCATTGGTTGCACCAAAAGGACCGCTGCAAATAGAGCAAGCTGAGGCAGGGTTTACTGCATCGCGCTAACTTGATTTGAAACACATCGCGGCATTAACAAGGGAAGCGCCTTTTTATTGCAGTCGGACACAAGTGCCTCAGACCCCGATCCTGCTGCTTGTTTGCATCCCCGGGGTTTTGTTTGTTCAGAAAACATAATGGGGGGGGGGGAAATAACATGAAAAAAGACATTGCGATTCAGTTCCGAAAGAATCCCCCGGTGCCCCAGGAAGATAAACCTCCGAATTGTATCATCCGCTTTATCTCCCTTGGGTGTTCCACTTCCACCGCTAAACCGCTGCAGCGGTTGCTTTGGTCTTCCTCACGTGCGAATGGAAAAGCATGAAACGCAATGGTTCAGATGAGCAGGTGGCCTCGGAGGCAGGAGTTGAGTGTTTCCCCTTCTTCTCTTTCCGTGGCTTACATGCCGGCACTTTCCTGGACGTCCCTTTGCCTGGGACACCTGCACGCCTGTCCCCGTCCCCGCTCCCTCCTTGCCTCCCGTAACCCGCTCCTTTGCACACCTCCTCCCGGATTGCCCCAAGGTCACGCAGGAGCCACCTGGGACATTGAATTTCTTCACTGCTCCGGCCTCGAGTGAACATTTCACAACTCTCAGATGTTGCGGGAAAGGACCGGTGATAACAAATCCTCCTCCTTTAGACCCAAACCTCCTCTGGGGTCTGGGCACAGGGACCAGGTACCGGCCGTGTGGGCACCCAGCCCTCGAAGGATGCTCCAGCCCGTGAAACGCCACGTGATAAAAAAATTGTGCGAACAGCTTAGAGCAGAGGAACGCACTTTTTGGACAGGGCTGGTGCCCAGCCTGCCAGGAAAAACGGCGTTGTCCTGGGGGAGCACTGTCATTAGCTCATTTCCCATCGGCGCGGGGAGCAGCCGGTTTCGATGCAAGCGAAGCGTTTGCAGCGGTACCTGCCAAGCAGCCGGCGAAGGCAGTGAGAAAGGGCAGCGGGGGGCACCCCGGGGGCATCCCGTAAAAAAGCAGCGCGGCAGGGGCAGCAGGTGCAGGGATGGAGGCAGGAAACCGTTTCTAGGGCTTAGGAAAAGCTGAGGTTTCTGGCAGGTTCCCGAGTCGTTCGGTTTGGCCCAGAGCTCTCCGCTGTATAAACTGTGGAATTAGAGTCAAACATGAA
Source organism: Pygoscelis adeliae (assembly GCF_000699105.1). Lineage (NCBI taxonomy): Eukaryota > Metazoa > Chordata > Aves > Sphenisciformes > Spheniscidae > Pygoscelis > Pygoscelis adeliae. The sequence goes on from NW_008824657.1 coordinate 452,234, forward strand.
ACCGGAGCAATAGGCCAAAGGCAGAGCTGGCAGCTGGTTTTTTCTCCGTGCTAAGCGGGTCCAAGCCAGGCCTTTCGAAGGGAGAAAGGTGAGGAAAGGGGAAACAAAAGAAAGGGGAGCCCAGCAAAACGGGGGTGGAAATAACCCCCAAAGGAAGAGGGATGGGGCAGCAAGGGAGTGGAGAAGTTGATCCGGAGGCTGCAGGGTGGGAAGCGTCTGCAAAGCAAGGCAGTCCAGGGGATGGGGGAAGCCAACGCCTCCTCGGGGACCGTCTCCCAGGTGGGTGCCACCAGACCCGGCACCCATCCTCGGTGACACCAGGCGCTGTCCCACTCCCTCCCGGCACCTCGGCTCTGCTGCCACGCAAGCGGGAGGGACTTTCTCCACCGATGTCTGATTATTGTTGGTTTTGCTCGAGATGCAATTCTGCTTTTCAAGATCGGGACCGTGCACTGGGTTGACCTCCAGCATTTTACTGCCGTGTGGTTTGGATTAGCTGACTCATTGTTTATGGCGGGGTTTCACGGCCGTTTGGTGGGGCCGAGACACACAAAAAAAAATCATCCGTGCTGGGCACGGAGGGAGATTTTGTCTGCAAAGCATCGATGCGTTGTGAGATAGGCAGGAAAGCAGGGTTTCCCTGGGAGTCTTGGAGAAACCTGTGATTTTTCACAGAGACTTTCTTACGTGCTGCAGGTAGCCCCCAGGACCGAGGGGATAAACAGATTTCCAGCATCAGAAACCTTATCTCCATCCTCCCGACTTTTGTTTTCTCTAACCAGTTGTCCAGACGTGCTGGGGATAGAAGTCAGATGTGGTTTGAATAGATGTGAGGAATTCAAGCGGGGAAAATCATACCATGTGGATGAAGCAGGAATTCGAGAGCAGAGCCGCTCTGTAGCAACATCGCCTCCTTCTTCTCATGGTTATCTACTGAAAACCCCGTCCTTTAATCAGACTCTCCCTGAGCTCAGCGGTGGGGGATCTGGGGAGCTCATCAACCCCAGCAACTCAGGCTTTCTTCTTCTGGAGGCCAAGCAAAGCATCAAGCCCTACTTCTTGGTGGTGCCATCACCCTGCACGTGACCAGATGCAGTGGGACATGCCAGCTCCCCATAGTCGTGCCCGGAATGAGAGATGTTCTCCTGGTGCGATCGCACCCTGCGACCGGGGAGAGTTTTGCTGAACGAGCCCACTCCTCAGCTGCCACGAGGATATTTGAGGCTTATTCCTCCTGGAGTGTGTGATCTCAGCTGTGGCTAAGGACCGGGGAGCAGGTCAGGTCTGTGTCCAGATGTCCACTGAGTCTGTGGGTGTTTAGATTGCAGATTCCTTCCAGTCCCAACCCCATCCCCGTTAAAACTCGCAGGAGGTTTCCGTTGGCTTCACCACGATCCTGGCTTGCAAAACACCGAAAGATTCAACAAATGCAGCTGCTGTCACCGATTACCCCAAAACCTGCTGGCACGAGGCTGTCACCCCCACACACTGTCACCCTGTGCAAGGACCTTGCTCTCGCACGTCTCCTCGCATGTGAACATGCAACAGCAAATCCGAGCATCGCTGGTGAATGAACACTGACATTTAGGGGGTAATTTGGCAGAGCCGCCGAAGCCCACGTTGGTGTTTCCATGATCGAACCCGATCTGCAGAGGCGGGGGGGTAGTACGATCGCAAACCGAGGCTGAGGTTTGGCTTTAGGGTGGGACTTCAGCAGCGATTTCTCCTGGTTCTGGCTGTAAAAAGGGGCATCCTTCTGTACTCATTGCCCCAGATGAAAACTTGCTCCATTTAAGAGCGGAGAGGTTATTTTTCAGCTCCCAAGCCTTCAGGCTCAGCTGGGAGCTGGCGACCACACAGGGCTCCCTCTTGCTCTTTCATCACCAGCGCTAACGATCCTGCAAGAGCCTTGTAAGGCTTGGGTGTGAGCTGGAAATGGCAGATGTGAACGCAGCTCCAGGTTTCTAACCTCTCTGCGCTTTGGGCCTCTCTCGGTCCCAAGTTTGGTTTCAACTTGTGACAGAAACAAAGGCAAAGTAGCAAAATTTGGCTCAGACCTCTATTTGGGCTCTGAACTGCAACGCAGAGTTGTTCCCGGTAACGTGCCTTCCTGCAAACCGGCTACAAGTCCTGGTCCGAAGCAAAGGGGCTGGCAGCACTCCCAGAGTCCTCGAGCACCACGTTGTTTCTTCCACCACGCTCATCCCTCCCTGATGTAGCAGCAATGCGAGCTCCGGCTGCCCCGCGCCTCCGCTGCCCTTTGCCACCCCGGAGACAGAGCCGTTCCTGCGCTAGATGACGTCTCCTGTACGCCGAGCTCCTTCATTAGGTCTTGGTAGGCTTTGCTACTGAATATTGGTGCTTAGCAGCTCGTAAATGCAAGGTGTGCTGGAATTGAAGCAAGATGGAATAGCGTTAAAAGGCACAAGTGAAAGACTCTTGGGTCGTCTTTACGTTCTTGACCTCTCTGCCGCCGCTCCGAGCTGCTGTATGCCGCCTGGCGCTCTTAGCAGACAATATCCCATTGATCGCCCGAGGAGCTCATGCCAACGGAGAGGGCCGCGCTGACGCTCTGCAGCGTCGCTGGGCCCCGGTCCGCCCTTGGAAATGCCTCGCACAATGCACAGACTGTGTACGTGCACCGATACAATGGCGCTGGGGGCCTGATGATCAGCAGCACAAAAAGGGTCTTATGGCGGTGGGGTACAGGCGTTCCTTTCTCAGGGCGATGAACGTCATTGATTTATTCCCTTTTCTCGCTGGAAACAAAATGCCCTTTAAAAAATAAAGCGAAAGAGCTGAACTGGCCGTGCCTTCGGTCCAAATAGTGCCGGTCCCCCCTCGCGTGGCCTTTTCTGTAGGGTGCCCTGCCCGTGCCGATAACCCCGGCTCACGCTGGCCCAGGCTCCCGGGGAGAAGGGAATTAGCACTTCATCTTTCCAACGCGCAAGTCGGGAGCGAGAACCCAGCTGGCATCCAGGCTCCTGCTGCCCTGTGCCGAAATGCCTCCTGCTCTTCACCAGCAGCCCCGGCCGGGTTTCGTCTGCGCCCTTTTCCCTGGAGAGCTGCCGGCATCGGCATCACCCCCAAATCTCCCCCCTCCCAGGAGCTGCTGTTAACAGGCGATAAAAACAAATGTGCGGGGTAGGGACCGGGCCCTGTAAAAGGCTGGGTGAAATGCTGAGGAGAGCTCAAATAACAACATAAACCCTCCCGGCCATGAAACGTGGGCAAGGGCTCCAAGGGGCTGGCTCCTGTCGGGGTCTCCGTCATCCAGCCCCGTCCTCGGGGTCATGCAGAGACTTTGTTCCGCTCGGCGCTGGGTTGTTGTTCGGTTGCGCTTTTTTTTTTTTTTTAATCTTTAATGCCACGTTATTTTTGTATAAGTCTCTTTCCAAAACAGGGCCTATAAAATCTTCAAGCCATGTCCCCTCTCCCTGCCCCTTCTTCCCCAAGTAAATATTTTTAGCTCTCGTAAACACAAGCCATTAAGCACTCGAGAGTGAAAACCAATGCTCTGGGGAGGCACCGCTATAGGGGCAACCCACGTTCCTCTCCGTCCAGAGATGCTTAAAGCACAACCCAGAATTACGCCCTCTGGCTGGACCCCGTGGCGTGGGTTTGGGACCCACCAACTGCTTAACCCAACCCCTGCTTCCCTCCTTCACAGGGAGCTGGGATGAGGCAAAGCTCTGCAAAGCAGGTGCTAAACTGGGAGTTTTTCAAAGTGAACCCGAAGGAACAAGCCGGCCAGAGCCCGGCGGGTTGCAGCTATCCCCAAAATGTCACAGACCTTGGGAAACACTCGTCCCTATCGTTAAATCCCCCGAGCCTTTGCCCGGGTACTGTGCAGGAGGTGCTGTGCTGCCTCTTGGACCTCGCAGTGCCTGGATGGTGTGCCGATGAGGTGCTGTCTTTCGGTTTAGATAGCAGAGGGGGAAAAAACCACAGATTTATAAATTCTACAGTTTGAAGCCCCAGCGGAGATCTCCTTTGATTCAGCCTCACCCTTCTCCGTGAGCTTTCCTGCTGTGGCTGCCCGAGCTAGCACCGAAGTACATCTCTCCAGTGTCCCATCCCAGCGTTGATCACAGAATCCCTGCAGTCTTCACCAAATTTTCCTAAACTTGATGGAAAATTCACCCCCCCTTTTTTTTTTTTCCCCTTAGTCAAAATGTTGACGTTTGGGGAAATCTGAGCAGCCACAGCATTTCTCAGTGTTTTGCTGGAGGCCAGCGCCCTTGGTTTTATACAAATTGCACAAGGGACCACAAAGGAGATAAATAAGTTGCCCCCGAGGATCGTTCGGAGCAGCGCAGTGAGAAACGCCGTCCAGTTCCCAGGTCTCGGTGTTCGATCCAGGTTGCGCAATGAGTGGGAGGGCTGGGCTTGCGCTGATGAGTGCAAGATGTCCCCAGCAAAGGGGACATCCAGAAAAGGCTGGAGGAAGCCAGCGGTGCCAGGAAAGGACACTGGGAAAGTCTTTGATGAGAGTAGATGTGACGTCGGCTTGGATGCAAGAGTCCTTTGAAGAAGCAAGGGGCCGAGGATGTGGCTTTGGGACAGAAAGTGGCTTTCTCTGGCTGGTTGGGGTTGTTTAATCTGTCCGGCTGCAGGCTGCGGGACTCAGGGTGGCCTTGCAGAGCTGGACTTACCAGAGCAAGGTCTAGAGACGCAGGGCCGGGGAAGGGGCTTAGTGGCACGGCTTAAATGGGGTGAGATCAGAGCTGGGCTCCCGTCCAAGGTTCAGGGCAAGGCAGAACTCTTGAATTTCCCAAGCTACCCAAGCCTCTTGGGTTTGCAGCTTTGCAGCCTCCCGAGATCAAATTCCCGTGATGGATTCCCAGCGGCAGAGATAGAAAGCTTCCCAAAAGGGCCCAAATCCCATCTGCTGAGCAGCCTCCTTCTCAGGCTATTTGCGGTATTTGGATTTCTGAAGAAAGCAGCGAACAAGGAGGAATTTCTCCCTACTTTGAGCCTCCTGTTTCCCTCCTCCCCGGGGAACCTCCCTTCCCCCCGTGGCGACACAAGTCCAAGGCCAAGCCATCCAACCGCCCCTGGTGGCGACTCTTCCCACCGTCCTTCTGCCCCAAAAAGCCTCCTGCTGGGAAACCGTCCTGTTGCCATCAGGTGCAATCAGACCCCGGTGTTCTTCCTCCGCCGGGCTTTTATAGGATTCGTTGGGATGTGATTTGCACAATTTAGGATAAGGCGCATTTTTTGAGCTCCCCTAATCTCTAAGCAGTTGCTGAAAGCTCAGGAGCATCCCAATTTGTGGTTGCATGTCTAGACGGTCTCCATTAATATTTCTTTCCCCCCTGCTTCTCTCCCACACCCTCACTTTCACCTTTATAGGGGAATAGTGTCATCTGTGAGGATTTGTGGACTTTGCTTTCCAAAGGGAAAGGCATGCTGAGCGCTTTTTTAACCCAGCCCCCAAGAGCTGAGCCCTCGAGCATCGTTTCCCCTCTTGTCCGCTTTCCCAACCCTGAGATGGGAGAGGCCTCATCACCAATGGGTATAAACGGTGGTGGCATCAACCGGGAGCGATGTGCCTCTCCCCTCTTCACAATAAAATACATATATCATCTGCCTGCTCCATTCATTTTCCTCTTGCCACTCCCTGTTTTATTTACACACACCCACCCCCCTCGATTTAAGCGCTGCCGAAAGCCTTCCTTGCGTGGCAGCGGGCTGCGGATCGGGTTTGCTGTCCCTGAGACGAGGCGATGTCGGGCTTGGGGGGAGATGTCAGATTGCCCTGAGTCATAACAAAGCCGCACACATTCATTTTCCTGTCAGATTGGCTTTAAACAAGCCCGATGTGAGTAAACATGGAAGCGCAGATTGCAAAGGCTGTACAAACACTCCCGGCTAACCAGTTTATACTCAGCAGATGTTAACGTTTAGCAGGCGGGGATGTGCCAAGAGGGTAAAGTAAAAGGCTTCCTTCCACGGCGGGCGAGGAGGGAAAGGTGATGTGGCTGGGGGAGCCGGCCCTTTTCGGTGGGCGAGACCCTTGTTGCAGCGGGCGGTGGGACGCAGGAGGCAGCGGTGCAGCCTGGAGCATCCCTGAAACCCCTCGCCTGGTGCCTGGTACCTCCTGTTCGGCCCCAGCACGCAACTCAGGTCATCTGCGGGGTGGGCCAGGATGGGTATCACCTTTGCAGGGCGCGCTCCAGG
>NW_008824657.1:458487-463580 GCF_000699105.1 Pygoscelis adeliae
GGGCGCGTGTGGGGAACCAGCCGCAATACTGAAATAATGTTATCTTAGCAAATGGTTTTGTTATGGTTGTCGGCTTCCTTGAGGAGCGTTTCTTAATCTAGAAAAGCAGTGGTCCCAACGCGGCGGGAAGTTTTTCATTATCGGCTCCGAGGAGTTCGGAGATGAGAGATTAGGGGGAAAGGCACACAAATCCACGGCTCCGGGAAAGAAAAATACGGGATCTCTCTTCGGTAAGATGTGAAAATGCCTTGGAAATACTGGCTGCATCCAGACGTGAACTCAGGTAGCCCAAACTCGTGGCGGGGGTGACCAGATGTGGGCTATGAGCAGCTGCCAGCGTTGCTTTAGCAAAGAAAACCTAACAGAAAGTGGAGAAAGGAGGATCTCCGCACCTGTGACAGCGCTGCTCCTCCTGTTTCCTCATTTTGCCACATTCTTTGCATTGTTTGTCACAATATTTTGAGCAAACCCCAAATATTTCTACTCGGAGAAGCACAACATTGGCTCTCTGTATATATAACGTAGGGCAACAGGGTTTCCAGCCTGCGCACCGCAGACACAGCCCGGACCCGCAGCCCGGCTGGAGGAAGGGGGGAAGATCCATTAAGACTTCAGGAGTTTCACAGCGCCTTGGGGTGCGCCCAGCATCTTGATTTCTTTTTTTTTTCCATTTGGGAAAAAGAAAGTGTTATTTTTTCTGTACAGTGGGATCTATTTTTTCTGGGAGGCACACACAGAGGGCAAAGAGGCAAAGCAGCAGACTAAAGGAGCGAAAAGGTTAAAGAGAGGGGTTTTATGTACCCCCTGCAGCCGGCTAGAGGACTCTCATCCAGCAAAGCAACGTGATTTCTTGCATTTGTCTCGTGCAAAACGCCTTACATATCTCCTCCTCGCCCTTGGCTCGCGGTCCAAACCCGAGCCCTACCACGGCTCCAACGGGTTCGGAGCCCGTCCCGCGGGGGCAGCCACGGCTTGAGCACGGCTTGAGCCTCTGCAGCCCGGATTTGAGCAAGAGCTCAGGATTGCTTCTAGCTTCAGAGGTCGTTTGGCACAGCACCCTCCAGCCACGGGAGGAGAGAAGGCATGTATCTAGGCGAACCAATCCGAGGGATGACAAAGCCGTCCGGAGAAGACTGAAAGGTGCGTGAAAGCATGGAGGGATGGAAATAGCAGCACGTGGGAAGCAGCACCAGAAGGTCCCGTCCCAGGGGACTTTCACCTCGATATAAGCAAACACAGGCGGTGAAATACCTCGCCGCTGCTCCGCAAAGGGTTTGTCCCCAAAGACTTGGACTCGCTACCCAGAATAAGGAGGATTTAGGGCCTTTTCCTAGACGTCTGCCCTTGCATCTCTCCCACCCGGCAGCGCGCTGCTGGCATCCATCAGCGGAGCCCCGCAGCCCCCGTCTGTCTGTCCCACCGTGGTGTTTGGTTTATCGACGTTTTCAGCCCCTGCGCTCTGCGCCACGAGGGGAGCGTTGCCGGGTTTTTTTTTTTTGTCTCCTTCCCGCTCCAGTTTTATCAGTTATTTATTTATTTGGGTTTATTGCTTTCCTTGTTCGTTTTGTCATTTCGTTTACTCAATCCCCAAGGCTGCTGAAATGAGGCACCGAAAAAGAAAATATAGGACGAATAATTATTATTTGCCTGTTCTCTGGAACAAGCCAAGAAAGAGTCTCCAGGGAGAGGGTGGGATTCGCCTCTGTTTGTTTCTTCAGAGGCAATATTAAAAAGGAAAAATGTGAAAAGGCGGGTGGAAGAGTTAACCCTTGCCGGAGCCGTGTCTCCGCACCACAGAGGGGGCTGAGAGCTCCCAGCAGCGGGGAGGAGGAAGCGGATGAGTCAGAAACAGGTTCCCTGGTGCTTTTGGCTTCCCACCAGCAGAAACAATGCCAGAATAAAATGCAAGAGGAATCCCTGGGCAGCAGGGAGAGAAAAGCCGTGCAGTCTGGTACCCCGGGCAGAGTGAAGGACCCGGTTATTTTTTCCCCGCGTAAACTCACCCCTCCACGTAAACTCACCCCCCAAAAAAATATACCCGCCGATGGCATTTTTAGGAGTGAATCCCAGCCGGATTTGGTGAATAATTCCCAGGCCTGGGCGTGGAGGCAAGGGACTATCGCGTGGCACGGGCCGGGGCCGGGCGCCCGGCCCCGGGGGATGCTCGGCATCGCCTCGGGGACCGAGGAGGCCCCGCACGGTCCCCCGGGGCGGCTCAGAAGAAAACCTTTGGATGCCCGTCGCTTTGTACCAACGCCTTGGCTTCGCAACAGAGCTAATTTTGTGCCTTTTTTTGCTTTTTTCCTTCACTAAAAGGAAACAAAAACATTGACTCCCCCGCAAACGCGCGCGACGCGCTAATTACGGCAGACTTTTATTTTTCAGGTCCGAATAGGAAACGTCGGCCGCTTCCAGCAACCCTTCGGCTGCATCAGAAAATAAAATCCCTAAAGCCTTCCTAATTACATCTGCATTGAGGATGGGAGGGAGGGAGGGAGGGAGGAAGGAAGGAGAATCAGTTATACTGGAGATGGACTTTTTTTTAAATAAAGAGCAGCTTAAATGCTTGAAAATTATGTGCTTCGCATTTTCTTCAAGGTGTCAGATCCTTGCTCTTGAGGAGATGGTCCTACGGACTGGAAGGAGGGTACGCGTTGTCTCTTTTCTCTTCCCTTTCTCCTCCTCAAAAGCAGAAAAAAATAAGTTCAAAAGGGAATGAGCCAAAGATTTCCTTTTCAAAAAGACACACGTTTCAAACGGTTTTAATACAACCAAGAAAACCCCGCTGTGAACAACATAAAAGTGATTTTCCTTTCGTCCCCATCACCTTTTGGCAGCCGTGTTTCCCCTGCCCCCACCCCGAGGATGGCGTAGCACGGCAGGCACAGACTCACGGAGGGTCTCTGGCTGCTCCGGGGATGCGGAGGAGCCAAAAAACCCCGGGATTCAGGTGGGATAACAGCTGCTTCGCGTTAGCATCTCCCTCTTGAGTTTCCCTTGTTTTTCTTCTTTCTCCTTGTTTCCTTTTCTCTCCGCTCACTCCTTTTTCTCCTGCCTTTGGGATAAAAAAAACCCAGGTTCTCCCCGTCTTTCAGTGCCCGTTTTCCTCCGTGTTTCTTTTTTCCGCCTAATATATCCTCGCCTCCAAAGTAAGTGCTGCAGCCGCGGGGTTAATGGGCGACCTGGGAGAACCACGGTCAAGGCCGTACCTTGCCGCAGCCACCCTGCGCGACCCCGAGCAAGACCCCTAAGCCCAGATCTCACCTCCCCCTAAATCCTGCATGTATCTAAAGATGGGTGAAGACGTGGCCTTTAGTCTCCCTAATTTCACTTAACGTCTAGCATGGGGATATTGGGGTTTTCCCCCAAACTCCCTGGGATTTTTTAAGATGCCCAGATAGACCAGGCTTAAGTAGACTCAGTCTACTCTTTACTCATCATCTCACCGCACCTTCCCCTCCATCCCTTGTCCAGATGTCCTGCCCCTACCCCTCACGCCTGTGTTTCTATAGCATATGGGGCTGCTTCTGGGCAGCATATGTCGTGGAGAACACAGAGAGCCTTAATAGTCTCTGTCATGATGATGTGGTCCCTATAGTGACCATCATTTCAGGAACATGTGTTTCTGCTATCCGGAGCCCGGGCGCTGCACTTTGAAAATATTCCGAATGATGCAGAGTTGCAGAAAAGGCCAAAGGAGTATATTAACAAGGGGGGAAAAAAAAAAAAAAAGCCTGTTCTGTGACGTGGGGAGGGATATATTTAGGATATTTTCTCAGCTCTGTACACCCCAAAGGCTTTGATCCAGCCTCGGTGTAAACTTCCAGCATGCGTGTGAAGTTGCTTTGCTTACAGGCTGTACCGAGCAGGGAGGTGCTGAAGTGCCTGCTCAAAATTAAGAACACGCTTAAGGGCTAAGAAAAACGTGCGGTATTTGAGCATGAATAGCAATTAAGCACCAAAACGTGTCCCTGAGTGCCTCGGTGGCTCAGGGACAGAGTGGACTGCTTAGCCGGCTCCGGCTGCGCCCGATGCTTCGGCCACCTGAAAGTGGCTCAGATGCTGTGCTGAATCCCCGCGGTCTCTATTTTTGAATTTAGAGCAAAAAGCAGCTGTTACTGCAAATAATTACCCTTACGCCTGGATTACGTACAGTGTTGTTCCTTCCACGACTCCAAAACATTTTTCCTTGAGGGCTTGTATTTCCAGAGCTGTCAATCCAACGCCTAGGCACATGTACTTTAGCGGGGGGGGGGGGGGGGGGGAGAGAAGAAAGGCTTTAAAAAATAAATAATCAAGCCACATTAAATAACCATTTGGGAGACCATCCGCCTCCCAGGCTTGCTTGGCTGAACTTGATATTAATTAAGCTAAATCCAAACGCAGCACCTTCCCCAGGAGTCAGCTGGAAAGCTCTCACCGCTCACCCCATGGCTGCAATTTCCAAGGGCTTTACCTAGTTAAGGGTTATAATCTTTAACAGCTGCCTGATTTACTCAGCTCATTCCCTCGGAGGTGCTGACGCGGTCCTCGGCCGACGAACGCCGTCTCTTTCCTTCTGCCATCATGTCTTCGAGGATTATGCATTTATAGGAGCGAAAGTATGTGACGGGGACCTCCAAAAAGATAAAATCCCGCTCCTGCCACCGGTCAACAGGGAGGTGGGAGTTCGTTCGCCATAAATCCACGAGGTCTGCTCGCCAGATTAGAGTTGGCCGGACAAATTTGGCACTGACCGCGACGTATAATTAGAAAAAAATACTTTAAAAAATCCACACAGCAGAAATGCTTGTGGGAACGTGTCAGTTCGCTGGCCGGGGAGGACGGCGGGGGGAAGTTTAGTCTGCTGCAAGTAGCCAGCAAGGGTGGGCATCGCCGGGGCGGGGGGGTTGGCATCCCTCCCCAGCCGGTCCTGCAGCACCAAGGTGCTGGAGCTCGTCTCCATCGCCCGGCTGCGGAAAAGCTGCCCGGGCTTTCTGCGAGCGCCTGACCCGGGGTTAGGATCAATGACACATCCTCGGAGCCGCCGGAGTGGGAAAAAGGCCTTTTCTGCTTGGAAAGCAGTTTTTTTTCCTGCCAGATTCGGGCAGGGC
>NW_008824657.1:463731-466867 GCF_000699105.1 Pygoscelis adeliae
CGGCCGGCCCGGCGGCAGCTATCGCAGCCGTCGGCGCCGGGAGAGGTGACGGAGAAAAGCGGGGAGAGGAGCCGGGGTCTCTCATCCCCGCTCCGCATCAGCGTGTCATTTTACATCCCCCGCCTCACGTGAACAGCCCCGTTTTCCCCGTGCGGCGTGGGGCACGGCAGAGCGCTGCGCTGCCCTTGGCAGTTTGTTTCCGCGCCTCCCCCCCGCCTGGCAGAGGTTTTCTGCAGGACATGTGTTATCAATTAGGTCCATTTGTTCAACCTACGTCTGGTTTTGCTTTTGTCTCCTGGCAAAAACTAATAATAATAATAATAATAATAATAATAATAATAATAGCAATAATAATAGCGAGGCAGCATCCCAACCTCAGGGAGTGGATCCGCAGCCACATCGAAGCGCCCTGGACCAGAAAGACAGACAAGGCACGAGCACTGCCCTCACCCTCGACGGTTTCTCTCCCTGACATTACACTTCATGTAACCCCCCCCTTTTTTTTCTTTTTTTTTTTTTTAATTTTTTTTCAAGCTTCTCGGGTTTCAGCTTAGGACAAATGAAAACAAGCAGGTTTGCAGGCGGTCCCAGATGCGGGATCGGGTTTTAGTTTCGTAAAGGCATCTGGTATGCACTGCCCAAGCCATCTTCAATCCTCGGGCTCGGCCAGGGATGGGTTTGGAGCAAAGCACTCTGTGGTTTGGCTGGAGCACCGCAGGACCTTCGTTCTCAGCAAATCCCCTCGCGTATTAAATCGTTTAAGAGAGTTTAGCACTTGCTAGACGTGTTGCCGCAAGAGCTTAAGAGGCTGGAGACCTCGACGTCCCATCGTGAACGCCAGCCATGCCTCGGGCTACTATGCCATGGGGGTAGGTCAAGTTTTCGTGCCATTTTTACTGCTCAAGATGTAAGAAAAGGTGTATTGGGTCGGAGCAGAGGTTTGTCTAATCCAGCGTCTTTCTCCAAAGGCGGCCAAAAGCAGACACCTGGGAAACGCACAAGGGAAGGGCAAAGAAAATGGATGGGAGGCTAAAATAACTGGGGGAACTAAATGCACTTGTTCTAGCAGAGGACTTGGGTAGGTCTTTTCTTTTTTGGTAGGGTTTTTTTTTTGGTAGGGTTTGGGGTTTTGGGGGGTTTTTTGTAGGTTGTTTTTTTTTTTTCTTTTACACAAAACCCCACAGTTCTCTCCGCGTGCCAAAGCCAGGGAACAGGAAAACAAAATGCTACCAGAGGGGTGTTTCAGAAATGCTCCCTGTGTCTCTCCCGGGGTGTAAGTAACTCCTGGGAGCCTGCAGCTTTGCCCTTCGCTGCTTGAGACATTTGCTGGCAGCGTGGTGGGGCCTCCTGGGCACGACTCCTTGGCCTAAGGGAACGAGGCTCGTGCCCATCAGTCTGCGACTTTCAATTCCCTGGCTGGTTTTAATCCCATTTTAACCACAGCAAAGCTGAGGTTTCAAAGCCACGGGTTTCCTTCACATTTAGCAGAGCCGGAGGATGCAGGTGAAGACGCATCAGTGTCCCCGGAAGGGAAAAGCAGCCGGCTCAGCCTTCTATTAGATATCAGAGAATCCAAAGAAGACAAATTCACAGCGAAGGGAAGCAAAACACAAAATCTTTCGGCGTCAGGAAACTAGGAAGCCCGAGAGCCGTCGGCGACAGCATCTCATGACGCTGGGAAAAGCTACCCCTTTCCCTTGGACACAGCGTATGACGCTCTGCATGGCTTCTCTTTCACCGGGAGCCTCTTCCTGCAGCTTCAGGCTCGAAACGGCTGCGGGACATCACCTGTGTCACCCGCCTGGTGCCAGGTGTCGGTGTTTGGCTCAGCCCCGTTAAGTCACCGCCAGCTTTCCGGCGGCAAAGCGCCCTGAGCAAACAGACCACGACGTGGCTAAACACCAGCATTCCCTTTGAGCGGGTGTTTCTGGCGTCGGCGCTCGGTTTCTTCCTTCCTCACCAGTAAATACTTGGGGCTTGTGTGGTGTTTGTGTCTCCCTGGGTGATTTTTAAGGGCCCCTGGTTAAAAGTGTGGCTGTCACCTGGTGCTGGAGGAGCAAGGCGTTGGTTTTAACTTAGGTTTCTGCTCCTGAACAGGTACTCGAGGGGAAAGCTATGGCACGGGGTATTGCACCGGGTGGAAATCTCCCTCTCTGTTCCTAATAAAGCTGTTTGCAGCTGGAGCCTTTGCAGCGTGGGCTGAAACTGAACTTTCTTGTGGGGAGAGGCGCAGGCGATCAATCCTTTATTTCCCCGTAGGAGCTGGTAGGGTTTGGGGAAGGTGCTCAGTCGGGTCTGTCGTGTTTGTTTCTTTATGGGAATCATAGAATAGAATCATAGAATCGTTAAGGTTGGAAAAGACCTCTAAGGTCATCGAGTCCAACCGTCGACCCGACACCCCCATGCCCACTAAACCATGTCCCTAAGTGCCTCATCTACACGTCTTTTAAATACCTCCAGGGATGGGGACTCCACCACTTCCCTGGGCAAAGGGAGCGAAAAGCAAAGGAAGCTTGCCCCCCAATAAAACACATTAAGTTTGCCAAATCATTACAACATAACAGGGGAAAAAAATTGCATTTGCTGGGGGGAAATAAAATACCAAGCAATCTGTTGAGAGCTGGAGGGGCTGGAGGGGCACCAGGCATCCCTGAGCAGACGTGTCCCATTAAAAGGCAGGGCTTCATCTCACTGTTGGCCCCGATGTAACCGGGAAAGAGGGCTCCGACTCAGGGAGGGTGTGCTGGCAATCGGCAGGAGGAACGCGCGCTGTTTTCCGGGCGCCCAGCGACCCTGCGGCCGCGCCGGGTCGGCTCAGCTGTAAAGCTAACCTCGCTTTTCCTGGACCGTGTGAAGGTGATGTGAAAAGGGGCAGTGACCGAGGCTTTGTCCGCATACGGAGCGGATGACGCCGGAATAGCACGTCGGGAAGGGATGGTCCCGGACAATGGTATGTGTGGACACGGTTGTTCCAGGATGTGAGAGCGCTGTTCCAGTTTACATTAATCCGCTTAACTCTATATTGCTGTTATCCTGACAAAAGAGGATCCTGATTTCAGGCTAAAGCAAACCGGCCTCATGCATTTAACGTCCCAGCGCAGGCGAGCCCTGCGGCTTGCAGGGGCTAATCCACCCC
>NW_008824657.1:466949-469167 GCF_000699105.1 Pygoscelis adeliae
TTCAAACCTGGCTTTTTTTTTTTTTTTCCTTCAGTTAATGAGTTGAGGCTTCAAAGAGGCCGGGATCGCAATAAGACAAGAAATGCTCTGCAGCCACCAACTAACTTACACGGGCACGACCGCGTCCCCCGGGGAACCAGGTGTAACTTTAAATACGGTTTTATTTCAGGTTTGCTATTGACGCACAAACAGCAGAGATCGATGTTTAGTATACATGGTATACACAAAGCAGCCAGTACGATCGGCATCTCCGTCCTTTTGCTGCACACTCGGCAAAAGAACCGCACACAAGAAATCCCTCCCGCCCCATCCTTCCCACCCCCCAGCCCCGCCGCCGTGAACGAGGGTGACGATTTCTCGGTGGCTCGGAAACCGTCTGTTGGATGGCGAGACACAAAAGGGCAGCTCCTCGGAGCTCTGTCCCCAGGTGAAAGCACGGCGGGCTCGGCTACGCAGGAAAACCCTCTGAAAGTGGACGATACGTTCATGGGAATGGAGACCTGGAAGGGATTCCCTGGAATGTTAAATCCCATCCCCTGCTGTGCAGAGCAGCCACAACATCTGCTCCTGGCTCTATCGAGCAGCGTGGAGACCCAAAATATTATTGTGTTCAGAAAGGCATTCACACAAATCCAAGGAGGATGGGTTCACAAACATTGTCACGAGGGGTTTGCTAAGCTGGTGGAAAGGTCTGGCAAGGAAACCCTTGTGCCACCGCTGTCCTATTTCTTGGGGTCTTTCTCGCCTTGCCCACGGCTGGAGACCTTTTGGAGCAGACCACAGGGCGCAAGGAGTTTCCACGCTACATCTGCATGGGACCGAGCGAGCGAGGTAAGCTCCAAGCCTCTAGCTGCTGAGACAGCGTCTTCTGCCTCCCCATAATCTGTGTATCGTCCCTATAGTCCCTTTCTGCTGATCCCAATAACGGCGTAGCTCGACCCAGAGACTCTGGCTTGCTCACAGTCCCAGCTAATTGATTAAGAGGCACCTTCATCAGTGGAAAAGCGAGAAGTGAAATGGTCCCTGACGGTAGGATCTGAGCAAGAGACCTGAATGATGCGTCAAAGCATCATTGGGAAGAGGGTGATGACTGAGGTAAGACAGCCTCCGACCCCAACAGGCACGATGCTACATAACCGTCAGAGGTACCGAATAAACCCCTGCACAAAACCCTGGAGGGGGAAGCTGGTTGTAGACGCTCTGCAGCAGCAAGAGGTTCAACGCCGCACCCCTGAACCCTGCTGAGACCCTTTCCCCCAGGAAAGCCCAAGACCCAAATTTATCTTCCGCTCCCGCAGCTCAAAAGCTATGTCGGGAATGTTGCCCCAGCTCCACCGAGTTCAGCTCAGGATATCTCAGGGGGGTTTAATGCATAGGAAAAATAACCCAACCTGGCCCAAAGGTGGGAGGGCAGAGGGCGGGGGGAGGTCTGGGCATGGCGTACTGGTCCCATTAAGCAGCGAGCACCATTTCCAGAGCGGAGTCAAGTACCTGCGACTCGCGGGGCTGCGTCTGACCCCATGCGGCACCGCACCGTGGTACTACAGTACAGTTGCTTGTTGCTTTTTTGGAATGACAGCTCAGATCTCAGGTCCATAGTGATCCCTTTTAGCCCTGAAAAACTTCAGGCGGGTGGTTTACAACCTGCCCTGGACCAGGGTGTAAAGGAGCATCCAGCTACGCACTGGATGCCGGCACAGCCCCATCCCAAAGCACCATAGGAAAACCTCAGCCAGGGGGAGAGAGCCCACTGGGAATAACGCCGTCCCTGCTACGCAAGGTTTGCATCCATCGGGGGGGGAAGGAAGGAGGTTAAAAAAAATACAGAGTTAAGCACCATAAAATCTACACTGGTCAGGTCATAAACATGAGGAGAAAATGAAAATAAAGCCACCACCTTCCAGCCTGGCCCGGGGATGCTGCTGGGGCTCTCCGGACCGCCCGGGCTGCAAAGTCATCGCCAGCAAGCCCTGGAGGCGTCAGTCCCTATGAGCCCCGGCACCTCGTCACACCGGTGGTTGGACAGTATAATTTGCCACCGTTGCATTGGTAAATCCTTTTGGTCCCGTTTAGCACGAGTGTTGGGGAGTCCGGGGAGGGGGGAGGTAGGCTTGGCCCTGGGAAGACGGGGGAGGCTTTGACTGTGCAATTTAGGGGCAACCCCCTGCCTGTCCTCGGATCCATCCCGGGCAGCGATCCCCCTCGTTTCCGTCTGTCC
>NW_008824657.1:469334-470122 GCF_000699105.1 Pygoscelis adeliae
TTTTCTTTTTTTTTCCCCCCCCCCCGGTTGATATGTGCTATGGACATCTCCCCCGCTCCCAAGCCCTGGCTGCTGCTCGGCCGCATCCAGCCGGAGGAACACCATGCCCTTCCTCGCAGACACCCCTTGACCGGCTCAGCACGGCCTCAAGGTGCAAAAATCCAGCTCCTGCGGCTTCCTCCGAAAATTGCAACTCTCCCGGGGCAGCAGGCGCCCGGTTGGGACCAAGCACTTCAGCGCCCGTCTCTTGAAACCCCGACCGCAGCTCTTGGAGCAGGGTGACCAAGGTCCAGCTTCCCACGCCGGGCAGGGCTCTCCGCACAGCCGGACATCGGCCGGCCGCTGTGCCGCGTCGCACTCGGCGGCCGGTTGGCCGTAGGAGTCACGACAAGCCACCGAACGCTTCTGCAACCCATCACCGCAGGTGACGGAGCAAGCCTCCCAGCCGCCCACCGCCCACTTGTAGGAGGGACGTTTGTAGCTCGGTCTCCCACCGTCCAAGCGGTTGGACAGGCTGAGGACACTGTTGTTGAGGTCCGGTGGGGTCTTGCCCTCCTTCTTGTAGGAGGACTTGTCCTCCTTGCTCTCCTTGGGGAGGTAGAAGGAGTAGCGTACCCGAGGAGGGGTCATCTTCCCCACGGAGAGCACCTCCAAAGTCAGGGGTTCCTGGATGGGCTTGAAGGCTTGGAGGCTCTCGACGGCAGTGCCGGTGCCGCTGTACCGCAGGACGCTGCCCTTCACCATCAGGTCCCTCTCCACGGCCGAGACGATGAAGTGGCCGTTCCACA
>NW_008824657.1:470567-472387 GCF_000699105.1 Pygoscelis adeliae
TTCAGCAGGTACTTGCCCTGCCCGTTCTTCAGCGCCAAATAGTTGTCGTCGCCGATCAGCCCTTTGTAGCCCCGCTGCCTGATGTCGATGTTGGAGGCGCCGGCGGGGATAACCACCACAAAGTTGTAGCCGTGCCTGGAAGAGAAGAGCAGGCAGGGCAGGCCGTCAGGCAGGAGACATCCCGCTACGACGTGCCCTCAGCCCGAAGCTCTGCAGCTACAGCCCTGAGACCTTCCCACCCCTACGGTTATCTCCTCCTTCCCGTGAAGATCACTTTGAATCTCTTCCCTACGCTGAGTTTCATCTAGGCTGAGGTCACCCAGATATGGGAAGGTGCTTCAGCTCCTCTGGCTCAACAGTATGGATGTACTGGAGGTAACTCATTCCATCAGCAGGAGCCGTTAGCACGTTAAATGTGCCCTGCTCCTCCTTCAGAGCTAGCCCAGGTCTCCATGCAGTGATGTGCACTAGCGCCAGGAGCGTTTGCTCGGGACGGACTTAGCCCCTGTCACCATCTCCACCACCTTCCTGCATCCGCCCCAAAAAGCAGAGCTCGGAGAGGGGGAAGCATGCAGGGTCCCCTAACACTCACATGGGTTTGGTGAACAAGCCCGAGACCTTCTTGCAGCTCTTGTTGTCTCCTCCGCAGACGCTGCATTTGTCGAACTTCTTCTTGGAGCCCAGCTTCCCGTCGCAGCCCGCTTTGATGCATTTGCCCTGGACGCAGACTGAGGTGGAGTCTGGGGAGCAAGGGGTGCCGTCCACAACCTGCACGAGGGTGAGCAAAACAAGCCGCTGCATTTCCCCGTGCCACCCCACCAACACCCCAGCCTGCGGCCATCCAACCCGGGGCTACCCAAATCCGTCCAACAGGTCCTGAGGAGATGCTAGCAGGCACCATGTCGCCCTTTGCTCACGCTCTGCTTTGCAGTCAGGCTTTTTAGGGTCTCTGAGAAGAGCCGGATGGGACTAGATCCCTTTTCTGCTGCATCTACATCATTTTCTGCCCTTTCTGTTGCATCGGGGGGAAAGGGAACAGGCTGCATGGGGGAGACAGCTAACACCACCCCGCTCAGTCCCGCGTCTGGCTGCTTGCCCTGTCCGGCACGTGCATTGCTTCCCCAGCGTCCTAATTATCATCCTCTATTTCAGGACTATGGGCATATCCCAGAGGCACCTTTACAAACCCAGAGGAAGACCCTCCACGGACCAACTCCAGCCCTGAAATAAATAAGCGGACACGTACGTGCTGATTCATACCAGCCTGGTGGATTCCCCTCCTCTGCGACCTCATCTAACACCAGCTGCCCACCAGACAAGGAAGATGCGTTCATTTCTAGGCACCCTGGGGTCACCCTAGAGCCCAGATCCTGACCCCGGGGGTTCCTCACCAACCTTGGGTGCCAGCACGTAGAAGTAGCCCGTGCCGTTAGCCCGGCAGATGAGCTTGCATTTATCCCGGGGCGAGATGCCGGAGTATTTGGGGACCCAGGAGACGGAGGCGGTGAGGCGGTTCGTGCTGTGGCTGTAGCCGTTGAAAGCCTCACACTGCTCCTCGCGGAAGCTCTTCCCCGGCACTGGAAAAAATGGGGAAGCGCATGGGATCGGGGACCAGCCTGGACCTCCGGCGCCGGTTTTACGGGGTTGTTCTAGGTCATGCACACAACCACGAGCAAGTTGAGCTCCAGCCCCTTACCTGCAGCAGAGCAGGGGTCCAGGTTGCAGGAGCGGTACTTGACGCGGACGCCCTCGCAGTAGGAGCCCCCGTTGGCAGGCACGGGGTCGGTGCACTCCCGCTTGGCCAGCTGCACCCCGCCGCC
>NW_008824657.1:472719-474583 GCF_000699105.1 Pygoscelis adeliae
CGGGGCAACCCCGCAGGATGTTTTTGGGCTCACGGCGCAGGTACTCACCCTGTACTTACTGATGTTATGCCTCTCAACGCAGGCGCCTTTCAAGCAGAAGCGCCCCTCGCTGCAGCCGGTGCCGTCCGCCCAGGGGAAGTGACGGGTCTGGCAGGCGATCTGCCCGCGCGCCTTCCCCGTGCACCAGAGCTTGGCGCAGTACTGCATGTATGGGCACGGCTTGGAGCCCACGCCGAAGGCCAGCTCGCACTGCTGGTTCAGGCTGTAGCTCGTCCCCGGCAGGTCTTCGGGCAGCGGGATGGGTTTGGTAGGCTGGTCCAGCAAGCAGTCTCCTGTGGGAGCGGGGATGGGGGGGTCTACCGGGTCCTCGGGGGGTTGTACGGACCAGTGTGGGGAGGGAGAGCATTGCTGTGGGGAGGTTGAGGGATGGCTGCCGGTAATTCGGCCAAAGCTCTCCCAGCCGCACGCAGCCAGCGGGAGCGGGTGCTACCCCAGGGATGCCCTCGAGGTCAGCTGCATCCCAGACCCAAGTGACTCCCTCTCTCGGTGACGCTGGGTAGAGCCATGTCGGCAGCCTCAGGGCAGACGTCACTGCTGGGGACACCCCGGCACTGAGGAAGCCCGGCCGATGCAGAAGCGCTGCCAACCCCCCCATTTCCTTCTAACTTTGTTTGCAGAGGGGCGAAAAGAGTTAACTCTGCAGCCCATCAGCCTCTCCCAGTAACCAGCCCCAGGGACGTATCCTGCTCCCATGGGGCAGGGACACGGGTAAGAGGGCGAGGGGCGCGGGAGGGCTCACCGTGGCCGCTGTCGAGGAAGTCGGTGATGATGGCAGCGCTGCAGGCTGACCAGGGGTTGGCACGGTCAATCTGGATGAGGGTGGGGGACATCATGTGGTTGGTCTTCAGCCGGCCGAAGACCTCCTCGCAGGCCTTCACGTTGTCGTGGGGCATGTTGAAGACGTGGCCTGCGGGGGGGGAATAAGGCGGGGGGGGGAGCATGAATAACCCCACTCAGCACACAGAGTAGGGCCCCCACAGCTTCTTGCAATGGGGGAAACTGAGGCACGGAGTGGGGCAGACCCTTGCGAGGATTGCAGCGGCTGTGGACAGCCCAGGAGACACCGCACACCGGTGTCCTGGCTCGGACCGCACGCAGGCACTGGGAGCTTGCAGGACCGGCACACGTGAGCCACCCTGCCGGCAGCATCCCTGAGCCAGCGAGCTTTCCGGCACTCTGTCCCGGCTGTTTCATGCATGTGGAAAGCACACGGGAAAGGAAGGACAAGGGAAATTGCAAACCGAAGGAGACTTCAGCGCTCGACCCCCCCTCCATCTTCCTCCTCCTCCCACCGAACACCGCAAGTGTCCCCGGAGGTAGGTGTGCCCTCTGCCTGTTATTTCAGGACTCCTGAATCCTGGAAACCCAGCCGAGGTAGCAACCACAACAGCAAAGCCTTTCGCTTTCTCAGCAGCTCTTTCCCACCCGGCTCGGGGGGGGTCTCATCTCCCGAGGTGGAGTTTCCCTGTCACCAGATGCCGGTTATTGTCTGATCTTCCGGAGGTTGAAACCAGGGTTGTTTTGAACCTCGCTGGTTCCTGGCATTCCTCCCGAGAGGACAGGGAGAGCAGGGAGAGCCTTACCCAGCTCGTGGGCGGTGGTGAAAGCCGAGGGCAGCCCGTCGTCCTCGATGACGGAGCAGCTGCGCTTGGGGTCACACATGGTGCCCACGTCCGCCATCCCCAGCGTGTCGCAGGTGGCTGCCCCGCACAGGTCCTGCGAGGCACGGAGGCAAGGGGGGGGCTCAGGTCACCCCCAAACCCGGCCAGTACCCAAACTCCCTAGGATGGGCACCGGGGCTCCC
>NW_008824657.1:474625-476245 GCF_000699105.1 Pygoscelis adeliae
GGTGGTCCCCCATGGTGCCCACGTCCGCCATCCCCAGCGTGTCGCAGGTGGTGGCACCGCACAGGTCCTGCGAGGCACGGAGGCAAGGGGTTAGTCGCAGGGCCAGCATGGGCATCACAGTTCCCCATCCCCACCCATGCCTGGTACCCCCCGGGGAGCAGATCCCAGGCTGCTGGGGGGAGGCAGCCCAAAGGGGTGGGGACCGCACCAGGCTGCGGAGGCAGGAAACCTCACCCTGACCCCGACCAGGCTGCAACGATGTGTCTGCATTTATCCCTGGCACCGGGGATGCTTTTTGTGCGCAGCATCCTCCCGTGCCCTCAGTGACAGCCTTTCCCACCCGAAGGGCTCCTCTGGCCAGGGTGGAGCCGGTTTTGGCACGGAGGAGTCAGCCTGGCTCCGTCCTTCAGCGCGAACTTAAGGACCGGACCCAGGCGGGTGGACGGGGAGGCACCTGGCCTTGGGCTCACAGCTGAGCCATTTCTCAACCTCATTTCTCAACTTCTTCTGAGGAACAAGAAGCCCCTGGACCAGGCCCAGAGGTTCCCAAGGTTAAGGGAACAGCTCCTGTCTCTCCAAGACAGTTTACAGCCGTCCCTCGAGGAGCAACCAAGCCCAGACTGAAGGAGAAACCAGCCCAGCCTTCCACCCCCAACGCAAGGACTGCTGGACCCCAAGTAGATGCAGCTGGGACAGGGGACAGGAAGGTTCCCATCGTAAGTGGATCTGCCCTTCTTCAGGATCCAAAGGCACTCGTGCAAATAAAAAGTCCCTGTTCGAAGATGCACTGCCGCTGCAGCCTAGCGGTAGCCTTGTCCTCGGATGCCCCTTTCCCCTGCTGGGGACTCTCGGTGGCTTGGGAGGGCTGGAGCATCGTCCCCATCCCTGGGTGCCATCCCAGCCGGGCTGGGAGCTGCAGGGGAGGCTGTGCAGGGGGTAGGGAGCAGCTTTCCACATGAAAACATAAGGGACTTGCCGGGCGCTCCCATGCTATAAATAATCGTGATTCATGCTCAGCGCTCGCCCAGCCAAAGCGCCTGGGTTGCTCAAAATCTCGTATGAGCGGCTCTGCCAACATTTCCAGTGAGGTTTCCAAGCTGAAGGCATTCCCATGCAGGCAGGTTCAACCCTGGGTAAATAACAGTCCCGACGACTCCAGAGAGCCCCAGCCAGGGCTGAGATGGCTTTAACAGGAGACCTGTGGCTACGAAGTCTGGAGGCACAGACAAGACCGTGATCTCTGGAGAGGTGAGGCAGAGAAACGCCTGGGTCTGGGCTGGATATCGCGGCTGGTGGAAAACCCCGTCATGCAACCAAGTTCAGCTCTCTGCTCTGCAACAGTTTTCCGTGTCGGCTGGGACCCTGCCGCGTCCCTGATCCCACCGTGCATCGATGCTGGCGGGGACAAGCAGGTGGCAACCCCTCACCCCCAGCGGCAAGGCCACCGCCGGCGAGCGCAGGGTGACTGAATGGGGCTGGCAAACCCCAACGCAGGGTCCCCTGTCCCAAAATGCCACCAAGGCCGGTGCCATCGCCACGCTGAGCTAACCCAGGGATGCGGCTTGCCCAAGCCCCCCTGCCCAAGCTCTCCCCCATGGCAGTCCCAGCGCTGGGAGTTTG
>NW_008824657.1:476319-479515 GCF_000699105.1 Pygoscelis adeliae
CTTTTGGCTCCCGGCCCAACACCTGCACTGACACACTGACCCACTTCTTGCTCTGAACCTCGCCTGCCGGCTGCGGGGATCCACGAACGAGCAGCTCTTAACGGGGTTTTCCCTAACCCCCCCAGCCACAGCCTCCTAGGGGCAGCCCGCTTTGAAAGGCTGGGCAGCATCCCTGGGCTCTAATGAGGGGTCCTGACCCCCCCAAAACACCTCCTCCAGCTTTGCCGGGGGTCCAGCCTGCTCAGGAGGGGAGGCAACGCAAGTAACGGCACAAGGATGGAGCTATGGAGGGGAGGAGAGAGAAATGCAAGAGGTTTAAGGTGGGAAAGTGGCATGCAAAGGGCCAGCTCTGCCTTTCCACGGTGCGCTCACCGTCACCGATATCCCCGCCTGCCAGCCCAAATAAAGGGAGGATGCCCGGTGCCCCTCGCACCACGCTGCAGGGCTGCAAACAACCTGCTTGATGCACCATCAGGGCTCTCCTGACAGCCTGACCTTCACCTGTGGGCACTTCTTCATCCCCTTGCGAACTTCTCGAGGTGTTCTGCAGGTCAGCTGGGGAGGATCCTTGTGGCAATTGCATTAATTCGCCTACTCAGAGGCCAGGTCATACGCACTCTCCCAACCGTAGAGGCTTCCCACGTGTGTCCAAAGCAACCCCGAAAAGCTGAGCCTTGAGCAACAGAGCGTGGGTTTCCAAATTCCCCACGGCATCTGCTGCACGCCAGGCTAGAGTCAGATGTTCCTTGGCGCGACGTCCCTTCGCTTTTACAGCAGGCCAAAGATGCTCAGCCAACCTTTGCTGGTGGGACATCAAGGTTAAGGATGGGTGGGAAGCTTGACCGAGCCCTTTGCCGTGGTGTGCAACGCTATTTCCAAGAGGCAGGAGTGAGGCTGAAGGCTGGATGCTCTGCAGGACCCTCCAACAAGCACCGGCTCAGGTAGGAAGGTGAAGGTCACGCGGCTGTGGCTGCTGGCAGATCTGCAACCGCCGGCCGAGGGGGACCGAGCTCCCCAAAGGCAAATCAGCAATCCAGCACAACTGACGTCGGGAGGGAGCAAAGCTGGGCGGGAGGGGACAGCCCCATTCATCAGCAACTCGTTGACACAACTGGAAACTGCCTATCAACCGGGCTTGAGATGAAATTTAAGTCG
The DNA here is from genome assembly GCF_000699105.1 of Pygoscelis adeliae. Lineage (NCBI taxonomy): Eukaryota > Metazoa > Chordata > Aves > Sphenisciformes > Spheniscidae > Pygoscelis > Pygoscelis adeliae. The sequence continues at coordinate 477,475 of NW_008824657.1, forward strand.
GGGGCTAATGTAACAGCTTTTTGGCAGGGAGATGAGCTCCGGGGTGTCAGGGGACCACAGATGGATGCACTCAAGGAAGGCAGATGTCTCCTCGATCGTGTGCCTTTGCACCGAGCTTGCTTTGGGATTTCGGGAATGGATTGTTTAGCAACGTGTAAAAAACGCAGCCCGGCCGTGATCCGCAGCTTTCGAATCGTTGGGACCGAATCCATCCCCTGTGCGGCTCCGGTGACCTCACCGGGTTTCCACCAGAGATGGAGCTGGCTTGTCCCCGCAGGGGTGTCAGCGGGCTTCCTCCTCTTTGCAGCCGCCCCGCGCAGGCAGGAGCTGCTCCAGCAGGCTGAGGTTCAACCCTGCCTGTGCTCCGGCACGATGTACAGCCGGCCGGAGGACGCGGCCCCTGCCCAGGGTGGGGGGGACGGGGAGAATGGGCGGGACGAGGTCTCACACGTCCTGCACAGCATCGTTCCTGCTCCAGGCCATCATCAGCCCCCGCTGACCCCAGGCTAGGGGCAGCTGAACCGAGCTGGACGCTATATCCTTCCCACCCACGAGTGCTTGTCCTGGAAAGATGTTTTGGGAACGGTCTCCCTGCTGTTGAGGGGAGTGCCCGACCTGTCCCTAATCCAAAGACAACTGGGCAGGGATGGGGGAAGGAGAAAACACAAGTTGGTAAAACGTGACGGTCCCCTTCAAGCTGGGCTCATCCTTCTCCCCTCCCGTTAGCAATTTGGGGGTGCAGGCTGTAACACCCCACAGCCAGGCACCGCACCCATGTCAACACTGAGACAGAACCGCAGGGAAGAGAAGGAGCATTTGGGGGGAGGCTCCGGGAGCGGCGTCACCGCTTCGGTGTCACCCAGTTTATCAGGATGGGAGGATGGAGAGCTCATCCTGGCGCAGCAATCACCCCGCACCCCACATAGCCAAAGGCGAGCAGAAGGCAGCTCGGCAAAGCCCCTCTCCCACCACAGGGATGCGGCCAGCTCACGGCAGCGGTGGGGGAAGACTCTGGCCTCCCCCTCCCCAAGGGCTGCAAGCGCTGGCTCTACCTCTGGTGCTTTTCTTCCAGCCCTGAACTGGGTCCACGTGGAGCAGCCAGCGCGTGGAAGAGAGGTCCAGGTTCTCAGGAGGACCATGAGTCAGAGGAAGCGGGGAGAGGGTTTTTTTTTTCTTGGCAGGTGGCACCGTGAGCTGTTCCCAGCCGGGGAGGGGGAAGCGGGGCTGCGCTCCTCCTCTTCTGGGCTTGGACCCCGCGTTTCGGGGTGGCGGCCGCTGTGCGCCAGAGCCGCTGGGCACTGGCTGCTGAGGCTCCCGCCACCCGGGCGGGGGCGGGGGGGGGGCCAGAGCCGCGGGGCACTGGCTGCTGAGGCTCCTGCCAGCAGGCAGGGGATGGAGCGGCAGGTTTCTGCCCGTGGGGACAACCTGCCTTTGCACACCTCCTGGCCTCGCTCACCCCCTGGCAGGGCTTTCTCCGGGCTGCTGGCCAAAACCTGCCCAGAGGAGAGCGAGGGCTGGCTCGAGCAGGCTTGTTCCACACCTCTGCTCCCCCCGCCCCGGCATCTGAGGGTGGAGGGTCCCTTGGGAAAGGGGGATCGGCCACAAGCGCAACCTCCTCCAGCGTGCACCGGAGGTGGGGCGCAGGTGGCAGGAGGCCTTAGCACGGTGCAGAGCTCCTTGAAATTGGGGACAGCCCCTCTGGGTCATCCCCCCTGCACCCACCTGCTTGGTGAAGAGGATGGCGGTGTCCCAGTACTCGGGGTGCTTGTCGCTGACCTTGTTCCACTTCTTCTGCCAGGCGCAGAAGTTGCGGAGGGTGAGGGCGGCGTTGCCGGTGACCTTGGGCCCCTTGTCATCCTGCCCGATGAGGAGGAACTTGACCACAGAGATCTGGATGGGGTTACGGATGCTGGGGTGCTTGTAGAGGCGGGCGGCCGTGGCCATCAGGGTGAGCAGGTAGTGCTGGAGGTCATCCCCGTGGAACTTCACCATCGACTCGTCGGCCACCACCAAGGTCTCCACGTAACGGGGGACCGAGGCG
>NW_008824657.1:480754-489549 GCF_000699105.1 Pygoscelis adeliae
GGGGGGGCGGCTCCTGGTTGGGGCAGGGGTGTGCAGCGAAGATGAAAGGTCCTCTGCTCCGCGCTGGTATTTGGGAGAGTTCTGTAGAGGGGGGGGACCTGCTGTTTGGCAGCTGAGGGTTTAGCTCTCGGGCTTCTTCAGGAAGATATGAGTGTGTTTTTCACAGCCCAGGTGAGCCTAGCACCGAGAGCTGGGCTGTGTCCCTCCACGCACCTTCAGACCTGCCACCCCAGTGAAATGCTGCCCCAACGGCCCCACCTTCTGTGCCTCCAGACCAGGGGTACCGCGATGCTCTTCTCCCCAGGGGACCAGCTTTCGGTGCCTCCCTCGCTACCCTACCCCAGCCCCGTTCAGTGGCTCCAACCGAGGGGCAAAGGGGCGACTTCCACTTCTGAGAAAGAGCTCACCTCCCTGCATCCCTGGGGCCAGCAAAGGGAGCACTCGGTAGGTGTTAATACCCGTAACGTCCTCTCCTTTGAGACCCCGGGACACACTGTGTGGAGTATATGGGAGTCTCCCCGTGCCCCCGCCAAACAAAGTGATCATCAGAACAGTGTTTGGGAGCAGGGAGGATGCTGGGGCAGCTGATGCTATTGGGAGGCAGGAAGATCTCATCACGGGTGGGATTTTTTTGGAGCAGGACAGCTAAAAGGAGAGTGATGAAGAGTCCTCAGTAACCATCTGTGGCTGAGGAATAGATTTATTGACAGCAATAAGCGCCCCGACATCGGGATGGGCTGCACAGGGCAGTGCCCAATGGGTCTTTTCCCCCTGCAGCAGCTCTGTTTCCACGCAAGCTGGTTTTTGTGCCCAGAGGGAAGGATGGACATTTCTGTAATGCTCCCAAGCTACCACCAGGCACCCAAGTCATGCACATCCTCGCAGCCCATGCTCCTTTCAGCACGCTGGGTTGATTTAATGATAAAATTAAGTCCTTCTCATAGACAGGCTGGTTTTGATGTGATTTCAAGCCTCAAGAAAGGCTGCAAGCACAGCTTAAGAATTTGTGCATATATGAAATACAGGCTGTTGCTTAAGACGCAGAGCCCACAGCCTGCAGCCCGGCTCGTTTCGGTGCCAGCGCTTCCCCATGCTGTGGTTTGCTCGGTCGTGTGCCTTGCAGCTGAACTTGTGACCCACAATAATCATCTGACTGCACTGGGCTCAGTGAATCAGGGATTTGGTCTGCTGGCCAAAGTGCAATGTGCCCAGGGATGTCGGTAAGACCACAGAGAGAAAATGGGCAGCACAGGGAGTGGAGGTGCAAGGGCAGAAGGACACAACCTTGAGCATCTCGAGGTGCCAGGAGGGAACTTCTCCTTCCCACGGCACTGCCCCGTTCAACAGGACAAGTTTATCCCGGAGACCGTAGCAGCATCCAGGGTGGCACGTGGTCCCAGAGGTGCCACCTCACAGTAGCAGCATCCAGCTCTGGGCTGCGCCCGCGGCTCCCGGGGACATTTTGGGACTGAAGCTTACTTTTGAAGGCGTGCCGGGTTCCTAAGCAGGACGAGGAGGCTGTTGTGCTTCCTCCCGTCCCCACCTCTGCTCTGTTTGCTCTTTGTGGCTTCATGTTTAAAGACAGTAAATTCTCGTTCCCTTCGCAGGCGACGAGCGGGCAGCAGCGCTTGCACCATCTCGGGTGGTGTTTGGTGTTCAGCACCGGGGAAAGACACAGCAGAAGACCCTGCAGGCTGGCACGTACGCTGAGCTTCAAGGAGCTCGGGTGGTCTCTGCCCTGCAGAGATACCAGTGAGGAGCAGATGGGAAAGGGAGCAGAAGGGTCCCTACGTGCACCGTGAGAGCACTTTGGCTCCAGGTACCCCGGCCTGGAGGTCATCAAGCCAGGGTTAGTCATTGCTGCCCCAGGAGCTCTGGCCCCTCCATCTGGTAGATCTTCTCCAGCAGCAGAAGATGAGTCAAACCGAACTGGCAGGACTTCACCTCCAGCCTGCAGAACATCTGATTGCCTCCTGATGGGGAAAGGCAGGCAGAAAATATGAGTGTTTTCGCTCTGCCTGAGCTGAGACCCACTCAGTCCCATCAGACACTGGGTTTTAGCTGGACTCGCTCTGTCCCATGATGTTAATGATGTGCCAGCACCTTTGGGGTTGAAGTGAAGAGGCAGATCAGCTGGCTGCTCTCTCGCAGCCTCCCCTGTCCTCACTCTCTCTCTGAACAGGGGGGAATCACCTACCCAAAGACAGAGCTTCGTTTGCAAGCCAAATCATCTGCTGCCTTCATTTTCCCGCCCACGGTGAGTAGGAAAGCTGCTGAGTATGTGGAGCATATATTGCCCTTAGGGCTCACCCTCTGCAGGCAGCTCCAGGGGCTACTGGCATGTCGCAGAGCACTCCAGACAGGCAGGGAGGCATATTTTTATTTTATTTTTCCTCTAGCTCAAGGACATGACGTGGTTTTCCCAGTCTCTGTCACTAGAGAGGACCCCGACAAAGCCCTTGAGCAGTCCCAGGGTTGTGGCGTCTGCTCGGGGAGAGCTTCTATCTCCACGGCACGTCCCTCTCGAACGAGAGTGGGCAGAGCGGAATATCTCTGTTATGTCTCCTGCCAACATGAAGGGGCAGATTACAGCGCTCAGCCACAAAAAGGGAGGGTCAGGGCCAGGAGAGAGCAGGCAGGTCCCTTCTCTGGGGACCTGCCGGCAGTTGCTTGCACCCCGCAGCCCTTTACAGCTGCGGGAAGGAGCCGGCCGAAGATGACACCTTGGTCTCACTCTGCATGTCTATCCAGGTGTTTGGGGCTGAATCTGGCTGCTCTTCAAGCCCTGCAGTTTGTCTGGATTTAATGGAAATGGGCTGGATATAGGTGACCTAAAGGAGAGCACATGGTAAGTGGGGAATGGAGATGGAAGATGCCTTTGAACCGCACCGAACAGCTACAGATAATAAGGTATATTAAAGTGTATAAGGTAAATTCGGCTCCTACTTTGTTTTTTGCCTAGAAACCACTTTAAGGTAAAACCCATCTCACCCAGGTCTGATCTTGAAATATCAGTGTGAGCTGGTCTGCAGCGTAGACCCTCCTTCTCCCATCTTCCTCCTGCTTCATCCCAAGCACTGCCGGGAAGTGACGACAAGTTATTGTCTGTCTTTTTTTTTTCATCATCGTTGCGATGCCAAGGGTGCAACGTTAGAAATAAAAGAAAAGCAAAAAAAACCCCCAAAACCGAAAAACAAACCCTCACGTATCTCCTGGATGTTCCAGTTCACAAAAGAAATAGTTTTAAATAGACCACCTGAGAGCTCCAGGCCAAAGATAGAGTGGAAAGGTTGTAGGCAGGGAAAAGCTGGCGCTGCAAGCCGTTCACTTGTCTTTGGCTGAAAGGTTGGCAGATCGGAGGCTTGGGCTCTCACCCAAAAGTTCAGACTGTGCTCTCCCAACTCCCCACCACATGGGCAGGAAGGAGGATCCTCTCCAGGGACTGAAAATGAGTCAAAGCGCGTTGTTAGGCGGCTTTCCAGGAAAGAAAGGCTTGGAGAAAAAAATCTGGCTGGGTCTAGATAGGGTCATTGAGGGAGAGATACGCAAGAAACCTGAGCACGTGGAGGTCTTTGTAACCTAAAACCTGCCCCATCCTTGGTCCAGGAAGATGCTGAATTTAATTAGATTTCTTCTGGCTCGGATGATAGCGACTGGAGATGGGCAGGATGCTCTGCCTTGGGTTTCCCATGCAGCCCTTGCAGTTCTTCGACGCAACAGGGATGGCAGCAGCGCTTTACCTGCCCGGTGAGAGAAGAGGATCTATGCTTTAAACGTCTTCAAGCATGTGTCTATGTGCAACGCAACCAAAATCAAATCAGCCTGCTTCCCCCATGCACAGGCGACACAGGAGAAGGATCCCCGCGCCTTGTCTCGTTGCTCCTGGAGCAGGAGCGTCTCTGCTGCCTTCTCGCACGGGCCCGACACGTAACGTCACCTCTGGCATCTGGCAGGGCTTCGATACGGGGAAACCAAGGTACGCCGAAAAAAATCATAAGGCTTGGTTGTGCCTGTATTGCAGGGCCTGGGGTTGCCGATAGTTCATATACCCAGCAAGCATCCCAAATTCCCTTCTCTCTTCCCCCCCCTTGGTATTTAAGGCTCTATCCTGTTTAAAGGAAGATAGACACAGGTTTTTCCAGCATGTTTTAAAACAGTGAGTGGAAATTTAGAGGAGCTAGGCGATGGTCCCACAAATCCCCAGAAAAGAGCATCACATGTTTCTTATCGTTCACACACACACCTTCAGCCTGAAGATTTATGACCCAGGACTACACAGCTCTACATTGTACCCGCCTGCCTGAGACAGGGTCCAGCCTTGATTAATTAGCTTCATGCGATGCTCACGTTAGAAACACATAAACCGGAGATGCATAAAGACACCAAGCTTGCAAAAGGGTGAAGCTGCACATCTGGGTGAGCCTGAAAGGTTGTCAAAATTACGCACATCTGGAATAAACCCGGGGTGATGGAGGCTCACAAGCCAGCTGCCGAGGATGCTCGTCACACAGGCAAACCATTTGCACTCATGCATTTTCGTCAGCCCATACCCCATGCGAGAGGGGAATAGGGAGGAAGGGGGGGGGATTCAGATGTGGGTTGTTTTTTTTTCTAGAGAGGAGTATTTTCATTATAACTTGCCGCATTTATTTAGCGCTATTTATGGGCTGGTTCATAGGAAAAGCAGGCCTAGAGCAGGCTTGGAGGTCTCTGTCAAACTTGGAGGTTTTTAACCCCAGGTCGGACACAGCTTTGCAAGAAGCTTGAGGAAGGACCGGGCGATTCTTGGAGGCTCTTCTCCCTGATGTGCTGGTCTCGGGACACCTTGCAAGCCTCAAAACCCAGCCGGGAAGCGGAGAAGCAGCTCCCCAGGGAGCGCAAAGCCTGGGAGGAGGTTGCAGTGCTGGAAATAGGATTTAGGCCTTGGTTTTGGAAAGCCGTAAACCTGCTTCCCTGACAGCCACACCTGCGTGCGACTGGAGCGCCAAAACCACCCTGAAGCAAGGTTGCCCTCTGGTGACACTCTCTTGCTCTGCAAATCAAGGTATGAACTGTAATTGAATGCAACGGATTGCCTGACAAATGAAAATGCAATTAAAAATAGAGAATAAATATGGAGGTGCCGTAAGACGGTTTAGAAGTCAGAGGTAGAATCCTTTCAAATCAAATCAATCAAATCAAATCGCAACCGTGGCCCTTTGCTCTCGGTGTACCCAGCTTGTGGTGCATCTACGGCACCAAGAGCTTTCGGAGGCAGCATCATCAGATGATAAACCGAGACCCAGCCTGGCTGACCCTGCCCTTTCCTAAATCCTAAAAAATCCGATTTCTCCACGTTTAAGGGACCCAGTAGGAATGACGGTTTTCCCCAGCATCGCTCTCACGGGCCCCGACACCGTCCCTCCCACGCCGTTGGTGCATGGTGTCCAGGGACGGGCTGCTGCACCGGGGAGGGGATGTCAAATATTGCACGCGGGGGAAGGCAAACCCAGCTTTTTACGGGGTACTGAGGGTTTTGAGGTACCAAACCCCAAATAACCACCACTCGTAAGGCAGGGGGGCCCTCTCGTGGCTGCGGTCATGCAGCAGGGCTTCAACGCGGTGATTAGAGATTTATACTAGGAGGACAAGTTTTGCTCCTTCATTCACTTGCCGGTTCTCACTCGCCCCAAATCAAGCCCAAATCTCCCCTTCTTGTGCAGCCCCAAGGCAAGCAACCGTTTCCCTGAATCTCACTTCCCACCTTTTGCAGCTGAAGGTAACTCAGCAGGACACAAGGCCGGGGCCCTGATTTAAAGCCCAGCTGCTTTTCTGGGAGAGATTTCTTCCCACCTGCTTACTTTAAAAGGAAAACTAATGGAATTGCTTCTTTCGACATCAGGTGGGTTTTGCGCTGGCTGCAGGACCCCTTCGCTCTCCTCTTGCTGCTGCAGGATCTGCTCCGGGGCAGCAAACTCGCAGGGATGGATTTAGGGTTTCCCACCACGCAGCGTGGGGCGGCACTGTCACCTAGTGGTAATATTTTGGGGGATTGTAGCTGCTTTGTTGATAGCTCAAATAATTCTCCCAAATGTTTTCCCTGGGCTGAGGGCAAAGCAAACAGGGGGATACCTAAAACGCCAGCCTGGCACTGCAAATTTGCATGCGAGCCCATTTGCAGAGCAAGGAGGGCACAACAAAGCATCCCAGAGACCTCCGAAACGGGGCGATCTCGCTGCCGCAGAGCGAATGCAACGTGGGGCCTCATCCTGGCAGCCAAAACTCCCCTGGGAGATGGGTGCCGGGCAGCAGGAGCGCAGGGTTTTGCCCTCCGGGAAGGATGCGAGAGGGAACTGCCCCGCTGTCTGGCTTTGCAGAGCTGGGGACATGCAGAGGGGAGCGGGGCAGACGTTTGCAAGCTGTTTGATCAAAAGGGTCTTTAAATCACAGTGACTAGGGAGTTAATGGCTTTCACATGCTCAGACAGCCCCATAGAAATGGGAGCCGCAGCCCCGAGTGGCAGGCAAGGTTTGGTGGCAGTAGGTTAAGAAGCAGGAACCCCGAAAAGGCTCGGGGTGCCTCATCCTCTGCTGGGAGGAGAGGCAGAGGGGCAGCCAGGTGAGGTTTTGCTGTCTCCCAGCGTGCCTTCGAGCTGGTTCGTAACGAGCCTGGCGAGGCTCGTATCGGCTGCAAGAAAATCCAGCTATGCAGAGCGAGCCGCTAATGAAAACCAGCGGTGCCTTCAAGCTAAGATGCAAGCATGTCCTCCGAGATCAAAGATGCAGCTCTGAGAGCGGAAAGCCGGGAATAAATTGCATCCTGTTGGAGAGACGTGCCCTGTGTTGCCTGCAGCCTTACCTGTCCTAGTTCAGGGCAGGGGCACCACCTCTCCTTGCCTACCCTCCTGCGCTTCACGGCAAAGCAAAGCCCAGTGAGATGCACGCCTGTGCAGGCACCTTCGGTGGGGTTTGGGGTTGGAGGAGGCAGAGTCAGGGCTCGCTTTTGGCTTCTGGCCCTGCCTCTGCACTTTCCTTCTGATTTTAAAACGCAAACTGTGTTTTCTCCCCAGCCCAGCGAAGCTGCAGAGGGAGGAAAACCCACCCTGGCCACTACGAAGAAGCCGCTCCAGCTGCAGGCTCAGCTCCCTGCCAGGAGAGGAGGGGGCTGCGGCCGGGGCCGGCTGCTGCCGCAGGAGAGCCGCCAAGGCGCCGCAGGAGAGCAGCCAAGGCGCTGGGTGTCGAGGGAACACATTCGATACGCAGCCCTGGAGAGATGTCCCAGACCGAACTACACCGTGCCTGGGGTTGCTTTTTTTTTTTTTCTTTTTTTCTTTTTTTTTTTTTAATTATTATTTCCTCCCCTCCTACGGTCACAAAAACCACACTTTAAAAAGACAAAGTAATCAGAGCCTCGGCCCCAGGGCAGTGCTGCTATTTAGAGCCAGGGCTGTGTTTACTATATAGGTAGGGATGTGGCTTTTTAAGTGGAGATAATAATAGCGAGGCAGATGTAAATACACCCTCAAGTAAAGGGAGAGCAGCCTTTAGCCCTGCGCCCCGTTACTCAGCCGTGGCTGGACTCTGGTTTCCCAGGAATCCCAAGGTGCTTTACCCTTTCAGATCTTTTTAGGATTAGGCTAAGGGAAAAAAAAAAAACCCAACCCCGCAGTGTAGAGGAGCTGGTCCTTGGGCTTGCATCCACGGCAAGGTTAAAGGAGCACAAGCCCGGTCCTGAGCGTGTGCTGTAAACCTGTAAAAGGTTTAGAAAATCAGGGTATGGAGCAGGATAGGACCCACCAGCCCCGGACTGCGGCAAGGACATCCCGGGATATCTCAGTGCCGCACGAAGGACGCTCCAGAGGCCAGGAATCTCATGAACTAATGGGGAAGGAAGGCTTGAGAGGAAAGAAGGAGTAATGTAGAAGGAGTAATTTCCCTTTCTCCATTACAGCTGGTTGTTCCCTGGTGCTGAGCGGGTTCCCAGCCAGGGACAGCGTGTTTCTGCCCATCTCCTGATGTTTGCCAACACTGAGTACGTGACAATAGCTACCTGGTTTTACGGCCTGAGATTTTTAGACTCCTGTAGGATTGTCACTCACTGCAAGGGAATGCGGATGGGAAGAAAAACTCGACCTGAAAGGGGGAGATCTGGGTTTTAAATGAAGTGGCACAACATCACACCCCCCCGCCAAAAAAAAAAAGCGACAGGAGGAGCTGTCTGCATTGTTTCATTCTCATAGGTATTTTTCACAAGTCTGATTTAGCCCGTTGCCTTATTCCAGCCGGAGGGAACCCCACGTGGACCCAGCTGTTCGTTCAGGGCATGGAAACCTCCTTGTATGTGTCACCGCTGGAGCTTTCCCCGGGGGCCAAAGCCCTCTCTGTCCCCGGCTAAGGGAAGGACATGGGAACCGCGGGACGAAACCTCCCCGAGGCACCTTCTGCCTCGCAGGCTGAAACGAGATGCTCCCCAGCTGGCAAAGGCCTGGCTCTTCCCAGCAGCGAAGGGATGCTGGGGGAAGCGGGAGAGGAATCACACACACACACCCCGGGGCAAATCCTCCTACGGTGGGGAGGGAAACCGAGTGCCAGTCCCCTGCCCCTGGGGCAGGACCGCCTCCCCGAGCCCCTCCGCTGCCCGCCTGGGCAGGATCAGACCCCGGCGGGCTGGGCTGAAGGGGTTAATGCTGGGAGAGTAACAGCCTGGAGTTGACACTTGGAGGCAGGCGGGGCTCCCGGCGCCTGATTGGCCTCAAATCGCATCCAAAAGTGGGCTGGTTTTTTTTTTTTTTTTCTTGTGGGTTTTTTATTTTTTTC
>NW_008824657.1:491286-492053 GCF_000699105.1 Pygoscelis adeliae
TTGAGCAGCCGCTTTTGTCGGCACCAGGTTATTTTTCATGCCTCTTGCAAAGCCAGCTCCCCACCGCCACGCTCCCTGCAGTGATGGGTTGTTCGGGTCCTCGGCTCCAAATTCAGGTTTGCATGGTCCAAAATGCACTCGGGTCTTTGCGAGGGATAACTGTGCACCGAAGTCGTTCATCCTCTCCGGTGGGTTGTTTGGGTACGGGGCTGTTAGAGGAGTCCCTGAAGCTGGAGCTCGGCGGGGAGCAGTCGGGCAGCTGAAACCAGGGGCTGCACTTCGGCAGCCTGGCTTTGCCATTTCTGCCCGCTTTATCCTTCCCCTGGGGGCTTCATCCAGCTTTTCCACTCCTAATAAAGCAGTGTTTTAATTCCAGCCCTGCTCAGGCAGGGCCGGACCTTGAGAAATGCTAAACCTTGGAGTTCCAGCTGATTTCAGCTGCTCAGCATCGCTCAGGTTTTGCCCCTTGCTTGGTTTTGCTTGCATGCCACCGAGCCAGGCTGGCAGGAACAGATAGCAGAGGGTCAAGGAGCGACGGATGCTGCACATGGAGCCAACCCCCCCCCAGAGCTCACAGTAGCCACAAATAGAGTTTGCAATGGAGTAAGCTGAATTTTTAAGCAACGGGTATAAAAACGGTGGTGGAAATGACTCTCCCCGTAGTGTGAAGCTGGTCTCGGATTGCCCAAGAGGACAGGAAAAACAGGGTATTGCATCTTCTGCAGCCAGCTGGGCACCCGGTGGTTTTAAAGCAACACCCAAGGGTC
>NW_008824657.1:492073-494796 GCF_000699105.1 Pygoscelis adeliae
GGGTGGGGGGGTGGGGGAGTGATCCTCACAATGCCCAGCTTGAGCTGGGGAAAAAGCAACAGCCCTCTGGGTAAATCTGTGCCAGGGCAGCTCTCGGAAGGCTGCTGAGCTGCACGTATACACAACCAAGGGGCCGAAACGCTGGTACCCTGCCCTGGTTTGGCTGATACAGCCCTGGGGGTGGGTGATGCTGCCTGGTAGGTCCATGACAGCTCCCTCCTTCGTTCTTGGTGACTTTCCAGTCTGCTTGGCTCCCATTTTACCATCATCTCCTCTTTGTCCCCAAGAGCAGTATCTTTGTGTCACCTCTCAGGGTATTTCTTGATGGGAAGGGAGCCTTTAAAGATCTCGTTTTGGATGAACAGGGCAATAATGTATTTAAGTATTTGGGAGAAAACTTCAACCAGCTCTCGTGTAGCATTAAAAAATAAGCCACCTGCTGTGTTTCTGTCTCTTTTGTTCCCAGCAACAAAAATGCAGGGAGAAGCACAGTTGCTGCTAACTCAGGAGACCAAATAGCCGTCTCGCTTCTCCCTAAATACCTACATTTTGTGGGCCAAAAAAAGTGATGACTTGCTCATGCTGGTGAAATCTTAGAGAGCTGACTAGGAGATGCCCAGGGAGCAGAAACGTTGAGTCAGAAGAAACCATATTTATATAGTGACTTTTCTTCCCATAACCACACTTTAATTACCAAATATTTATTAAAGGTCGGAAGCATTGTTTGTATTCCCAGTTATTTTCTTGCATAAGCTGTAACAGCTCAAGCAGAAGATAGTCACCGTAAGACGCGTTCAAGTGTTGCAAGTTATAATCAATGTCATGCTGTTAGGAGAATGCTATTAATGATTTATTTCTAATCAATCTGAGCCATTATAGCTCAGCTGTTAATCTAATTTAGATAACAAGAGTTTAATTCCGCCTCCATCAACACTCACGTAAACCAGGAGGAAATGATGAAGTGAGAGCAGAACCAGACCTGAAATTTGGGGCTTTAATCATTCTTCTGGCTAGATGATTGCAGGGGATGGGGTATTTGGGGAGTGTTAGCAGCAGGACGGTGCTGAGCAAAACCACCTGTGAGCAGCCGGCAGGTCCTGGAGGACTTGGCAGGATGCGACCTGCCTGCAGTGATTAGGAAGACACCCCCCCCCTTATATAGGGATGGGTGTGAGGCTCCAGGCTGGACACACAAGTTATCTTTTGTTTTTCCTGCAGAGGACCCAAAACGCTTTTAAAAAAAGGATGGCGAGCATCACTAACAGAATTAAGTGGTGGTTTTGAGTATGGGAAACTGAGGCAGGAGACAGTGTAGGGGCTAATCCTTCTGACGTGCAGGAAAAGGGCATTCGGGCTGAGCACCTGCAGCGCAGGCTGCACTTGCAGAGATGCTCTGCAAGTCTCAGGGGATGTTTGCCGAGACACCTAAAGCACCAGGCGGTTACAAAAACCGGCCGCAGCATCCCCAGCCAGTTGGCAGCAGAATCGGATTCCTGTGGTGGGATTTCTCCAGTCTCTTGGGCACAGATCAGACACGTTTCCAAGCTTTCCTCTGCAAACATGATGGCTACGATCCCCTTTTCTTCCCCCCTTGCTCTTGCAAGCAAGGAGTCAGTGACTCCAAGAGCTGGTAACACTGGGGACCACGGCAAAATCAGGTCAGTCTGATTAAGCTGGGATTCCTCGCCTGACTTCTGTGGTTTTTCCAGGCAGATTTACGGGGTTTTAGGAGTGCTGTTGCAATCCTTTCCTTCTAAGACCAGGTGGGTGCTGGAGTGGGCGGCACGGGGCGCTGCTGGGGTCCCACTGCCGGCTGTCCCACACCCGGATCGACCGTCAAAGTGACCTTGGAGGTAAAGCCAAAGCCACCCTGGAGCCTCAGGTCCCCTCGTGTCCGGCTCCCAGGCTCGCTTAAGGATATTTTGCAGCTCGAGCGGGTGAGTTTGCTTAATCCCTTGACAAAAGGAGCCGGCCCCTCCTGAGCCCATCCCAAAGGCAACCAGGGTGGGATTAAAGGGGATCTTTGCAAAGCAAAGGGGGACCTGCGCTGATGCTGCCATCCGCCAGCATTGCTGGTGCTTTTCCTCTGGGATTTGTCCCCCAGCCGTGACCCCGAGCCTGCATCCGCTTTGGTGCAAGGGGTCAGAGGACCGGGCAGCCTCCCTAAATATTCCCCTGGCCGATGCACTCGCTTCCTCGCGTCACCCCATAATGTTAAACAGCTGCCGCGTTTCAGCCCTGCCGCTGGCACGGTGACCGCTGATTATCAAGGGCTTCGGTATGAAAGGCGCAGCGTGAAGGGAGCCGGCTCCCACCGAAGCAGCCCAGGAGCAATTGCAAACTGCAGCGCTCCTGCCCCGGGATGCTCTTGCGACGGGGTTTTGCTTTGTGTTCATCCGTGCCTGCAAAGAGGTGGTGGCAGTTCTGCATGTGCCTCAGTTTCCCCTGCCCCGAAAAAGGGTGATTGCTTCTTTTGCTGGTCAGCCCGAAATATCCAGCAAAGAGGGCAAGAGAAGGGGGGGGGAAATCATGTGGCAAACAGAAAGGGACTGGGGCAGAGAGGCTGGAAGGCAGGAGGGCAGCCAGGCACACCGGCAGGCTGGCAAGGTGTCCCCCTCGCCTCTGGCTTGCCCCCCACTTCCCTTGGCTGCCGCCTACATTCTTGCAAGGAAATTCTTGGCCTGGGCTTCAAACCGCAGGAGGAGGGTTGCACGGCCGGCCCC
>NW_008824657.1:494978-495546 GCF_000699105.1 Pygoscelis adeliae
TAGGGAGAAAGAAGGGGGAAAAAAAAACCAAACCCAAACCCAACAACCCTATGAACAAACAAACAAACCTACAGCCCCAGGTCAGGTTGAGCATTAATCTCCACGAGCTGCCGAGCGTGGCGGAGGGAGGCGAGTTGCGCCAGGATGTTGCATGGGTGCTCCCTGCCACCCGTCTGCATTGGGTGGGTCTGGCAATAGTGGATCATTACATGCATACCACAATAACAGTTAGTGTCTGTGTAAGAGCAGTTTCTCCCCCCCCAAAATAATAATAATTAAAAAAACAAAACAAAGTTTGGGGATCTCTGCAGATTTCAGCTTCTGAGTGGTTCCCACGAAGGAGAATGTCAGCAGAGATTTTGCAAGAGCCTGTATCAGAAAGTGAAATCCTTCAACATTTTCAGGTTAAAAACAACCACTTCGGTTCCCCGTGCTCTGATTTATATTCACTTTTTCCGTTGCTAACCCTCTGCACGTGCCGTTTGCTGCCGGCGGTCTCGCGTCGGGCCATGGCGGTGGTACCTGCTCGTGCCTGGCTTAGGGCTCTCTCAGAAGCAGCGATGCTGTG
>NW_008824657.1:496079-499781 GCF_000699105.1 Pygoscelis adeliae
AGGCAGACAACCAGTCCGTTTCCACCTCGGGGCTCCCCAAACCCAACCCCGTGGCTGCCCCACATCTGATCCCGACACCCACATCCTCAGCCTCGATGCCGGGAAGGAAACCCTGGAGAAGGCGGCATTCCCTCCTGGGTGGCTCGTCAACCCACAGCCTGTTTGCAAAGGCACGGGGAGGACGGGACGAGCGGGATTCAACTCGTCCGCAGCCGGCTGTTGGCCAAAAGCGCTCAGTCAGCCTCTCCCGAGCCCTGGGGACCCCATCATTTGGTTTTGGCCCCGGGTCCAAACCCTTGGCCAAGCCAAGGCGGTGCAGGTGGATTGCTGCTCTCCTCGGAGCAGTCAGGGTCCATCCGAAACCCAACCAGCTCCCACACAGTCCAAGGATGGGTATAAATAGACACCAGATGGTGGAACAAGTGAATTTGACCTTTTAATCTGCACTAAATAGCTGTTTGTTCGGTTCACTTTCCGTCTTTGCTTTCTAGACAAAGGGAAGGCGGACGGATGTTTTCTGAGTCCCTCCGCTCCTGCTGCTGAGTTTCTTGGCTGGATGTAACCCTGAGGATGTGAGGGTCCGTGTCCTGGGGGATTTGCAGTAGGGACTGAGAGCTCCCAGGTAACAACTACCAGGGTGGAGAGAAACCTGTAACAGGTTAGAAAAGGACGGGGCAGGCTTTGCTCCCTTGGAAACGAGGGATGATCCCGTGATGCGCAGCCCCAGTGCAGAGCATCCTTCCAGGTCTTCACACGTGTAATTTTAGGGAGGCTTTGTGATATTTTTAGGAAGGTTCCCCATGGACTTTCCCTGTGGGGTAAACAGTCCCCTGGAGCAACCACTCATGGGGATCTTGCCTGGGTTTCTTGCCTTGGTGGTGACTTCTCCGTGACATTTGTTGCATGCTTCGGGCTGGGATGTGAGTCATGTTGTGGAGATCTGGCCAGTCTAAATAAACCACTCTATTCAGCGCTCCCATCATCCTCGCCAGGGCCTGCCCTTGGATAATGAGCCGGGGAGGACTTGGGATACGTCTTGCTGAAGCGAGACATCTGTTTGCGTGGAACTGCCAGCGGTGGGATAAAGTATGGCAGAATAATTTAAAATGGCCACAACTGCCCTGGGCGAGCGGCTCTCGGTGCATCATATATGCCATTGCTGTTAGGAGAGGGGCGTATCTCCCTAAACATCTCCCTGGCTTGCTAGGAAAATGGCATTTTGTGCATATCGCTGTCCCGGCAGCATCGTGATGGATGAGCGCGCAGAGCCAGCTCCACTCAGGAAACATGGATTTTGGGCGAAACAGCCGTCCGAGAGGGCTTCCACTGAGTCCTTCCAGTTTAATTAGACAGTGGTGCTGAAGCGGGACCACGGGGTGTAATTCGTCTGGGGAGGAGAGAAGCCACTTTCTCTTTCCCAATACTATA
Source organism: Pygoscelis adeliae (assembly GCF_000699105.1). Lineage (NCBI taxonomy): Eukaryota > Metazoa > Chordata > Aves > Sphenisciformes > Spheniscidae > Pygoscelis > Pygoscelis adeliae. The sequence continues at coordinate 497,508 of NW_008824657.1, forward strand.
TTGTGTAATAGCTGCATTTTTTTCTCCTGACTCCGGGGCCGTGAACGGGTGCCAAGCAGAGGAGGAATTTTGATGCTCCGATAAGATGTTTACATCAGCCTAAACATCCCTGGCGCGTTTGACATATTAAGTAATCTCTGGTTGTCTCCGTTGCCCGAGCAGGGGATGCTGCTGGACAAAGACTCGGCTGTCAAAGTGCTTTGGCCCCGGTTTGTCGCCGAGGACGTTGGGTTCAAACCCTGCCCACCAGCGCGGGCAGGATTTTTACAGCCGTGCAAGGGTGGTTTTGCGCCCGCGGGAGGTTGTGCGCAAGGCGGTTCCTGCCCCGGGGCGGCGAGGGCAGGGTTAATGCTTTGGGAATATGCAAGAGCACTCGCTGGGACACGTGAGGTTTTCCCGAAGGGTTTCTGGGTGCAAAGGGTTCGTGGCAGGTGGAGAAGGGGATGCAGGGGTGGGCATGTCCTGCCCGTCCTTCCCGCCGGCACAAGGTGTAAAGCATCACGTACAGAAAAGGCAGCACTTAGTCCATCAACCCAGGTGGATGCCTGAGTCGGTCTGGATGTGGTAGGTGTCATAAAGGAGGTTGATTTCTCCTTTCCTAACCAAAAAAAAAAAAGAGCCCCGCGGCAAAGGTTTCACCCAGGCTTTGCCTGCCCCCCTCTCTCCCCGCAGAACCACGTCCTGACCCTGATGTCCATGGCGGCTCGCATCTACAAGCACCCCAGCCTGAAGAATTCCATCAACCTGGTGGTGGTGAAGGTGCTGGTGGTGGACGAGGCAGCGGCGGGGCCGGAGGTGTCCGACAACGGCGGGCTTACCCTCCGCAACTTCTGCAGCTGGCAGCAAAGGTTCAACCCCCCAAGTGACCGGCACCCGGAGCACTATGACACCGCCATCCTGCTGACGAGACAGGTCTGAAGGGTCCCTTGGCGATGCTCTGGGGGGTAGACGAAAGGGGTTGACGTGTCCCTGGAGGGAGAGGAGGGATTCCCCCACTGTGCAAAGGATAGAGCTTGTAGCAAAGCAATGCCGGGGGGGGGGTTTGCATTTGGGGTGCAGAGCCCCAATGGGTTGCCCAGCTCTGCTCGGAGATGTTGGGGCTACCAAACGTGGGACCCCTTCACCCTGCCTTACCCCCCTCGGCGCTGCTCACAAACAGGACTTCTGCGGACACCAAAGCTGCGACACGCTGGGAGTGGCGGATATCGGCACCATGTGCGACCGCAACAAAAGCTGCTCGGTGATCGAGGACGAGGGCCTGCAGGCAGCCTACACCCTCGCTCACGAACTGGGTAACGCATCCTTTCCCTGGGGTGGGGGGCGGAGGGTTGGTTCTGCTTTTTCAGCCCGGCCTGGCCAGCCCCGCTGCTGGGAGGGGACGTAGCACAGCCCAGCAGCAGCACCTCCCGGCTGGGTGTCACCCGCCGAGCCTTGGACAGCGCTGGGGAGCTTCTGGCACCGGCAGAAACTGGTTTGCACCAACAAACGCGCTTAGAAGTCCCCGAGTTGGTGTAAATTGGTGCACTTGCCTGATGTGATGAGCTACGGCGTGGGCCCAAGCACTTCTCCCCCTTGGTTTGCTACTCCCAGAGGTGCACTGACTAATTTGGGCTGCTTTGCCCCGCATACAGCGGGCGGGACCTTTGAGAGAGAGCACGCACGCACCATTTTGTTTATCGCTTCTGCTTTGTCAACGCAAATAGCTTGTGCAGCGATAGGAACTGCTTGGTGACTTATGCTCCCAGCTGCCCATGCATCATCTGCAGCAGAGCAGGGGCTGGGAGGCTGCGGCTCACCGATGCCCTCTGCTCCCCAGGCCACGTGCTCAGCATGCCCCACGATGACTCCAAGACCTGTGAGCGGCTCTTCGGGCCCCTCGGCAAGCACCATATGATGGCTCCTCTTTTCATCCACTTGAACAAGACCCAGCCGTGGTCCCCATGCAGCGCCATGTACCTCACCGAGTTCCTGGACGGAGGGCACGGTAAGGAGCTTCATCATTCCAGAAAGCCTTTTCCTTAATTGCTCACCTTGAGGGGTGTGTGGGATGAAGGGGGTTCAAAACAGGCCACAGACAGAGGTTTGGGGTGCCCTGCTTGGTGCAACCCATGGCGTCAAGCCTTGATGCATCTCTGCCTTGCCCAGGCGACTGCTTGCTCGATGCCCCGGCTGACCCCCTCTCCCTGCCCGCCGAGCTGCCCGGCCAAGGAGCCCTGTACAGCCTGGACCAGCAATGCCAGCAGATCTTCGGCAAGGACTTCCAACACTGCCCCA
>NW_008824657.1:500876-503361 GCF_000699105.1 Pygoscelis adeliae
TTCCCCGCTCGCCGCCCGCTCCCGCTATCCTCGGCTCGCTCCGGCATCTCCGCAACGGCTGAGGAGGACGACGGTTCCTGCCGGCTTCCTGCGGCTTTTGGGTCACGTTTCGCCTTTCCTCTCAGGGAAAAGCTTTCGGGAGCAGCAGTGCGAGAAGTACAACAGCTACAACTTTACGGATCTGGAAGGGAATCGCCTGGAGTGGGTTCCCAAGTACGCGGGAGTGTCACCCCGAGACCGATGCAAGCTCTTTTGCCGAGCCAGGGGGAGGAGCGAATTTAAAGTCTTTGAGGCCAAAGTAAGATACCTGGTGACGATAATCGCCCCTCTTTACCCCGTTTCAGATCAAATGCCCTAATTGCTCCTCTCCATCCCCCTTCCCTAGGTGATCGATGGGACGCTGTGCGGACCAGAGACCCTCTCCATCTGCGTCCACGGCCAGTGCATCAAGGCTGGCTGCGATCACGTAGTCGGGTCCTCCAAGAAGCTGGACAAGTGCGGGGTGTGTGGCGGCAATGGCTCGACTTGCAGGAAAATATCCGGCTCGCTCAACCGATCCAAGTAAGGCGCCGGGGAGAAGGGGTCTGCAGAGGTGGGCTGGGGGGAGAAAAACCAGCTTCCCCTCTCATTCGCCTTTCTTCTTTTATTTATTGCAAAACTCCTAGGTTAGGAACGTTAGGACTCCGCCTAGGTCACGTAAAGCCAGTTTGCTTTCCGCACCTGAAGCATCGCACCTAGCTGCAGGCCTTGCTTGCAGCAGCCGGACTCGAGGAGTGCTTGGCTTCCCCTCCGTGCCGTTAACCGGGGTTTCCAGCTGTGCAGACACCCTCAGCCGGGTGGCCTTGCAACAGCCTGGTCTCCTCCCCAAACTCGGGAGCTTACGCTAAGTTTATTTCGGGGCAGGGTTATGCAAGCTAAGCAGAGTTTATTTCCTAAAATAATAGCTGGTGCTGACACCGGCGATGGGCTCAGTACGCCACTGCAAATAAATCTGCTGCCCCGAGGAGTATACAATAAGCATCTCTCACCGCAATGCAGCGAGCTCGACACGTATTTCCAGGGCTGATGTGGGATGTAAATAACTCAATAACTTTTCCCTGGGCTTGGGGGTGAATTTCAGTGCTGGGACACGGGCATCGAGGCAGCCGCTTCCCTCGCCCAAGGTCTCCGTTGCTTTGCCAAAGAGCTGAATTTAAGGCTTTTGTTGAAAAGATCGTAACAAAAGCCCAACGCGTCCAAGTCCATGCGGCGAGGTGACTCACGCAGTCAAATTAGATTTCCTAAATGGTTTCCTTCCAGGGAGCCAGCTGAAACTGGGGCTTCCACTCTCCAGTTTGTGGTTGACTAAAGAGAGATTAGCATGGTAGCTACAGCCAAGAAGAGGTCACATCAAGATCAGGGTTAGGGAGGCCAGGGTGACTGAGGGCAGAGTTTGACCTGAAGGCTTTGTTCCAAAACACTCTAAACCTAATTACCGACCACAGCATCAACCGTGGGGATGCGTGGAAAATGATCCTGCCGGCCCCACGGCGTGAGTCATACCAGGGTGGCATTTTATTATAGTAGCAAGTAATTACCACAGCACTGGGTGCCGAGGCTTCAAGTACCGAAGCCTTCCCGGTGCTGTCCCGGGAGCCATGGTGCTCCGGGGATGGGCTCTGGCTGGCTTTGCGGGGAAATCCTCCCCCGGCATGGGAATGTGCTCTGTGCCCTCCAACGGGAGCTCTTCTGCATCGTGGCGGTGGCTGCAAAACCCTCCCAAAGATGAGCCTGGGGCGCAGAGACGCCCGCCCATGGATAAGGATGGTTTTGCTGCCGTGGTTCTTGCTGCCTTCTAGGAAAGGCTTTCCAGTTAGTATCAAGTCATCTACCGTATGAGATGTCTGTTGGGTTAACTGTTTAACTGCTGATCTGGTTTTAGCAGCAACATCTGGCCAATGTACATATCCTCTGTGCGTACAATGCCAGCAGCGCCCCGACTCTCTTCTATTCTGCTGTTCTATATCTATCTATAGCTGATGCTATCCTTCAGCATCACTGGGCAGAGCCAGGCTTTTAGTCCCAAACACTTCACCCATTTCAAAAGAAAGGGAGTAAGGGGAATTTCCCACCAAGGCTGGTAACCGTGGGGCTGTTCGTTTTGATTGCATCGCTCGTTTTGGCATGTAATTCAGCACAATCTTCCAGCCGAGCACGCATCTGGCACGACTGCAATATTTCCAGCTCTTGAGCGCTCTGGGTTACAGAGAGATGGCTTCAGAGCCATGATCCCACTCACAAAGTTCCATCCCCTGCATGAGTCTCCTCTTAGTAAGTCCAGGAAAATAACCGCGTCCCTTTGCCCCGTGCAGATACGGCTACAACGATATCGTCACCATCCCCGCCGGAGCAACCAACATCGACATCAAACAGCGCAGCCACCGCGGGGTCCGTCACGACGGGAATTACCTGGCCCTGAGGACCCTCGAGGGCAAGTACCTGCTGA
>NW_008824657.1:503443-503924 GCF_000699105.1 Pygoscelis adeliae
CCTCGTTAAGGGGACCATCCTGAAATACAGTGGCTCCCTGAGGACCCTGGAGAGGCTGCAGAGCTTCCGACAGCTCCCGGAGCCCCTGACCGTCCAGCTGCTGACCATCGCCAGCGAGATCTTCCCACCAAAAGTCAAGTACACCTTCTTCATCCCCAAGGACGTCCCTTTCAGCAAGCAGAAAGGCAAAGAGAAGAAGTCGGCCAACGTCATCCGACCGATGCTGACCTCCCAGTGGGTCCTGGGCGACTGGTCCGAGTGCTCCAAGACGTGCGGCTCCGGCTGGCAGAGGCGGACGGTGGATTGCCGGGACGTGGAGGGTCAAACCTCCTCCGCCTGCGACAGAGCCCTCAAGCCCGAGGACATCAAGCCCTGCGGAGACGTCCCCTGCCCGCTCTGGCGCCTGGGTCCCTGGTCCCCCTGCTCCCAAACTTGCGGTGAGGGCGTGCGGACACGCAACGCCTCTTGCATCGATTACACC
>NW_008824657.1:504041-509436 GCF_000699105.1 Pygoscelis adeliae
TTGCTCGCCGGACGAATAACCACTCTCCAGCGGTTCATCCCCACCCCATCGACGTCTACCTCAGAGGGGGAATAATGGTGGCAAAACGGGGAGGAATCACTTCTTTTTTTCTTTCTTTCTTCCTTTCTCTCTGGCTGGCTGCTCGCAGGCAAGTTGTAATTTAAGGGGAAAAATGGGCGTATCTGTAGGGTGTTTCCAAAGAGCTGTTGTTAAACATGGTTGCAGACTCCATTTGTAAGGTTCGCTGGGGTTTGTTGCTGGAAAAAATGCAGAGCCTGGCTTTTCCATCACCCCGCCCCAGCTGCAGGTCAAGGAGGTCCAGGGTGGGTGGCTTTGCTGATAAAAATCAGGATCCCTTTGCAAAAGGCTTGGATTGGGCTGCCGTCCCCTCCCTGCAGCAGCGTGGGTGTCCTTGAGCACGAGGAGCGTTTTATCGGCTGTGAGTTTAGCTTGGGAGATAACTCGCTGGTTTAGCTGGGAGCGGGGATGAGCTGAGGGCCGGACCCCGGCACGCGTTAGGCAGGAGGACAGGCGAGGTGGTCATGGTGGTTTCTGCTGGATTTATAATCTACGAGGCGACAAACCTCTGCCTCCAAACGCCCCCAGCATCCGCAGAGTTATTCCTAGAGCTGCAACCCCGTGCCTCAATTTCCCCAGCTACAAAACCGTGGCCGAATTACACCTGATCTGGCTTGCAGGGTTGCCATGAGGATTAATTATTTACTAATTCTGCAGTGTTTTCACTGTGAAATGCCTATTGCAATACCCCGTTCCCCCTCTGGAGCAGACACTTGGGTGTGCAAGCCTTTCCTCTCCCATCCTTGGCTTTCAGTCCCCTACGTGCTCATTTTCTCAGCTCATTTTCTCAGCTCTTGGAAAGAAAAGGTGATAATTTGCTAACCTGGCTTGCAGCAGGGATGAGCCCCGGGATCTGTAGATGCCGAGTCTCTTCCCCAGCCCGCCGCGGTGACCGGTGCTCTTCACCTCCGCTTTCCTGGGATACGTGAAGACGCTCGGATCTGGCGCCGGGCTCCAGCCTTGCTTGAGCAATTCTCGGTCTAAAACTGAGCCTGGCAAGGCTGGAGCTCTTCCTTCCCGGCGGGGAACAGCCAGGCCCCCTCTCCCCAGGCCGGCCGCTGCCTGGCCCCGGCGCAGACGGCTGCTCAGTCCCTGAACTTTCCCCCTTTTAAAGGGATCGCCATCGTGTGCTGGCAGCCTGTGCCTGGGGAGCGGGGAAGGAATTTGGGAAGGTTTTGCCATCGCCGGACGAGCGATTCGGTATCTCCAGGCTCCCCTCTCGATGCCCCTCGCCGCTTCCCTGCGGATGCCCGTACTCTGCCTTGGCTCCCCTTTTGGCAACAAAACGTTGAATTTCCAGTGGGAACAGCCTTTTTCTCACAGGAAGGGGAGAAGGGCTGGAGGAGGACAACTTGATTTTGCGATGTCCGAGCTTCCCCATTTGCAATTGTGGAGCGAATCCTTTTTCTTGTCTCTTTTGTCTGAGCTACGCTCGTTTTCTCACTGGCCAGACAGGTTCAGGATGGGGCTGTGGGGTGAGCTGCTCCCCCGAAGCCCTGCCAGAAACCCTACCAATTATCAGCAAACCCAAAATATTCAGCTTTTATCTCCCGTAGGTGACTCCTATTGAAACCAAGGGGGCTACAGCCAAGGACTGAGGGTACCGAGGGCTTGGCTCCTTTTTTTTTTTTTTTTTTGGAAAGAAAAAAAATAAAGGCCAGCTGCAGAGTTTGGATGCAGAGCTGTTTGGGCTGTCGTTCAGACCTACCTTCGGGCAATGTTCTGCGTCTGCTAATTAATCTCCAGGAATTTAAGCCCTCTCTGGCTCTAACAAATAGCTGGATGCTAAAGTCATGTAGCCTTGCAGGGTTATTTTCTTTTTCCCCTTTGAGTCTGCGAGGGTTTTAACTCAAAGGCCAGCGTGTGTTTCCTCTCCAGTGCCGTAACCAGCATTTAGGATGGGTCAGAAATTTCGGCCTGAGACGGCGCCAAGGAAAATGTCTGTATTTATCACATAGGAGTCGTGCACACCAGGGGTCTCTTCCATTTTTTTTTAATATTCACTGCGCGGTCGCTTAGCTGGAGCTTCCTAGATGCAAAAACTCCCTGCCGCGGGCAAATCCTGCTGCTTTTCCTGCGAGGAGGAGGATGGGGACCCCGCTGGGAGCGAGGGGACCGCAGGCGGCGATGCTCGGTTGAGGTGTGGGGTCTGGGCGATGCTAAGTGGGATTCCTGCCCTAGCCTTCCCATAGAAACACGTAGTCTTTACGCTGATTTAAGTCAAAGAGGTTATATATTAGGATATATATATGTATATATATGTTTCCCTTCAGTGAAGGATTGTAGCAATGTACTGAGCCTCTTGTGTTAGGTATTTATTATAAATTTCTGTTTGGTTTTGTACAGTAGCTGTCTGGAAAGGAGAGGGGAAAAAAAAAAAGACAAATTAAAAAAAAAAAGACTGTCTGTGTTTTAACATGCTGCTCCCACATCCCCACTCCGAAACCCGCAGCGGGCTCGGAGAGGGGACGTCTCTGCTCATCGTTTAACCACTTCGGTATAAGACTGGTGTCTCCCTCCTCCCTGGTGCCCCCAAATCAGGGTGCGATTGCCAACCGAGCTGTGTAAGCATAACAAATCCAACCCAAATTAAGCTTTGGACTTTCATTTTAAGGGGGGGGGGAATATAATTTTCTGGTTTTTAGCCTTTTGTTTGTATTTGTTTTTAACTTTGAAAACAGTCTGTTTGTGACTCTGCCTTTACCCCTTCAATAAAGGATTTCCTGCCTCTTACCTCTTTGCATTTGTCTCTCTTTGCACTTTTCTCAGGATATATTTTTTAACCCCCATCCCAAGAGCAATACTTTAAATCTCCCTTTTCCATAGCTTATTCACCTATAAATAAATGGTTAATTCAGTTTTGAGATGCTAAACCCAAGCATTACATGACAGAGGAGACAAAAAACCCGGGGAGCAAAAATTATTCCCCAGCAATTTTGAATCATCTCTGTTTCGCAGATTGCTTATGAGCACCTACCTCACCCCTATACGTGCATACATATAGATAATTCTGCTACTTACTAGGAGGACGTACAGCCTGAACGGGGCTAAAACAGAGGGGATGCTGGCTCCTTTGCTTAACTATGTAACAAACATAGATTGTGGGAACTCGGTGCTGTTTCTCTAGGTGCGGTGCTGTCCTCTGAACCACAGGATCACTGAAATTTAGGATATGGCAATGCAGATTTGGGAACTATCTCATTAGAATAAGCAGGGGCTCGTTACCATGTAATTTGAATATCTTTGCTTGGGTTAAACAGGCTCTGCTGCTAGACGTCCTAGGTGAAAGCACAGCCTGATGCTGAATAGCGGCTGTGGTTTATTTTCTGTATGCTGGTGATTTCCAGCCACCGATGGGGCTAGAAAACGATGCTGCCGCAGCCGGGCAGAGGCTGCCCTCCCCACGGGAGGGCAAGGGAAAGGGTTAAGCCATCGCCGTGGGACGTGTCACTATGTTAATGGGCACAGCGACGCATGCCACCCTATTTATAACTAGGTGTGACATTCATTTTAGGTGACTTCCCTTGGCGCCCGTACAGCCGGGTCCTGGGTTTCGGCTCATTAAGGCGGCAGCCTGCCCCGGCTTTTCCCCCACCTTTCTTTTTTTGTCGTTATCGCTAGGTTTGAGTTGAATAATTGAAATTCCAAACAATGCCAAAGGCTTTGGGATATTTCCAGGTAGGAAAAAGCCCTTAACTAATCACAGCAGCGTAACCATCGTAATTTAACTTTTAAAAAAAGAATAGCGGGATAAGAAAATAAGCCTTATGGAAGCTTCTCTGTCACCGTATCCACGATGGTACCCCAGAGACAACGGGACCAGCGGGCGGAGAGATGCATTTCTCTAGTCCCATCAGGGGGAAATTATTAGGGTCAACCCACAGCTGGGCCCCCTCACCCCGTGCTGCGAATAGTGCTGCTCCCCAATCAGGGGTAATTATGTTTTATCAGCCTATTTCCTCTTATAAGGCACTTCCAGAGCATGTAGGATGCCACAGGCTGCTCCCCCATGCATGAACATCACCGAGTACGTGTTGAAATGGTGGTTTGCCCCTTTGTTCCAAAACCTCTTCCCTCCGAGGGCTGGGCTCTCCTGACCTCCAAGCCCAGTTATCGCTGGATAGTTGCTCCCCCTTGTCCTTGTGCTAGTGCCGTTCTCCAGTTGAACAGCTTTCCTCTCTCCTCGGTTTACACCTCCCCTCCCATGTGTTTGTAGGCAGGAGCTGTACTCTCTTTCAGCCTTATTTTGCTAAACTTTGCAAGCCAAGCTCTGTAGGCTCAGCTCATAAAATACCCTCCTCAGCTCTGGCCTGAATTTATTAGCCCTGGACAGAAGTGACCGCAGCGTCCCAGCAAGGTCACACCAGCACCTGGTGCTCCAGCCACAAATCCTTCCTTATTCCTGACGGAAACATCCTTCCTGACGTGTCCTAGGACCATAATGTCCCTTTGCTGCCGTTATCCTCGGCTCAGCTCACCCATCCCTGTCTTACGACCCCTCTGCTCTTCTAGATCTCTCTTTCTCCATGCAGATACCTGATAAATCCATCCTCAGCCGCCCAAGCAAGCGGTCTGCTTCCCAGAGCTCCTGGGCCATGGCGTTTCAGAGGGGCGTCTTAGAAATCAGGCTCCTCTCCTAAACTGCCCGCTTCAACCTCCTCTCCTGCCGACCAGGATGCTTTAACCCCCGGTACTGCACTCGCTGAGGACCAGGCAAAGCGCTCCCGGGTCTGCAGAGGACATCAACCCCAAATCCTCCCGATGCCGGGAGAAAAATCAGGGGTCCCCAAAGAGAGAAGTCAGCAGGATTGAGCTAAAGCAAATTAACCGAGCCCCGGAGACTGCAACAGGCAGGAGGATGGAGAGGAGACAGCTCCTGCGCACCGGTGCTAAATTAAGGAGTAGGCAGCGAGTCCTCGAGGGTGGGAGCAAAGAGGTTTTCCCTCCGGAGGTGCCGAGGTCAGGGAGGGGAGAGGAAGGCTGTGCGGGGAAGGTGTCATTTGCTTTTGGTGTTAATGGATGCATCCTGCCAGGAGCAGGAAAGCAGGCTCCTAGCAGCACGGGATCTGCTTCAAGAGCCGCTGAAGCGAAGGAAAACGTATCCCACAGGCTGCAAGAAGAGGGTAAACCAGCCTCCAGCCCGGAATTGCACGTTCTGTTTGCTTGAATGGGGTAAGCAAGGGAGAGATTCAAGGATTAAAGTGAGGGACCAGACCCTGGGGACGGACGGGAGACGTAGCTGGGTGTCTTCTGGGTGGACGGGAAACCACGATTTCCCTGTAGACAGGCAAAGGGGGCTCGATGGGGCCGGCACGGG
>NW_008824657.1:509479-510100 GCF_000699105.1 Pygoscelis adeliae
CCGCATCCGTCGCGCTGCGGACGGGCCCCCCTTCCTCACAGCGGCCGCTGGCAGCCAGCCCCCGAAAGCGATGCAGGACGGCTCTGCTAAGCATCCCCGGATCCGGCAGCTCCCATCCCATTTAAAAGCCGAAGGTGGAGGCTACGAGTCCCCCCTCAGCGTTTTCTCCTCGTTTTCCCACTGGTGTTTTATACCCCTCAAATTCCAGCCGGTTCAGCCAAGGGACTCCTGGAGTCCCTATACGTCCCTATAAACGAGCGGTAGAGGCACAGACCAGATTTACCGCTGAATTACTCGGGGTTTACATCAGTGTTGCTCCATCTGTGTCCATGAATCGAGACCGCGATGTTGTAAAATGCGCGTTAAGAGCAATTCCCCTCACCGGGAAAATACCGGGAGTCGGTATTTCGGCAATTCATTGCAACGCCTCTCGCCGAGAAACTCCAACTCTGCAGAAAAGGCAAACAGTAATAAAGGACGACCCGGTAGCTTAGGAAACCCGAGCAGGCGTAAATCAATACGGCTCCCTCCCGGATTTCCTCCAGCAAACGACGCGGCTCTGGGAATCGCTTGGAGAACCTCTTCAGGTATCGAGGGCTAATAAATTGTTATTAATAAAAC
>NW_008824657.1:510209-511334 GCF_000699105.1 Pygoscelis adeliae
GTCGCCCGCCGCCCGGGCGCCCCGCGTTTAATTGGAAACCTAACGAGCCACGCGGAGATGGCGGCCAGGAGGCAGGCGCGCCATTGCGGGAGGCGGTGAGGAAAAGGGAGAAAGGGGACGAAATTAAATAAAGGGCCGTGTTGGTTTTTGTTTTGTTTGGTTTCGAAGGGAGGGGTTTGAATCGCCGAAGACACGGTGATTTTTCTGGGGGACGCGCGGGCGGGCGGGCCGGCTCCCCGCCTTGCAAACACCACCGTCTGCAAGGCAGCTCGCTTTCCCGTCGGGGAAATGCCGTTGATTCGGAGGCAAATCCGACCTCCGTAAGGCTGATTCGCCCCAGCTGAGCATCTCCCACGCTCGGCTCCGCTCCAGGGGAAGCCTGGGCATCCCGGCCGGGTCACCTGCAACCATATCGCTCGCCTGACGCTGGGGCCGTGCTTCATTCTCGGGGTGTTTACGTGTAATGAATGAATTCCTAAAAAAGAAAGTCAAGGCGGTGTTTCGCCGGGCAGTTTTATGGCTTATTTCCAGGCCACACGTAGCAGGTTTAAAGGCTCTTGGTTTAAACGCTTCCCTTGGAGGGTTTTGTTACTTTGCTGAAGCGCGGCCAGGACACAGACCGCGCCGAATTTCGCCGTCTTCCAGACGTGAATTCGGGTTGTTTGGACCCTATTTCCCACCCGCGCAAAGCCCACGACCCGCTCGGAAGCAAGCCTCAAGCAGGATGCAAGCGTGACAACCCGCCGTGAGGACCAAGCCTCTCCGCTGCACTAACCCGAGGCTTTATTCGTGAAATCGTCACAAATCAGCATTTTGAAGCAGCTCCACAACCTGCCACACCCGTGCCTACGGAGTCAGCGAGAAAAGGCACGTCAGATCCAGCGCCTTCAGGAAACGCCGTCGGCCGACCAAAATCGCCCGATTTTACAGCTTCACCATCCAACGCCCCCAGCTCGGCACTTTTCGGAGGCGCATTTCGAAGGCGAGGGGTGGCAGCCCGAGGTTTTTTTCATTAATCCCCTGCGACTCAGGAGTGACGGTGGAGCAGATTCTCCCTCGCCTTGCAAACGACGCCCCGTTAAAGCGGGCGCAACCCCCCCCCCCGCGCCGCCGCGGCCGCGGCGG
>NW_008824657.1:513903-520671 GCF_000699105.1 Pygoscelis adeliae
CCTGTCGAAGCCCGTGGGTGCACTCGGCTGCCCGGGCACACGCAAACGTGTAGTTTCGGGGCGGGGAGGGGGGGGAGAGTCGCGTTGCCTCCTGCATCCCAGCGGGATACCTGCTGCCTCCCTTTTCCACTGGAGGCTTATGGGAGGAAAAGAGCGATTCCCACTAGCTGCTAGGCAAAGCTTGCCGTCCCTTTGTTGTTGTTTTGTTGTTGTTGGGGTTTTTTTTCCCCCTACAACACCCTTTTCTGCGTATTCTTTACTGCCCATCTGCCAGGGTCTGCTGTGCTGCCTCTCCTTGCACCCATGTCCACGCGTGCTGGGGATATCGTACTGCTCATCTGCCAGGATCTGTCGCATGTTTCTCTGCTCTCCTTCCGTGCATTCGGGGTTATTTTCCTATACACAAACATAAATATTGGCAGATGCTGGGGGGTGGTGGTGGGGGGTATAATCTGCTCCTTGCTTGCTAGGAGCCTGTTGCCTCCTTTCATACACGCACGGCAAGGGTACCACTGCCTCCCAAAATCTGCTGTACTTCTTTCCACACACAGGTGTGCTGGGGAATGCCTCCACGCTTGACCACCGCAGCCCGTTAAACACACACACACCCCAGGAGGCTTCTTCCTGTCTACGAAAAGCTGCCGAGTGGTTTTTTCCACCCAAATAGGCATGCACGTATCTTCCACCAAAGCCTAAGGGACGACTCTTCCAGCCCATCTCCTGTTTGCGCTGTGGGGCATGTTCTGCCCGTGGAAGAGGGAGGGCCTGTCTCCTCCTACATATATATGCGCGCACTAGGGTCAGCCCGCTGACTGCCTACCAAAAGCCGGTGCATCCCGCGTTGTGCGTGTTTGCACGCATCAGGAAAGGAGCAGGCAGCATTTCACCGGTAGCCTTGGGCGGGCAGGCAGGCATTTCTCTTACACGCCTCCAGGGAGAAGGTTTCCACTGTTTGTCCTTCCATGTCTTGCGTGTTCCCACGGACACCCAGCGGCAGCTGTTTCGCTGCCTGCCCCCAGACCGTGGTACTCCCTTGCTACACGTGCCAGAGAAGTCACCCGTTCTCGCCCGTTTCTTATCTCTTCACGGCTGCCTGTTACATCTTTCATGACTGAGACTTTCAACCCTTTTTCTTCATGTGCCCTGCTGATACCGCAGTGCGATGCAGGCAGGTTAAGCCTACCTTGCTTTTTGCTTCGACGTTTAGTTTTTCTTTCCTGAGCAGTCCGCCAGAGTAAAAAGAAGTAGTCTGCATACTTCCTAGGTATCTGCAGATCCCACGTTGGAAATCACGGGTCTAAAATGCATTCAATTTCTCTTTTCTGGTCATAGGCATGATTTGTCCAGCCCGGGATCTATTCTGGTGTTTCTAGAAGTCTCCTGCTTTCATAATTCTCCTCACGTGAGGTCCTTGGTTCCCCACATGGGGAATTTCTCAGATTTCCCGCTTACGTGTTTGCCCCTGCTTTCTCTCTGTGCTTCTGCCCGACATGAGGCTTTTCCTTTTCCCCTTTTTCAATTTTTATTTTTTTTATCCTCGGGGTTTCCAGTACGCTTAGCTTTTACTTAGCTGGAGGTCACCCCGTTCACCCCCTGAGCTGATCCCCGGCTTCTAGCTGCGTGTTTTCGTAGACCAGATGACGTGGTTGTTGATCATGTGCGGGGCACTCCTGCGGCACTGCTCTGCGGACCCTGCAAGGTGACACTGGGTGGGAACGGCTTCAGTGCAGGCGGGTCACAGACTAGCATCCAGGAGTCTTTTAGGGTATTTCGAGTGCGGTGTGCTTTTCTCCTGCCATCGAGGTCTCTTACTGCAGCTTGACGTCTACGTGTAACGCAGATCCAAGGTGTGATGCACCCGGGGACCTTGCCTGGGTTTAAGTGCATCTATTTAAGGAGATAGAGCTGAACAAGTGTTAACCTGTTAGCTTAGACACAGCTCTACCAGTATAAATGCCTCCATTGATGTAAAACTGTTTATACCAGAAACCAGTTACAGTGCTGTAAGTGTCTCTCCCTAGGGACTACTTCTATTTAAACAGCTGTTTTTAATCTGAAACTTTAATTGGTGCGAACACTCCGAGCAGTCCCTTTCCAGGGGAAGGGAATTTCCAGCCCTACTTTAGTCTCCCCAGGTGGATGCTGCACCGACGCTGACTTGTCAGGAGGGAGGATCGCGCTCGCTTTCCCACAGAGAAGGTTTCGCGCTGGTTTTGTTTACAGGGCGAGAGAATTCCTCTTGTTGTGACTGTGAAGTAGGGAGGGGGGGGGGGGGGTGTCCTTATGTATTTCTTCTGTAATACGTAAGAGAAGTAGTCGGCAAGTGAAACTGAATCCTTGCCATGTTTGTTGCAACAGGAGGTTAATCATAAACTCTGGCAACTTTCAAAAGGGGTGGTTTCCTTCTGTGGTGTCTGTAGCGAATGCGTGCTGTTAGGAGGGTCTGGTCAGCTGTTTGCTGAGAGGATCAAAAGCAAATACAGCTTCCCCCGTGTGTGAAGTTGGACAAGCGTCCGAACGTTATTTTTGGTTCTCTCCCGTCACTTGCTTGAAGGAGGCTTTTTATTTTTACGTCCTCCTTGTGAATGGATGTGCGATGCCCGTGCTATGAGGTGAACAGTGCTCGTGTGACTTGTCGCCGACAAGGAGAAGGTCTCGGGTGCTTTGCGCTTGTATCGGTTGCTTCGCATCTAGCATTTCGCTGGCGTTGTCTGTTACATCTGGTAAACTTCTTTTTCAGTGAGAACGTTTGAGTATGTTTCTATGAGAAGAGCTGACGATACGTAGAACTTTGCTCCTTTTAGGCGTTGTAATCCACTAGCTTAAACGAGAAGAAAGTCAAACTGTGACAAGGCAGTGAGGCTCTTGCTGGCACGTGACGAGGAAGGAGATGTCCCTTGACGTAGAAGGGATTGTCTGTTGACATTCTCCTGTCTCGCCCGGTTATAAGTAGGTTATCCCTGCTCAAATTATGCAACTGTGCAGACAGCCAGACTTCAGGAATTCCAAATACTTCAATGTGTCAAGTGCTGACTTCTAAATTAAATGCTACGGTTGCAGAGCGCGTTCACAGTCTGTCGCTTGAAATATGACATCAGTCTTGGAATTGTGTGTGGCTGAAAAGGGGCAGCAACTTAACTGCTTGTTTCTTTGAAAAAGCGTTGTGTAAGACTGCGGGAACAAACCTGGGTGGGAGATGTGCCTCTCCCTGTAACAGCAGTTCGATATGGAAGTAGGTGCTTAGCACTTGAGCAGTTATAAGCAGAAAAAGAAACACTGAAAACATCGCTTTATGTACAAAGTTGAAACGCCTCACTCTCCGCGGCTGCTGCCGTTGCCTCGAAAGACGCGGTTTCTAGCATATAGATCTAATTAAACAGTTGTGTACTTATGGCTAAGCAAACATAGGAGTCCATTACTCTTAACTTGCCTTGGAGATCAGATTGATTCTTCTAATGGTTTCACTGGATGAAAACAAATGTCTAGTACTGCTTTGTACAAGGTGCCTAAATGAAATGGTGGTGGTAGGAAACGCACTGCGAACCCGATAAAATGGCATTCGCGCGTACGGATGGGAAGAGAGGAATTGTAAAGGCTCGGCATTTCATTTAATTCCTACATTCCATTTAATCGAGTTAAGGAAGTTACTTAAAGAGTGCATTATTTGTAGATGGCGTGTTTTCAATATATTCTAATTTAGAGTCGGGGAAGTAATTCTTTCACACGAACAGGTGTATCAGAGCACGTGAATGATGGGATAATAAGGACTGCAGAATGTGTGTTGGGCTCAGCGTGGGGTCTGTGACAGTGGCCAGAAGGAAATCATTAGGGGGAAAGTGGAGGAGCATACATAGACAGGGCAGTAATCATTCCTCGGCGCACCTACTGGCAGCGAAGGGTTTGGAGGTGGGCCGAGGTAGAGGGTATGTGCTGACAGTCATGTTTAATAGTGCCTGTTGGACCTGTCGCCTATGGATTTGCCTAGGCCTTTTGAACGGTTTATACCTGCAGCTTCCACAGTATGCCGTGCGGTGAATCCCACGATTTGTGCAAAAATAATCCCTGGGTTTTGGGGTTTTTTTGTTTGTTTTGTTTTAAACCTGATGAATGGTAATCTCGTTGAGTGCCTCCTAGTTTTGGTAGTATGAGAAAGAATAAAGAACCTTTTTTCAGTTACCACCTCATTTGCAATTTTATAGATCTCTGTGTTCTCAGTTTTCTCTCTTCGGGTCTTTTTTTTCTTTTCCAAGCTGTATTGTCCCAGTCTATTTAGTACGTCTGTCTGCGGAGGCTGTTCTACATCACTTTTTTTTTTTTTCCTTTGAGCTCTGCTATATTGTTTTGAGGTGATTTGACCACAATACTTGTTTGCTTGCTTTACCCAAGAAGGCTGAATAAAGGCATTTTTTTCAGAGCATTAAGAGATGCTACAAAGGGACACTTTGTAGCTCATCTGTGATAACGTTATAAACATTTACTGTGTGTAATGTTTTATATTCAAAAGTACAAATGAACATAGTATTTGTAGCGAGAGCTATTTTAGTGGAAATACAGATACTGAAGAAGATCTTCATTTATAAATCTAGCTACAGATGGTAGTTGGTACGGCATTTTGTATTTGGGTATCCCCAAGAGTGCTTTATGGAAAAACTGCAGTTGCGGTGGGTACTTGCCAGAGTTCGGTCTTTTGGAAGGTTTTGGAAGCATGAAGATGCCATGTCCTGTGGAGACCCAGGAGCCCTGGAAATCGCGAGTGGGTTTGGAAATAACTAGTGGGTTCAGGGGCAAGTTGGTCCCGTGTTAGGGGCAGATATTTACATAGTGTTGGAGCTCTGCAGGTCTGACAGTTTCTGCAGTTTTCTTTCAGCATCTTGTGTTGTTTGGGGTTGGTTTTTTTAAGTGGACAAATACCCCTGTTAAGAAAGACCTACTCTGAGAAGTTTCTGTGAAATGTTTAGTAAAGATGCTAAAGGCTTAAACAAAAGTCACAAAACTCTCCTTATCCCCAGCCTGAACCATGGATATGGTTCTGCCGGTCCAGCTTTGGCCATACAATGGAAGAAAGTTAGAAAGCCTGTATAGTCGCTGCTCACCTGATAACGTGATTTGTGGATAAATACAAGGATTTCTCGTTTTCGGGGCCAAGAAGAACTCCTTTTCAGCATTTATCCGCATAAGTGAGTCATTAGGAAAATAAAGGGTACACATAGTGCCAAAAGGGTGATGACACAACCGCATTCCTGACTTGCTTAAACTTGTTCAGGGTTCTTTCCAGCCCCTTCCGTTCGAAAGGTGGCTGCTTGTTTATGTGTCTGTGACACCTTGACTAGCTGGCCGCGGTCCACGCTGTCTGGATTAGCGATGCCTTTTCGCCTCTTCAGATTGTACACTGATGTGTGACTTCGCCTTGATCTCTCCCCTTTTGCTCTTTACGCAGGTTTTTCCGTGGTGTTGCTTGTCAGCGCGGGCTTCCAGTACTTCGGGCGTTAATGGGGCTAGCGTGCTTCAAGGAGATTTAAGATTTGCACTGGACTTCAGAAAAATTCATTTCTTGTAGTTAACGTGGATTTCATTAAGGTGTAACGCTTCCTTGCTAATCTGGAATAAAAGTGCGAGAAGGAAAGCTGTCATTTTTTGTAATAAACCTGAGCACTTCAAACAACAAATGGGTTGACAGGTAAGCTTTGTGCTGAACTAGTAAAAACTAGCACTTAGCCAAATTTGGCTGTCACAAACCTAATGATTGTGATATGCAGTTACAGTCATTTGTTTCTGTAAAATGAGGAGACAGGTTTGTCATTTCCAAGTGACAAAAATTAAAGCCTCGCGCACAATAAGGTAGGAGGCACAGCTTGGGGGTGATAGCGGAGGGGAGGGATTCTTCAGTTTGGTTGCTATTGGCAGCTCCTGGGGCGTAACGCACCCAGTTAGGCCCTGGTTTTGTCTTGGAAGAAATGAAGAAATAATTTCTTTTCCAAGCGTGGTTTTCACTGTGCCGTCAGTTAAAATGGTCTCTGAAATTGACCCTCTTCTGTCTGAAAACGCGAGGCATGTGCCCTTTCCTCTCTTCAAAGACATGTAGTAGGACTTGGCACTGTTCTGTAAATAGGCATACGCGTGTGTGAGGAAGCACAGATAGTTTTGTTTTGTTTTTTTTTTTTCCTCCTTTTGACTCTTTCATGGGTCTAATGCAGTAGCGCTACCAAAAAAATCTTGAACCGTATTAGACTACTTTGGTATGCAGATACAAAACCCGTGCCATTTTCCTTGATATTTCTTTCACATGGTGCCACCAAAAAGGGCTTGGAGATTTTTGCTTTTGTTACTAATTTGGGAGGTTGGCTTGAGTAGTCTTTTTGAGGTATTTTTTTTGTAAGTTTATGTTGATATGCTTGCAGAGCTTCTGAAAGCGAAGACTGAAATGCTATGGGTAGCCATGGTAAAACAAGAAAAAATAGCTTTCTGGAATTAGTTTAAACTAGAAGGTTGCTGCCACGTGACAAGTGAAAGTACTTTATGGATATTTTTTGGCAATTTGCAGTACTTAGAAGAATTTCATGTTCAAGTTGTGTTTTTGTTTTGTGTCGTTCATTTGCACTGCTGTTAAAGACCAAAGACTATAAAACCAAAGCCTCGCTTTTTGTTACACAGAGCGGGAAACGGTCATGTAATGGCTTTTCTACACTGAGAAATTTGGGAAAAATTTAACCTGAATTTGCACGGAGCAAAAGTGTAAAGAAGATATTAAGATCACTTAAAAAATATTCA
>NW_008824657.1:520704-561439 GCF_000699105.1 Pygoscelis adeliae
CTCAGGGATGTAACGCATCAGTCTGTTCAGTATAATCTGATTACTTTCTGTGGGGCTTGCCTACGTGAGGATACGAAGAGGACTGTGAATTCACTTGTTGCTTTTATTCTATTAAACCCCCCCCAAATGGAGATTTGCTCGTACGTTGGTGGCACAAACATGTCTAGCATGTGCTTTCAGGGCAAACCACTGTTAAATTAGCAATCTAATAGTTTGATCGTGTGCTTTTTCAGAGAACTGGTGGAAAACAGAAATTGCAGGGCAGTGAGTATGTTGTGAGATATCTCAATACATTCTATCTAGCGAAGTTTGCACATCAATTTTTACTATGAGAATAAACGTAATTCAGTATATATCAAGACCTTTTAGCAGTTACTGCTCGTATTGTTAAATGAACCTCAGTTTTAAGTACTATCAGAAAATTTGCTTTTATGTGTTATATGGAACACTAATGTGAGATTCCTACAATG
Organism: Pygoscelis adeliae; assembly: GCF_000699105.1. Taxonomy (NCBI): domain Eukaryota; kingdom Metazoa; phylum Chordata; class Aves; order Sphenisciformes; family Spheniscidae; genus Pygoscelis; species Pygoscelis adeliae. The sequence continues at coordinate 521,175 of NW_008824657.1, forward strand.
AAAAGTTCAAAGTGCTGGAGGCTGGGGAAAGTGGCGTTTATGTAGTTTGCTTATTCAGCCGTGTGAAAGCTATATTAGGCACATAAAGTTTATACTTTGCACTGCAGCTTCAAAAAGGCAACAAGTTAAATCTGGGCCCTTTGAAGTAGTGAACGGTAACTTTCTGTTCTCTGAAAGAGCTGACTTCAAATGATCGCACCAAAACTTGAAAAACTCCGTCATGGCGAGGGAAAACAAGACTTGGGCTGGGGGGGGGGAAGGCCATGAAAATGTGTGGAGTTTCTTGCGTGTCGTCAGGAATAACGAGTAGCCAGACTGTTGTACCTGATTGCGTTCCTGAAGCTCTTTGCACGTCCTGCACCAGAACGGTGCAAAGTTACTGTTCTAAATCCTCCCCAGATAAATCTTATTTAAGAGTTCAGCTGTTGCGTGAAACATGAAATTTGTTGGAGCCAGCGAACCTCAGTTATGTAGCAAGGTACAGCGTCCTTGAAGAAAATGACGTCTGTCTGTATCTGTAAATGGTTCCAAGAAATGTCGTGTCTTCTAGCTGTTGCGTAAAAACAGTCAGTGGTGTCAGATCAACGCTGTACATACAGCACGCACTACTGTACTGCCCTGGTTATTGTAATCTCTTCTTTTAATTAGATCCTGAGATTAAGAGCTGTCTTGCTGATCGGTGCACTTAATGTATGCCCTATCAGTTCTAGCTAGTACATGTTTCTAGCTGAAACGTCGTCTGGTTAAGTCAGATGCTCTGAAAAGATCTAAGCATAGTTTACTTTACAGACACGTTAAGGAGGAGCTGCACAGAGATGAACAACACCAAAAAACCCTCTTGAGAACCTTTCAGGAGATGAAAATAGACATTGACAAATACCTGACAAAAAATGAGGTGTTAAAATAGTCTGGTTGTTCCGTGGGCCTTTCAGTTAGCTGTTCGATTTAATTTAATAGCGTGGAGATCTTTCTCCAAAGCCACTTCTAACTAATTGGCTTCCAGATTATAGGTCAAGTCTGTTACTAGTTTCCTAGTATATGATGTCGAGGTTTTAATTTCATACTGTTGGATTTCCGTGAATTTTGTTCTGTTCCTCAGGCTCCAGTTCTCAGTCATTTGTTTTTCTGCGTTGTGCTGATGATACATCTTAACCTTCTCATCAGCATTTTTTGAGCCAGTGTCTTTACGGAAAAGCTCAGAGCTCATTTGCTAAAGCAAGTCCTTATGGCACTTCACGGGTAAATTCTTCAACCTGTTATTTCAAGTACATGAATTACTTCTTTTCAGCAGGCTCCTTACCTGCCGTTTGTCTATTCATCTCCTTGTCTTCACTAATAGCTCTATGTGTCATGTTACTCAAACATTTTGATGATGTTCTTGTCACACGTGGCATTTCCCTTATCTTTTTTTCCCGAAAAATACATTATCAGGGCCGTTTGACATACTTTAGCTTCAGTAAACACAGGTGGTGTCCCATTTTCTGTTTGTTTTTCTTATTCTTCATTCTTCTTTTCTTCAGATTGTTTTCATTTAGCCAGATTTCTGCAGTTGTATACAAACACCTATAATCATGTATCTTTGAGAGATGAAAACATCTCTATATTTTTAAACAATCGGAGCTTTTGCACTAAATATTTGAGAGACAACATTAACCCAGCGTTAATGTTGCCAAGCTTTCTGGCAGGTGCATACCACAAAATGAGACAGTCTTTGAACAGTCCTGCCTCTTCTCCTGGTACGCTGGCACCTTTTCCTTGAGAATTATCAGTTTACGTGTTTGTAATCACAGCAGCGTCTGATGGAAACATTTTTAGATTGACTTCTAATGAAAGGAGTGGTAACATGTTTTACACACCTACAACGTGATCTTTAATCTTCAAGTTTTATCTAGACTAGGAGTTGTAGCTATGCTTTAATCTTCTTGCTGTATTAATCCAGCACTCTCAGTGCCTACATACAGAGCCCTCCATTTTCTGTCAGTGGTTCCCAAGCTTTTTTGGTTACAAGCTGTTGTCAGCTCTCAGCTTCTCCCATCAGTCAGAAGGGCCTGCCGTTGGCCACGGCCATTACAGTGCTGTGCAGACTAATTTTCATTGCCCAGAAGCCAATGGGACCATTTAGCGTGTTAAATTTTCCTATGTGTGACTTGAGTCCTTACTCTGTGACACTTCCACAGTTAATAATTTCCCGATTTATCTGTGAATCGGTTATCTGCTATAGGGCTGCCTCATGACCGCTGTGAGCTTGTCAGCTGCAGAGGCCAAAACTCTCATTTGTCTCTTATTTCCCCGAGACATAAGTGGTGTGCAGTTCCTGCAATAGAAATTAAAAAGGAAGGTTTACAGTAGGATTAGATTCTCTTGCCAATTTGAGATTGGTCAGGAGAAACTCTTGCAGGCCGCTTCCTGTAGGCCACGTATACGGGATGATGAGGGACGAGAATAAATCTAGAAGTGTCACTTTCACGAGGGAACGACAAGCCAGAGCTGCACGAGGGTCTGCTGCAAGTATGTGGCTGCTGGTGAAGTTAGTGAATGTGGCCTTGGCATCTGTAATCGATTACAGTCAGGCAGATGACTTCTGAATTCTGCCAGATGCAGGGGTTGGAAGAGCTCCTTTCTCAGTTCCGGGACATGCTTGGGGCTTTCAAACAGATACAGTCTGCAAAGGACACGCTGGAAGATGTGTCGGCCCAAATTGGTAAGTTCCGTGTCTTGTTCTGTTCCATCACTGGGAAGTTTTTGAAGGTTTGTGGAGGCACTGTTATTGGCAGATCCAGCTTCATTTGGGTGCACGCCTTTCCGTCCTCTCTGCTGTGTGCTGGGCTCTGATGTAGGCTCCTCTTTAGGCTGTAATACTGCTTCCTATCAGCCTGCACCCGGGCTCTCTTTATCTAATATCTCCTGCCACGCTGTCAGAACACGACTGCTGAATTTTTACATCCGACTTCTTCATTTCCATGCAAGTGACTAATCAGGAAAACAAAACAAAAATCCCTAAGACACGTTGCTCTTCTACATTATATGAGAAACAGCAACTCCTGAAAAATAGCGATGGTTTAACTGATGGTTTACAGCTCTTTCTTTGCTACGACCTCATGGTTACAAGAACAACAGCTCTGTGATACGTTTTATGTTGGTTTTAATATTCTAAAATAAAAGTAGTAGGCATGTTCCCCTCTTTTTCATTACAGTAGATGTTGCTTTTTTCATGTATCTGGCAAACATCCTGCTTTTATATGCTGAGGCAGTCTTGTGTCATGAGGACGACTTCGGTCTTCTCGCTCTGGAATCTGTATGCTTTTTACTTGGAGCTTTATAGTTTAGAACCAGTATAACCGAGACGTTTGGAACTAAGCAAATATTTCTGATTTATTCTTGGTCTTTGTTGCTTTCACAGCAGGTATTTTGCTGTTTGTGTTAAATATCCGTGGTGTAAAAAAAAAAACAACCAAATTCTGCAAAACCAAGGAGGAAGTAGAAGAGCATGCTAAGGTACTGGCCATCTTTTGGCGAGCAAAGTTGAAATCAGGTAACAGGAATGTGCAGGATTGGATTGGAAAAAACAGTGCCTTTCCCCGTCCTGCCTCGCAGCGGAGGTTCGGTAATATGTTGTTACCAGGGTCTCTAACAAGGTACTTTGGCTTCTCTCACAGGCCCCTTCAGTTCTGTTCAGATCAGCTCTGAGTCAAGACAGCCGCGCTAAGTGGACGTGTTTCTCGCCCTGCGTGCCAGGAGGGCAGTGGCAGTTGAGGGATGGGCTACTGGAGTTTTGAAAGAGTGCTGGCCGGGAGCACGCTCTGTTCAGTCAAAACTTTGGAACCCACTTCAAGGTGATGAATGAGGATGACAAAACGATTTTGGTGAGCAGGCCCTGGGCTCATCATGGCAAAAGCTGAGGAGAGAGCTGAGAATCTTTCTATTTTGAGGAATTTGCTCAGAAATGGGAGCTCTTTGATTAGCCTCATACCTGGTGCATATCAGCTTCCTCACCACTGAGTAAAGCACATGTTCCAGCACGTGGAGGGCTCGAGTTCGGTGCATTCGGCACCAGCATTGGTTTCTGACCAAAGCTTACACCTTGATGCTAGTAACAGTTAAAACTGAAAGCCAGAATAGGTGAACCTTTTGCTATCTCTTGTATGGGAATACACTTCAAGAAGTTAATTAGATTAACTTCTCTAAAAAAAAAAACCAAACAAACCAGCAATTAAGGTACAGTTGCCAAAAACAGTACCTGGGTTTTGAAAGATAAATTGCAGGGGAGATAAGTGGCTGGGAGCCACGGCATCTTGAAGTGGAGGGGTATCGGCTCCCTCTAAATTCAACACTCGGCCGAAGCTCCAGTCATGCAAACCGGTTTAAGACAGTCTGTATTCTGCTGTGAGGGGAAAGAAGTCTGTTGTTAACTGCAAAAATTACACCCTGAACTTTCCCTTAAAATGTATATGTAAATGTTTTCTAATTTTGTCCTTTCAGAACTATTCTGTTGCAGCTGACCTACCATCTCAATTTACAATAAAACCATTTTGTGGAATAAATTGCTGGTTTTGGCACCCCGCTACTTGTCTCAATGCTTTCACCAGCTCTGAGAATTAAAATGCACCTACCAGATTTGCGTCATGCAAATCCACTTTTCCATCATCTGAGATCTGAGTCGTTCTTTTCCTATCCACATTAAAGATTAATGTTTTCAATAGCAATGATAACGTGAGTCAGTGCTGTAACTGCGATCTAGGACTTTGCCGTGCCCTCACACATCTTCTTTCGTCTCATGGCATGTTGCAGTTAAAGCTTTTCCTTTCTGTTATTATAGGGTTTAATTTTGGGGAAACTTAACAGATGTGTTAGGAATATGAAACAGGTATTTCATGGACACTCTGGGCCTTCCTTGTTCCTGAGTAATTACTTTGCAAGAGGAGCTGTTGGATGCTTTTTCTCCTTGTCCTTTGCAGATAAATACTATTCCTGGTCTGTCAGAGAACTTACAGTAAAGGAATAATGTGTGCTTTTGCACCTGCCTCGCTTTCCTGTCCTGCAGAGTTTTACCGTAGTTGGTACCAAGCAAGTTAAGTTATCGTGGGCCCTGGCGCAGCTCAGGATTTCCAGACGTGCAAATCTTTTCAACAGTTTTTTGGGAAGAGTTGCAGCCTTGGTCCTTTGACTTTGTAAGCCTCAGCTGTTACAGCGCTGGCAAGGAACTTAGCTAGATCCTTACGAATTCATTTAAGATTTGGGGGGCGGGGAGCTTATTGCCACAATGCAGTTTCCACGAGTGTTAAACAGTTAGAGGCCTGGGTGCATAGAGTTCATCTTTCATCTGAAAATTATGTAGGCTATTTACACAGACCTGAATCAGTTAGCGCCATTTGTGTGCACTTACACATTTGAACCATAGCTGCTTCCTGATAGTGTTTTAGTCTGCCTCTATGAAGCTTAACTCTCGTTCTGAAATACTCCCTGCCACCCTTCTGCAGCAGCTTCTGGAGGTCTGTAACTGAAATTTAGGAAAATCTTTTGGAAAGTCTCTTTGCCAGGAATTTTTCAGATGAAGAGGTGACTGCTTCAGAAGCAATTTGCCTCTGTAGCGTCCTTGGAAAGTGCTCTTGTAAAGAGAAAAAAAAAATAATAAAAAATTTAAGTGGTGAACATAGGTACAAACTTGTGCGTGAGTGCAAAGCAGGTAACAAATGCTTTTTGCGAGCGACACTAATGGTAGATGGAGTCAATGGCCTCAAAAGCTCTGGCATGTGAACTTGTCGAAAGTGGTGTGCCAAAACCACGTTTTTACAAAACAAATGGCATTATCTTATCAAACGTAGTACTTCTGGAGTACGTAGGAAAAGCAAAACACACTCTTTTATATGCCTTCAACTGTGAAAGGGACTATTGCTGCTAGCAATCAATAGATGGATTGTAGCATTTCAAGTCTTCAGCTTGCTACATGAAATTGCTCTACCATTAAAGCTCCCAGGTGGAGTTCTCCGGAGTTACTTACCTCGCTGTTAGCGATTCTTTCCTGGACAGGCAGAGGTCTTCTTGCAGGACTGTCCAACGTGCAGCTTGAGAACCCTGTCCAAGAGCAAAAGCCCCCCTCAAACTCCTTAAAACAGAAAATGCCTGAACGTGGTCCTCTTCTGCAAAGCTGGGAGGAAGGGGACGCAGGAGCAATTTCAGTGTCTTGGGGTACGTCAGTGGGAGTGGTTTGGAGAATAAAAGTCTGGTTCCCGAACCGAGAGACCAAGGGCCAGGTCAGCCCCAGTACTGAATGCTCTCGTGTTTTTTGCAGGGTATAGTATCGCCTCAGCCTCCGTTCTTAGACTGCAGCTCAGCATCTATTTCAGGTTTTAACATAACGGTGTTTATGAAGTAGCTAACTTAACACTAGCTCCTTTGTGCACACGGTTTGAAGTATCCTGTCCTAGAGGAAATTGAAGTTCTGAAACACTGCGTACTTATCTGGATGGTTCATTTCCCTGGTCCAGTCACCCACTGCAGCTAAAGGTTACAGGTTTGCATTCCCCAGATTCCAGTACACCAAAGTGAATCCTGCACATTGACGTCATTTTGAGCACAGAAACCTTGTGTTTGCCTTCTCTTTTTCATAAATACCGTCAGGCTTGGCAGCGGTGGGCTGAGTTCAAACTAGGTTTACTGACCTGACTTAAAATACGGTTTTAAACAAAGTTTAGAAAGTGCTGTTGATTCGTTTGAAACGAGAACAGTTTGGCAGCTCCAGTCAGCAGTTTCGTCAAGCGAAGCACGGCAAGATTTGTAGTGGGAGATAGTACCTTTTATTAGGCCAGCTGGTGTTGGGGGAAACAGATGCGTGTTTATATACACAAGCGTTTCAAGTCTGAAATAGAAATAGCAAACTTGGAAGTTAAGTACACACTGAGCGCAGTTGTTCTAATTCAATTATAAACTTAATTATACTAACCAGTTAGACGGTTTGAGGGAGCAAGGGGTGCTGGTACCGATGTAGCACGGCGAGAAGCTGACAGAGATAAGGTGGTCCAGGTCACGCATTTATCCCCATGGAAGATTTGTCTGTGTCTGGGCTGCTGCTGTTTATGGGATGGTGCTGTGACCAGTGCCGAAGGAGCGGTCTGGGTTAAAAATAAATTCTAAAAAAAAGAAGGTAACTAGTGATCTGATTCACACCATGGCCTCGCGGTTGAATGAGTGTACCTGAGGGATCGGTGAGCACGAGGGTGGGAATTTCCTGAGCTTTTTGGGCACTAAAGCCAACGTGGCGTTTATGTACCTGAAGTCTGTTGGTTTTAGGATTCAGAAAAGTTAGTGTTTTCATGATATTTTGTAAGTTGCCACGGCTCAGGATACAGAGGTTAAAGGTGGGGTGGTAGTTTCGTGGTGCTAAAAAGTTACACACTTCTGTTGTAAAATGATGTAGCTAAGTGAGAAACTGAACGTGAACAGCTCTGAGTTTACTTCACTGACTCTTCCAAAGAAAAAAAACAAGATTATTATCGGTACTACATTTCAAAACCAATTATTTGAGCCAGAAGGTTAGGCAGGAGGTGAATAAGAAGCTAACTTTTGGGTACGTGGAAGCAGGCAGATCACATAAGCAATATTTTTCAATTCTGCTACAGTTCCTTTTCCATTTATACACCATGGTGTACACTTTCACATGTTTACTGTTTCTACGCAGAGAAACTTGACATGTGTTTAATCATTGTCCCAGAACAGTGTAAAGGAATTGGTAACTGTTGCTAAAACTTGTTTTTCAGTAGCCTTGAAACAGTAAGAAGGAGCTAAGTTACTTTGAACTACTTAAAGGTCAGGTCTACATTAGTGTTCCTAGGATTAAAAAAAAAAAAGAACTAATTTTCAAATGAATTGTACAAAGTCTTTGGGATGGTAGCACTTGCCTTCAGACTGCTTTCGGCTAATAGTGGAGAAAATTCTCCTTGCTCTGGAAGTGCTGAAGTGCTCGCGTTTGAATTCTCACCTTGCCCGGGGATCCGCGCTTTGGTGGTGAATCCCCCGACACGTTTCCAGTGCAGGAAGGCACGCTGGAAAAACCATTCTCACACAGAAAAACCATTCTCTCGAACTGTGTCTGCAGCAAAGTTAAATGCAGCCCATTAAATACGGGCCGAAGTGGCCCGCTGAGAATATTTTTTAAACTTTTGAAAGAGTCTTTAAAGTTCACCGTGTTTCTCTTGAACTTTGAAATACTCTAATGTCTTGTGGGCCAGGGTATAGGCGTGTGCGTGGGGATTGTGGGGAGGAGGAGCCATGCTGCCAGCAGCTGGGAAGGAAAAGCAAGCCACCGTTTCTTCGATACCAAGCCCAGTCCCTGCTTAGAGAATCGCTGATGGTTTGTGGCTCGAAGATGAGCAATTTGCCAGCTCCAACCCACTTATTAGTTTATGTGTGCACCTTGATCTCCCCACCCCAGACACTCCCAAGGTACCGTGTCTATTTAGTTCTAGTTTACGGTTCTTTAATCGCTCCTGAACGTAGCACCCTATACCTTGTGGTCTAACAACTGCTGTCATGGACTACCTAAATAATCGGTAATAAGACGTGACAAAATGTCATTTTGAAATGGTGATGATCCAAAGATGTTAGACTTGAGGTGAAGTTGTAGTGTTGCAGCCCTTTACTCTCTTTCGTCACTGTCACTTAGTGCAGCTATAAAAGTGCCCTATGCCACTAAAAGATTAACAAAAGGAATTGAACCATTTTGTAACCTGGCTGAGCTTTAGCATGCTCATCTTTTCATGCGGAAAATATTTTCATATTGTTTAAATTACCTTCTAAAAATATTTGATGTTTTTACTACCTCATTAACTGTAAAGAACTGATATTGTTCCCCCTCCTCGGCCCACCCCTTTCGACTTTTCTGAAAATAGCATGCATATGCATACGTCCTTTGTCCACACTGAAGCCTGTGTAGGAGCCACTTGTTTGAATGGTGGTGTCAGTGCAATGAGGGGGAAGGTCGTTTTACAGAAGTGACTTAACAGAGCAATATCCCACATTCGTGGCAGGCACGCTGCTCCTGTAATAAATGTAAATCCATTTATTGCACATCACTGACTTCAGCTATTTTATTTTAAATTCTGTAACCAGATCAAGGTCAAGGAAGCAAAAGATGAAAGGAGAAGGGGAAAGGAAGCCAGAAGAGGGGAAGAGGCAGGCAGGGAAGGGGAAGCAGGACAAGGAATGGTTCAGAGCGGGGTTTGAAGGAGGTGGGCAGAATAGAGCTCTCGCGTTTAGAGACTGGAGACATGAGCATTACTTGTTCAGAGGAACAAAGAAGGAAAATGGGTTAGTCTTCTGGGCGTGTAAGAATTGGGAGTATTGCTTAGATTTTTCTCTTTGTTTATAATTATGTATTGGTACTGTTTCTAAATACCAGGTATACTGTTGATAGTCCTTGCAAATGTATTATTCTTTTTGTAGCCAGTTGCTGAACAGAAGTACTTCTGGACTTCTGACGTGCCGAGGAGTTGCTGCAACGACTGGGAATTCAGAAGGAGGGGTATCCCAAGGCCATTTTAGAATATGCTGTTACAAGATTTTACTGTAGTGTCTCAGTCGGAGATCAATTAAATGTGCTTTTCGTTTGATTCACGCTGGAGAACAAACAGTCTGGATCTTCCGATGCCTCTTGAGGTCGATATGTTTCTTTCACCGAAGGGAGTGTTTTGCTTGTGTTTAATTTCTTCTGCAGTAGTGTGAAATTTCGTTTTAAACCCAAATGGCCCTTACAGTTTCACTCAGACTTTATATATATAGTTAAGTGATAGTTAATCTGTTCTCTCGAATAGATACTTTTCCTCTGTCTGAAAGGGTTTGCAGTATCAAAAGTGAAATCGTAGGCACAAGAAGCAGCCAAGTGTAAATGTCTGTAGAACAAGGTAGGCTCTGACAGCTGCCATTTAAATATGTGCTAAGGCTGGTGAGATTTGTGGTAAGTTGTTCCAAACTTGCAGTGCTCTTTGTATCTGTGAAGCTCCACATGAGCAGTTTGCAAGCGTGGTATGTTTTTGCATACGTGTAAGGGAAAGGAGAAGGATGATGTGAAGAAGCTGGCTGACTCCAGCAAATAATCCGATCCAATTATGTTGTTGATGTTTAACACTAACTTTACCGAGATGGTATTTCTATAGCATGTAAATTGTGTGAGTCATGCGGAACACAGAAGACTTTTCATGGAAGCTTGGGGGAGCGGCCTTAAGAAAGTGAAACATGGTGGCTTATGTTTCCTTTACAGTGAAATAATTCAGAAATAATTGGAGCAAACCCAGGAACTGATTTTCGGAGATGCTCCGCTCTCTGCAAGTAGAGACAGCCTTGGTGGCCACAGAAGTTCCCCTGCAGGGGCAGAGGATGTCTAGGCATACTGCGCCTAGCTTGGTGCAGTGTCTTCCCCCTGTGTATTGCAGAGAGGGAGTGAAACGTGGATCAGCTTCATCCTCCTCAAATCAGAGGCATTTAGTTTTCAGATACTGCTGCAGCCTTAAAGCTTGCAGACAGTGTGGGGCATACGGTCCCTTCTACTCCTTCAGGACCTTGCACAAAAAACATGCATTTGCTCCCACACGTAGGAGAGAACTGGTCCCCAAGAAGGCAGTTTTGTATTTTCCAGAAGAAAGAAGTTGCCCTCCTTGTATTATTTATCACATATATAAAATCAATTTGTGTGTATTTGATTTAAACTTTCCTTTGAGGTTTATAATCCATTGTGTTTTTGAAGGAATTTTCAATAACTTCTCATCCTAGTCCAAAAGCATTTATTAAAAGCAGCTTTAGGCAATCGGTACCTGCACTACAGCAGGAAAGCAGAGCTATTGGCGACTGTTGCTTTATGTTTACTAGTTTGAACTCCGCCCTCTGAAGATTTGTGCTGTAGTTTCTCTAAAGCCTTTCTGGTATTAAGTACCTTCTCTGGGAGATTTGCTTGCTCCTGCACGCTTATAAGTGGACACAGGCTAATGTCTTTTCCACTTAAAAGAAACATTTGAAAAAGTCTGTCAGGTTTAAGAACCGTGAGCAATAGTTTCCTGAGCCCAGAAAATAAAAATAGAGGTTTCTTACACAGATGATCGTTTCAAAAATGCTTTCCTTTCAGTATTGCAGACATCTGTTTTTCTCTAAACTGTGTTAGGCATTTGTTTTGAGTGGGCAGTAGCAGAAATGTGGAAGATGATATTAGTGATAGATTGCAAATAATTTGATCTGTGTTTTTGAAAATTACAAGTAGGTAATTGCATCTCTGTAGAGTTAGTCCATTGCACAGTCGGGATCCTAGAAAAACGTGACCCTAGAGAATCCTACTGATCATAGAGAGTCTTATAATCATGAAGCCACTTCACTTTTGCTTTCAGAAATGGAAATGACCGTTTTGTTCTTTGTTTTAGGATTCCTGTGATCTCTCGTATGTGGAAAGAACGCTAGCAGAAAGGTGAAAAAATGGGTGTTAAAACATTCACTCATAATTCCCCTGCTCACAGTCAGGAGATGCTGGGGAAGCTGAACATGCTCCGCAACGATGGACATTTTTGTGATATCACCATCCGCGTCCAGGACAAAATCTTCAGGGCGCACAAGGTGGTTTTGGCAGCCTGCAGCGACTTCTTCCGTTCCAAACTCGTTGGCCAAGCAGAAGACGAGAGCAAGAGCGTGTTAGACCTGCACCATGTGACAGTGACTGGTTTTATACCTCTTCTGGAATATGCTTACACAGCAACACTATCTATTAATACAGAAAACATTATTGATGTGTTGGCTGCAGCCAGCTACATGCAGATGTTCAGCGTTGCTAGCACGTGCTCAGAATTCATGAAGTCCAGCATTTTATGGAATACGCCCAACAGCCAGCAAGAGAAGGTGCTGGATGCAGGACAGGAGAACAGTGCAAACTGCAATTTTACTTCTCGAGACGGCAGCCTTTCTCCAGTTTCTTCTGAGTGCAGTGTCGTGGAAAGAACCATTCCTGTTTGCCGAGAGTCGCGAAGAAAGCGCAAAAGCTACATAGTTATGTCTCCCGAGAGCCCCCTTAAGTGTAACACACAAACAAGTTCCCCCCAAGTGCTGAATCCTTCAACTTCTTACCCGGAGTCCAGAAATCAGCCCGTGGACTCGTCTTTAGCTTTCCCCTGGACTTTTCCTTTTGGAATTGATCGAAGACTTCAGTCCGAGAAGGTGAAGCAGGCGGAGAACTCTAGGACTTTGGAAATGCCTGGACCCTCCGAGTCCAACAGAAGAATTGCAGATTACGTGACTTGTGAGAGCACAAAAGCCAGTTCTCCCCTTGTGATTGAAGAAGACGTGCGCGTCAAAGTGGAGAGGTTAAGCGATGAGGAGGTTCACGAGGAAGTATCGCAGCCTGTTAGCGCATCCCAGAGCTCTCTGAGCGATCAACAGACAGTCCCAGGAAGCGAGCAAGTGCAGGAAGATCTCCTGATCAGCCCACAGTCTTCCTCTATAGGTACGACCATTTCTGGGGTTAGATCTATGTACAAATAGGTGTGTGTGCACTTGTGATTTTACTGGAGGAACTCCGCTTCACGTTTTTTCATGCTTTACTTTTGTGAAACTGCATTTTGTTTCCCGTTTTGTGAAATGTTACATATAAGCCCCTGGTGGGGGGACGGGACTTGGAGCTCTTTAAATAACTTTGCAGAAGGCGGCTAAGAAAGGTAAGCCTGTTGATAGACCTCCTTATTCGGAAGAGATTCGTAACCCCTCTTTACCTCTGGTTGCTTGACTGGGGAAAATAATTCTGTTTCCAGTAGTGTCAAAAGGCATGATCTCAGCTGAGCTGCAACACCAAATCTGAAAGACTTGTGGCCGTAGCCGCAGAGGGATAGAACGGTACTTTGCATCACACATAAAATCTTGTATAATCATGACAGAGCGCCTTTGTAAGAAGATTTGCAAAATAAGCGGTGGAACACTGTCATCTTAATGCCCCAGACGAAAACAAAACCACACAGTCATAATATTGAGAATCTTTCCATTTCTGTGGGATTCGGTTCTCAAGTTGCTTCTTCAAGTACTGCCAATTGCTGAGAGAAACCTTTTTTCCATGAAAGACAATTTGAAGCCAATTTCGGGTTCTTCTAGCAGGCTGTTGTTTATTAATAGCTAATACTTGAAGGTTACTGTAACAATCCTTTTTTTCCTCTTTGCACAGAAGGCATTGAGTGGCTTTTAGTAAGTCGGAAGATAGGGGGTTTGCAATATTTCTAGTTTAATTACCAAATTTTTGCCTAAGTCAGCTATTTTGCTTTCAGTTAAGTGGCTTGACCTGTGCTCGGTAGAGTTTGTTTACTGGAAGATTTTTAATAAAGCCTGTTTTGTTTGAAGACCGTAAGAATGGCAAATGTACTGGTCTGCTTCATTCAAATAATGTATACATGAAAGGCTGCTTCAGTTAATTAAATAAATAAACTACAACAAAGTAAATAAATGTAGCCTAGTAGCCTGCATTATTTGTTGTGTTTGGTCAGCGTAACAGTGTGCCTTCTCTGAAGAAAGTGAGTGTTAGATCAGTCCGACCATTCCAGGATTGCAATATATAATCAGTGCTGTTAAGCTATTCAGGTAGTACTCACTACAAAGAAATGAAAATATTTTCCATTTATCCCATCCTTCAAGACTTTATGGTGTTGGTTTTGTTTGTCGGTTTGTGTAGCTCGTGTTGATATTTTAGATCGGTAATGGTTTTTCCAAACGAAAATGTTTTATTTACTGGAGACAAGGCTGTTTGCCTTTTCTGAGAAGCAGACTTAATATCAGTTTAAATATAAATCTTTAAATGTAGTTTGCCAAAATAGCGCATAGATGAAAAACTAAAAGAAACAATTTGTTTGCTGGGTAGTCTCCAGGAAAAGCGGTCCTTGTTCAAGAAGAGGTTTAGTTGGACTCAGTTTTTAACTCATTATAGTAGGAACTTCAGAAAGGCCTCGCCAGGGCCATGTGATAAGAGATGCAACTTATTTCATCAACGTTAATTGTACCATCACAGACAAAATAGAACGAGTAGAAATAATTATTAGAGAAAGTTAAAAATAGCATATCAAGTGAAAGGAGGGAGTTTTACCAACTATAAATATCATACCCAAGCAGCTTAAAAGAACAAACTGGGTGTAAATTCCAGATTACAGACGAGTAGCAGACGATCTACGGAAGTTTTCAGAGGACATCTCTTGGAGTTAGAAATATCAGAAAAATTGCGTAGTCAAAAGTGGCTTGAAGGAATTAGGACGTGAGAATGTGAGACTAGGACTGAATTGTAGAGAAAGAGGTGCCACTGAATGCTACAAAATCTCCTTTTCTAAGAGAGTCTTAGTGGTAAACAAAAATTACTTTGAAACGCACCCCAATAGTAAGGCACCTTACTGAATTCTGTTCTTGCTTTAGCCAGTTTCCCGAAATGATTTCTGTTGATAAGCAACTTTGCACATCCGTCTTCAAAAGCTATCTGTTTTGAAGCCACGTGATGTTTTGGGGAAAGTTTTCCATTTTCTATTTCCTATTCTAGCTTTTGTACCACTGAGGTCGTGTACCTGACCATTTGTACGGCATGGGGCAAAGGATCTTAGGCTTTAGTGATTATAATGTTTAAACTTAAATGTCTGTTACTGAGGATATTAGTACAGCATGTTCTTCCTTAAAATGGCTACAGAGAGAAAAAAAATATGCTAGCCCCAAACCTTCAAAGTACAAAGCTGTTCTTTGTCCGTGAATATGTTTGAATTAATGTTTAGTGGTCTTTGCATAACATTATTAACTATCCTCATAATAGGTTTTATTCACATTTTGCTATAAAGAGAAACAGCGCTTTTGCTTTTTAGCACAGTTCGCATGTTCCTAATACATGATAAGGCACGCTTTGTAGCTGGAAAGCACTTTTTACCTCCCAAAGATGTATTTCCTTATGCAGTAACATAACAACAGTAAATGGAAGCAGCAAGATATGTTAAAAGTACAGCTTTCTCTTCCTTGAACATATTTTCCTCGTATAATTGCATGTATTTATCTCAATGTTTTATAGTGCATTTATAAAAGCATCCCTGCCTCTCCTTCCGATATTGCAAAAAGCTCTTATTCACTCTTTGGGCAATTTCAAGAATTGTTCATTTGCAATTTATTATATTTGGAAGCACTTTATAATATGGAAGGAGACGTGAAGCAGGGCCTTGATAAATAAGTTATTATGGTTGCAACAATAGTTATGTCTGAGAAGATATTTTCATAACTCATTGACACTGTTTCCATTTGAGAGGTGAAGGCATAAAATTAAACCTGAGAGCAATTTGGCTTATTTTTCAGTAGACTTTCGGTTAAGTATTTCATGAGAAAGAAGGATAAATCAAAATGGGATAAATTTTTGTAACTTTATAGATTGCATAGTAGCTGAATTTCCCAAACATAGTTTGTCAGCTTGTAACAAAATTAAAAATTTTGATTCTATTAGTGTTATTTTGAAACTGCTAGAGATGCAAGTTTCCTCCCATCACTGGCCCCCATAACATGAGGTCGCATTAGGACAATAATCTTTCACTTCAGTAAGGTTTTGTAGAACACCGTCCTTTATAGGGACAGCCTTTTTTGGAGGCACTGCTCCCGTTCTTTTTGACAAAATAAGCACATTTTCTGCTCATCTTCCCCTGTCTTTGTTCCTTCTCTTTGGTTTTCCATTTTGTCTGACACTTGTCATTGTAGACCTAATGATACTTGATTTTCCCAGTGAGCTTTAGAGAAGGGTTCCCAAATTCGGTTTGCTCATGTACCACTCTCTTAGAAAGCAGAATTATTTTTACCACAGGAGCGAGAGCAGCTCCTAGCACTGTCCTCAGCTTCGCTCGTTCTCAAGGTGTAGGTGTAGAGAGAAATTGCCTTCCCCCATCCGTCCTCATCTCACGTGGGTTCAGTGGTGGACACCCAAAGGCTGCTTGGCTGTTCAGAAAAGTTCGAGCGGTGCTTAGTATTCAGTCTCAACAGAGGGAAAAGGAGGCAAGATGGAATTACTTCTGTGCCACTTCCAAGCGGCTTTCATGCTACTAATCATACACATGTCATGGTTTGGGAACCCCTGTTTTGGAGAGGAATGACAGCAACTCTGATCCTTTTGAAATTTGGCAGAGTTCAGTCATTCATTTTTCTCATCTCCCATTGCACCCGTAAACATCATCAGAGGAAAAGGAGGAATGCGAGGAGATCCAGTCTGCTCTCTGCACTCACTTTAAAGATGGAACAACACATGGTTTATCTAAATGGTCACACGTAACCAAACTAGACCATTTTTTTTTATCAAGGGGTATGGTTGGCAGGGGGTGGGTGCCGGTTCTTAGGATTGTTTTAGTACTGTACTGCCAACTTCCCTCTCTGTTACGGTGACATCAGGCCAAAATAACCTCGCTTAATACGCCTAAACAAGGATTGAACGCCAAACTGCAAGTGGTGATGAGGGAGGCCCGCCTGAGCAACAGCCACATCAGGTGAACGAAGTCGTAGTTTTGCTTCAGTGCTGCATTTACCTTAGATTCTGTTTCCAAAACCCACTTGAGCTACATTTGCTTGATTGTTGGTGAACTGAACGAAGCTCTGGAATGGTTTTGTGTATTCATTTCTCTTACAAACAGATGTTTGGTCTCTTTTGTGTTGCATTTCTGATTTCTCAGAGGGCTCTTCCTGTCTCAGCATCTTATCAATAAATGAAGGCATTATCAATGAATACATATACATATGGACGATTTGGAACACAAAAGCAATGTAGCATAGCAGGATTGAACTCCTTGTTGCTCAGGAAGTCTTGAAAACTGATGAAATAGTCCCTGTAGGTGAAGGTAACATTTCTGCTTTACAGTGTTAGTACTGGATGTGTTTTCAAAACTCTGGCTGTCTTTAACATAGATTCTTTCCATTTTCTAGGTGTGCCGAATATTTGCCCTTTATTGAGTTGTCCATTTGCTAGATAATCCGTGCAGAGGAGAAGTTGAGCTGGAACACGTTGCTTCTGGGTTTTCTAAATGATTTTCTCAAGACAATTCTATTATCTTATCACCCAGGAAGCAGTGTGTCTCAGAGATTTGGGAAAGCAAGCTTTATGTGTAAATTTTACCTGCCCCCCCAACCCTTTTTGAACACTTATTTGCATTAAATTGCCCTTTTTTCTTTGCCTAGGCTCAATAGATGAGGGGGTTACGGAGGGATTACCCACACTCCAAAGTACCTCTGGCACTAACGCTCATGCAGATGATGATGATCGGTATGTACCAATGCGGTGTGCAAACTGTTCCGCAGCAAGTGCTGTGCTGTAATTAACCTACCCAGCCTTAATCCCAGAATGTTCAGTTGTTTGTACATCTACTTGTCTGTGTTGATCAAAGTACAATCAGTGCCTGAAGGATCAGATGCTTTAGAAGAATGTAGGTGATGAAAGTCAGAATTTGCTTACTTGTTGCTTTTCATTTCCTGTCTATTTCCAGGCAACACTGGTGAAGAAAGATATTCAGGTTTTAGCGTTTTCTTCATCACTGCTCTTTATTAATAAATAAAAAATGAAAAGAGAGATCTTTACTGTGAAACAGGTGTGGTAGTTGCATGCATGCGAAAGCTGACGTAAAGCCACAAAAGCAACAAAATGAAAACACGTACCTCGTCTCGGCTTCACCAGAGTTTGCTATTGCCGTAAGCCACGGAGCAGGCAGAGCAGCCTTAAATCCTTCCTCCCAAACTTTCTGCATGTAGCTTCTTACCAAGATGCTGCTGCGTGTCATTTACTGTAAATATTTAGCGGCCTTTTGCTGTGCTGGGATGAGTGATTTATTAAGGGAATCCCTTATAAGGGAAGGCTGGCAGAGAAGGCCGAACTAAAATGGGTCTGTTTGGTCAAAGATGTATCGTAGTTCTGTTAGAGCGAAGCGACGTACCTGCAAGTGGCATACAAGGGTACACACAGCTGGTTTGGCTTTTATTTCTTTGCTTTTGTGGTACGTGTCAAGTATGGCGTATATCTAGCTATTCCCTTTCTAAGCAAAATTATTAAAGTATTGACAAGCTGGCTTTTGCCTAGTACTTTGTTAGACAAGTGGGTCTGAGGAAGAAGTGTGAACCTTTGGGAGTTGTTTCGGAAACTGTGTCAAGTGAAACTCCCTGTAGAGATAACTATCGAGAGCTGCATTTTCATAGCTCATAAAATCTTTCTTGCCATTTCCATCTAAAACCTGTCCCGTTGTAGGATTAAATCTGAAGGGAAAATAACTGCCTCAATAAGATTTTTTTGTATGACAGAGAAGACTTTATCTATCTGCTAACAAACCTCAGTATAAAAATAATACCCAGTACTTAGGGTTTGGATTGAGAGTAGGAGCACATGTTGCATTAGAACTAATCCAGGCTTTTAAAGCTATAATTCTAAAGTCAAGTGGCATACATATTTTCAGTGGATTATTTCAGAAATTTCCTATGAAATTGCAGAGCTTCGGCACAAACTGCATAGAAAATTCAAAATATATAAAATCCTTTTAACACACTGAAAATTCCTGCTAAAATATCTCTTCCATGCAGGGAGGGAAAGAATATTTGCCTTAGTTTATGCCCAAGTTTGAAAATAATTAGTCTCAGAGTAACAGAAGCATCAGCAAAATGAACTAGAATTTGCACATTGTTTATATAACAATAAGGGAACTAATAGTTATGGGAATTCATTACAATTTCAGACTCCAGAACTAAAATTTTCTACCAAGTGATTTATTTTATAAATTCAAATGAAAGTGCCAAGACTGTACTTACTCCGTGAATCGGTTAAATGTGTAAAATGGTGCTTTCAAGTCCTAAGAAGTTTTCTTTCACATGCGTGCGCGTATACGCCTGTCAGGGTGGGACAGTGCATTCTGATGCGCTGTGACAGCCCTTCAAGCACTGGACTTTGGAATTCCCATTTCAAGCGCAGGATGGGCACATCAGCAAATAAATACGGCCAGTGCAGCAATTTGGGCACGCAGTTTTAGGTGCATAAAACGAGATAATACAGAATTCTGAATAAAACCAAGCGTTCAGCTCTAGCAGAATCAAATGAGAACACGATTAATAAATCATACGGATGGGGAAAGTTTCCCTCACTTTTTGTTTGGTATTTTCTTTAATGCACCTTTAGTTTAAGTCCAGGTTGTACATTGCTTTATTAGTAGAGATTCTCAAAATGTCAAAGTCAGTGGTGAGTGGCCAATGCAAATTTATATTGAGAAATATGTATTTGAGTATGTATTTATTATCTTTCTATTCATAAAAAAGAGCGAAAGACTGTTCCATCTCAAGGTCTTCCAATATGACATCCGTATCACTGCGGAAAGAATCATAAATAGTTCAAAATTTAGGATATCCTATCTTTTGAGTTTCTGTGTGAAATAATTAACACAACTGATTGATCCTCGTCCATAATCAGTGTTTCATAAACAGCAGGTCACATGTAATTGTTGTCAGCTTAATAGGCACACAGGAATCTGTTAATTATTAAAACTGCTGTTTCGCAGTGAAATCTGATACATGCTTTCTCTGATATTTCGCATTTGGATTGCAATACACTTTTCTAGCATAGATCTATAATTCAGCCGTGGCTGGTTTAACAGTTAGTCTCTGTATCAGTTCGTGGCTGCATTTAAAAAGGAGTTGCAAAGGCTCAACTGTAAAAGAACTCTCTGATCCAATATAATGAGAACCTCCACTTTTCTAAGATAATTGTTATTTACAAACAGAGGACATTTCTAGGCTCACTGAGCATTCTGGCATTCACGTTTGTCAGAGTTTAGTTCTACATAGTTAAATATGTATATAATCTCTTGGTGAAAAGAAGAAAAAATTGCACGTAGAATACTTGAGTGTTACGGTGAAAACATTTTAAACCTATCTCTGTATCTAGCTGTTACAGAAATTCTCTGAGATGTTAGACGAATCTCAACTGTTAAATGCCACATTTATCACAAATTGCAAGTCATGAAAAATTGAGCGTATGTGGGGAAAAAGAAGCAGGGGAGAGAAAATATAATTGTGTTTCAAATGTAATTTCTTCGTTGTGCTAAGGTCCGCAGTTGTGTCACCAGGAGGTATTTCAGCCTGCTTGCAGTGTAAGGATGGAAAAAGACATGCCAGTCACTGGTAGCTGGAGAGCCTCGTGATTCCCATTTTATCTGCTTTAACCAGCCTTTCTCATCATGAAGCTTTTATGTAGGAAAAAAACAAACTTTATTTTAAATTTCTTCTAGGGAGATTGTCCCCATAGCACTTCTCCTTTCTGTTTCAATTGCAGAGAAGCTGGCACCAGTACAGGCTTTGAGGATGAGCTAGCCCGAGAAAGCTGGAAACAAAAGGAGAGCTGTGGCTCCTAATTTCTACCCTAGTTTGAGTGTCTCCCTAGAAAGCTCTAGGAGCACGATACGCTTTTGCCTCTTCACAATCCCCTAACGCGGGAATGAGGGAGGAAGGACCTAAGAAGCATGTTACCAGAAGATGAAGTTCTCTATAAAGCAAGTTAAACGTCACAGAAAACCAAAATGTAATTCTTATTTGAGCACACTAGACGTGTATATCTACATGTACATCTAAGAGCAGGAGTTCCTGCTGCCCAGCCAGTCATCCCTTTATCACCCCTGCATTGCAGCTGTCACTTCTGTTGGCACATAGCTGTGAAAATTTTGATTGTGAATTCTCCAGTCGGCTGAGCGCAAGGAAACCTTTTCTGAAGGGATTTGCCCCTTAGCCAGACATTTGTCATGTCCATCCTGGGCCCAAATCAGTTTGGCTATTTGATTATTAGGTTATTATGGCAGCTGGACTTCTATGCCTTATGCTTTTTTTGCACTGTTGGTCTTTTTTTTTTAATATTTATTTTTGGATAACAGACCTCTCTGTTAGTCTACGTTGATGGAGTTTCACTGGTAAAGTGGAAAGCATATGGTCATACCAACTCCAGAGGCAAAACTAGTGTTTCCACATCTGAGTAGAGTAAAATCTGTCCTTTGTCTAGTGATCTGCTCACAAAGAGGAACAGGAGTGCCAGAGTTTATGTCAGAAATTTGGTTAGACAAATCAGGACCTATGTTTGAAAACACCCTCACTTACTTCAGGTGCATTTGGCGAGCCATCAGTTGGCTTTTTCAGACCCCTAATTGGCAGTGAACTACATTCTGCCAGGCCCAGGATATGAGCTGGTAACTTCCCTCTTGCAAATACTCCCTTTAGCAAAGATCAACAAGTCTGTCAACATCTATCTTTTCCACAGCTCTCTAGGACCCTACTGTGTGTAAAAAGAAGTGAAGGACAATAAAATTTCTTCCTTAGAGCAAATATTATTCCAGTTCCATGTGAGACCAGAAATCCTTACGGGTTTTACAGACTGATTGGTACTGAGCTCCTGCAGGAAACACTTTTATCTTGTGTATATTGAGAGATACCTGGTGCTCTCTCTCTCCAGATAAATTTTACAACTGGAACTTTTGCTACTGAGACCCATCATTGTACTCAGAATTCAGATACCGGGTTCTCACAGTTGTATTGACATCCATTTCCAGAGTAGATAAAGACAATGAAGGTATTGATTTTAAAGAGATGACCCTGGTTCTTGTCCTCCTGTGCTGATCCGGTCTGTGGATTTTTGTATGATGCGTATGCAAAGTGCACGTTTCATTCCTGTGGACGTTCGAAGTCCACAAATTCAGCCTAAGCTTGAAACCAACAATCTGGGCTCGAGATGGAAGCAGACCAGCAAAAGGATTTGTTCAGTTAGGGAGACTGTCTGACTATGTGCAACAGGAGACATCGTTGTACTTTTTTCTCAATACATTTCAGACATTACAGTTTAGTAAAACTAAAATTGCATTGTTCTGGCCATGGAATATTCAGGGTGAGAGCAGTTCCCTGCTGCCAGTGACGTCTGATCTTCCATCAGGCTGTGAGCAAGCTGAAATGTCTATTTCAACAAAAAATATAGACCTTAATGCTCAGGAAAGGGAAACCCCAGGTAAGTACAAACTCCTATCGTTATTATGTTTGTACCAGCAGATTTGTTTTTATTTCACTATGCCCTTTAGCAAAGCAAGTTCCTTGCCAGAGGACTTGGATTATAACACTCTAGTTCCCTTAAACAGTTTGCAGCTAGAGGCTGTGTAGGAGCAATTAGTGAGTTCTAAATAAATTACTTTGAAAGTTAAGTTGTTCCTCTATTATAGTCTGTGTGCTGTTTTTTAAATACAGCGCTTGAGCTCTTCTCATAGAGCCGATTGATTCAGACAAGGAGCAAGTATTGACTAATTAGATTAATATTTTAAACTTAGAAATATGTAATTGTAGATACTAATGTTTGTTCATTGAACTTGGATTGAAATGGAAATGAATCGGCTTTAATTTCGCTTGCAAATATCACTGAAGCTGCAAAATACTCCTTTGCTTTCCGGTTCGCTCAGTTCTTTAAATTCTTCCTCAGGGACCGTTTGCTGATTGTAAATCATCGATATGCTTGAGAAAATGCCCATGCCTGGAAAATAAAGTTCTGTTTGCAGCTGGTGCTCAGACCTGTTGCCCAAAGGAACACAAGTCAGAGGTTATTCTCTGGTTTTGTTCAGATGTGCAAAGTCAGTGACTGTAAGACTTCAGATGCAGGTCAAGACGCATTGCTATAGAGGCAGAGATTGCCAGCGTAAATATAGATCTCAACAGGAACGCGGAAGGCCAGTCTTTTTCTTCTTCTCATACCAAGGTGTTCAAGGTTCAGATTTCCACGGGCAAGGCTTCTTATTTTTTTCCTCTAGTTGCTTGTAAATCGGTGAATTTTTTCTTTGTAGTTTGGAGAACGTTCAGTATCCCTACCAACTCTACATTGCTCCTTCTACCAGCAGCACAGAGAGACCCAGCCCAAATGGTCCAGACAGACCTTTTCAGTGTCCAACCTGCGGGGTCCGGTTCACTCGCATTCAGAACTTAAAACAACACATGCTTATCCACTCAGGTAAGAAACGTTACTGTTTCCAGGATTTACTGGTTTATAGACTCACAGAGGTTTGCTCACTGTGCAGCAAATATAATAATGCAATTCTTTTTTGATCGCCTGCCAAGTGCTCGAGAATTGATTTCAGAAAGGTTGGGTAGAGGTATGTCTCATTGAATGCTTGTTTTGATACATCAAATCTGACTGATAGCTCTACTCATGGATGATTAGCGTTTGTGTGGACTGAAAAAAATCTGGTTGCCTGAAACTCATCAGAATAAGTCATTTTCACGGTAAAGATTTGAGATGAAATAAAGTCTACTTGGCTTTTTTATTATACTAAAGAAGAAGAAATTACTCCTCTTACGTGTTGTAATTGTCTGCTATGTTTTAGAGGAGACTTGCAGGTAATATAGAAAATATTATCTATCTCACGTCCTTGCATTGAAGAATGTTGTATGCCTTTGGCTCCCAGAATATTTGGAGGGATTGCAGGACAACTGAATTGGTTTGATGATCAATTTAGCTACTACAGATAGTACAGGTAGCAAAAGGTTTGTGTGAATGCCTCCTCTGAGTCTCGGTCCCCAAATTGTTGCATTCATTTTGATTTCTAATCTAAGTATGAACTCCGAATGTCTTTGCTATCAGTGTTTCTCACGACTTGTCAGCATTATCTGGCAACAGCATTGACATTTTAGTGAATGAAGGGAATATTAAGGGGTTATTGCACTTGAGCACTAAGTCTCGTGGTTTAGCATCTCCTGGTTTGAGCTTGACTCTTACCTGCACACAGATGCTGTACCATTTTTGGGCAGAGCAACCACAAGTGTCAAGGTGTAATTTTTTCACTGTCAGCAGTTATTTGTCAAATCCCTTCAAGCAAAATGACCGTACTGTGTTTAGGCCAGCAGTAGTAGTACGTGTTTAATACTTAAAAAAGCTAACTTTGTGGGCATATCGGGTGCGAAATTATCCCAAGCCGGTTGCTAGAGTCTTAACTGAGAGCAGACAGACAGACTTCAGCAGAGCATCTCTGGCCGGCCTGTCAACTGGCAACCCCTGGGCAAAGTTGGGAGAGATTTGAATAGCTGGTTTAGAGTAATTAGCATGCAAAAGAAACTCTCAAAACTTGTAAATGTTGAAAGTGTTTTCACATAAGCAAAATGGCTGAAGAGATTTTCCTCAGACTATCAGAGGAAACAGATGCCCTTGGACAGTACGAACACATGAAAAGTTTTAGCTCCACAAGGCAATATTCTGGTATATTAACTTGTTTTCACATGCTTAACAAGGAGCTTCAGTGTAACCTTAACTACAGCTTTCTCTATAAAAGCCCCAATTAAAAGTTCAGCTCCTGCTTTGAGCATGAGGAAAGCAGAGTGAAAGACTGGTGGAATTAACAGCCTGGACCGATGCACATTCGGCCTTTTGAAAAAACCTTTTTTATTCCTTGACAGCCCTATTATGAATAGAGCTCCATATTCCAGATTCTTGGCCTCATGTTTGGATTTCCACACTTTTTGGAGTTCAGACTTTTTATTACATCTTAACTTTTTGGTGATTCAGTCTTTTAATTTGTAATAGTTCTGTTTGGGTGTGATTATGTACTCTCAGCCATTGCAACATGTTACAGAGCTCGTATGTTTTAGGGTTTTATTAGTGCTTGTAATAAATGAAAAGTGAACTAGTAACAGAAATTCTAAATTAATACGAGAAAAAAATGAGAGGCATGAACCTAAGCTGTCCTAGAGAGCTGTCTGTCATGCAAAGTTGCTGAAGATTCTTGTATAGAAAGGTTCCCATGCAATATAAAGGCTGCCACTTCACCCTTTTATCACCATTCCTGAAATACAGGGGCATCCTTGTGCACACAGTCCCCCTGCCAGAACACTTCTCTGAGGCCAAAGGCAGCCAGAAAACGACATTGCAATTAAGGGTCGTCTGATAATCGCATTGTTGGGAACCAGTCTGGCACAAGAATCTCCCGAGATCAAAAGAGTTCAAAGATGGTTCGAGGTGACTGCTGCATCGGATACCTTTTGGCTGTGGCTCAGGATCTTAACCATAGTATAATCCACGGAGGCTTATTTTCATTTTAAACCGTGGGGAAGAAGACGTGTAAGCGTTACGGACAGGTCACATTGTTCTGACATCTATTGGCAGTTGGTTCTGAGAAAGTGTAGCTCTGTGATAATTGTTTCTGCCATTTTAAAGTTAACCAGAGAATTTCTTCCTAAAACAGCGCTTCGCTGTGACTGGCCACAGCTGCTGCCTTTTTACTCTTAGAAATCTGGAAGGATTTTGCCAGTGACCTCTCATTACAGAAGGTGAACGTTTTTTTGCTCTCTCTTCCGCAGGCATTAAACCATTTCAGTGTGACCGCTGTGGGAAAAAGTTCACCCGAGCTTACTCGCTAAAGATGCATCGCCTGAAGCACGAAGGTAAACGCTGTTTCCGGTGCCAGATATGTAGTGCCACTTTCACTTCCTTCGGGGAATATAAACACCACATGCGGGTTTCCCGGCATATTATCCGCAAGCCTCGGATTTACGAGTGCAAAACATGCGGCGCCATGTTCACCAACTCTGGAAATTTAATCGTTCACCTGAGGAGCTTGAACCATGAAGCGTCAGAGCTAGCAAACTACTTCCAGAGCAGGTGAGGTGCACAGCAAAAACCTAACAGGGAAACTTGCTTTTTTTTTTTTTTTATCCTTTTCTTTTTTTTTTTTTTTCCTAAATCATCTTTTCCTGCTTTCAGGGCAGCCTGCTGTGCCTCTCATCAGGTTGCCAGCTAATTCCAGTCAAATTCATTCTTGCGCCACTCTCTGTTATATCTGATCTGTCTTGCAGCATATAAGCTATATAGGAGGGCACTGAAGAATCGAGTGATATGCAGAAGCTGCTTCTGGGCTACTTAATTTCTCTTCTCAGTAGTACCTATGGACAGGCTAATGGTGTTAAGCCATAGCGTTTTATACTATAGTATCTGTGGAGTTCTGTGAATGATTTGCTATTCAAAATCTCGTACATAGCCTGTTCACTTACATAGGGAATAGACTTACTACTTCATTTTACGTACTTGCTCGATGGTGGATTTTGTGGAAAGATTGCATGACTCCATACCTTCTCTTTTTTCATTTTCTAGGTAACATATTACTAAATGATCAGACTGATAGGGTTTGAAACAGTAAGGGCCAGTTGGACATTTCTTGTTTATCAGGCCGCAAAAGACTTGGCGTATCTCACAAATGCACTTCACTGAAGACTATTTAAAAGGGTTCTGAGGCATGAGACTAGCATTCTGTATTCTCAGATTGAAATAAATGTTTGTAACCGTTGGAATTTGAGATCGAAAAATACTAAAGTGGATGAGGGAAATTGGAGGAAGATGGATCTCACAGCTCTTAAATCTGTAGAGAGGGTGCTGCTTGGTGTCTGTAAGTCATCTGTCTTCAGCGATGCAAAAGAAATGTATTGTAAATGTTACGGCATCTACAATACCATCCCTCGTGATTTCTAGACGTTGTGCTTTTTCCCCTACAAAACTATTTCAGCATTTTGTTCTATTTGGTTGTGTCAGAAGTGATGTAGGATGAAAAAATTGCAAAACAAACCAGGAAAGCCAGTCACTGTTTTTCCAACAGAATATTGTTTAAAAGTACAAGTGCTTCATATCTGTGGGTTTATGCAGTTCTTGTTCTTAGCACTTGTGCCAGAACTAGAGCGAAAACTCTAAGGGATGATGCCATGATTGTGGTAAGCACTTTATTGTTGTCGTCAAATGAAAGTCAGATTAAAGTATGTGATTTTAGTTGTCTGTAGGCCTTCCTTTAGTTTGAACTTACAAACACTAGGTTTAGCATAGTTGATTGTGAATTTGGATTTGAAGCTGTGAATGCTGCTGTCGTTTAAGAAAAGGACTGCTTTTAAATGGATTATTACAAGGAGGAACCAAAGCATACCAATGTGCACATATGTAATGTATGTATACTTGCCTCAAGTACAAACTTACATGTCTGGTGCTGAAAATTTGCAAAGAAATTCTATTTTCGTTATGTGCTCATGCTCTGAAAATACTGCTGGAGGGTTCGGTAGATTTTCTTTGGATACACTCAGCCGTCAGTTGGTAAGAGTAAGTTACAGAACTGTTGTCCAGAAAGGACTGAAACGGGAAGGAAATGCAATTCCGTTCTTTTCACAGTAGCGTGATACGTGTCAACATCACAAAAAGCCGCTGTGGTTGGCAGCCTCCTTGTGCTTTCAGCAGAACCCTTGCTCCCTCGCCTCATGCTTCTGTTTACAGCCTGTCCACTCTGAGAGGAGTGCTGCTGCTGTTGCTTGGGTGGATCTTATCTCAGTGGTGGAAAAGGCCCGCATCTTTGCCAGTGCTGAACTCATTTTTGTTTCTATTTTTAAAGGTTGAGTGCTCCCTTTTTTCAATGAGGTTTTCAGTGCCATATGATGTTCCAGACATTAACTTTCATTCTCATCAAGGTGATACAATCTAAATAATAAGAAGTTGCTGTGTAGGAAATATGGATGCAAAACAATGCGAAATAGATGCCTTTGAATAAATTCTCTGTGTGTTTAAATGAGAACCAGGTTATAGTGCTTAGTGAAGTATGTCGCTGTGATGATCTTCGAGCAATGTGAAATGAATATCTCTGTTCTCTGTGCAATGCAGTATGTCGCTTGTGTGATGTAACTGATACAAACAAACTGATATCGCTAATGTTTGGGTGAGAAATGACATTTCTCTTCTGTCCTTTGCCCCTCTTCTAGTGACTTCCTAGTACCGGACTACTTAAACCAGGAACAAGAAGAGACCCTCGGGCAGTATGAGCTAGGGGAGCATGGCTTTGAAAGCAACTCTTCTGTCCAAATGCCTGTCATTTCACAGGTGTCGTCAACTCAGAATTGTGAAAGCACTTTCCCCTTGGGGTCTCTGGGTGGGTTGGCAGAGAAGGAAGAAGATGTGCCAGAGCAGCCAAAGACTAACGCCACTGCTGAGGCAGCCGCAGGTGACCCTCCGAAACCGGAGCTGTCATCTATTACTATTGAATAATTCATGGTTTGGTTTCATTTTTGTTCTTTGGAAAGTGCCTGTGTTTGGTCCTGTACATTTTAATTTAATTTTTTTAAACAAAAGTGGGGAGATTATCCCTTTTTACTTTGTAAGCTACGCTTTAAACAGAAAACTGCAACAGATGTTACATTATTTTTCATGACTGAATGATCACTTCTGTGAAAATATTTAAGACTGAATGCACAAAAAGATCTTGTCAGAACATCATGGAAGCTGTGATACACTTCTAAAGAAGAACAACTGATTCAGATCACTTTAACTATTTCTTCTTCCACAGTTAGAGCAGCTCATTAAGTTTCTCTTGCTTCTGCAGACCCTCTGGTTAAGGGAAAGAAATCAGAGGAAACCTTTTTAAAATGACAAACAAAAGGATGCATTGGAAATCGTTATTGAACAGTTTTGACTAGTTTTGAGTGGATGCTTTAATCTTCTGCACAAAAAAATGACACTTCCTATCTCTGTGCCTGCTGTTTTTCAAAGCGCTTACTGTAACCCTTTTCTTGGAAATGGTAAGCATTTTTGAAACTAACAGTCACACATTTTTTAAAAACACATTGTCCCTTTTCATCTCAGATGAATCAGTTTTGACAAACCAAGTGATGTCATGCCAGGTATTCCTACGTCTTATATTCCAGTCCTTCTAGAAACTGCTTGATCAAACAGCATGTCCAGATTTGCCCATCTAAGGCTAGGCATGGAAACACTACGGTCAGGAAAAGTCTAATGGTGCATAATGAATTGAGGATGATAGAAAAGTACATATCCGTGCAAGCCTGACAAATCTCTCGTGACTGTATCTTTCTGTAGAAGGGGAACCACGTATGAAAACAAAGGTTTTTCCAAACTGAAATTCTTAAATCGTGGCCAGATTGTTTGCGGTTCTGGTCACTTCCCCCTGCCACATATACTGTATTTTTACTAATCTCCAAACGCTGGCTAGAGGGAGTTTACAGATGGGAAAAAATGAGCTCTTTTGTGCATTATTGCACATTTTTTTGTTTATACTTCTGCATGTATAGTTTCTGAGATTTTTATTAGTCTGTTTTGGACAAAACAAGCAATTTATTCTCTTTAGAGGCCAACTTTCTAACCCAACAGGGGGTTGTTTACAAAAAGCCTATATAGCAATGATGAATTGTTCCTGTTTCAAAACATTTTAAATCCTTGCCAACTCGGTTTATTAAAGGCCATTACTCCAGCTACATACACAGCTCAAGTAAGCAATAAATTGAAAGATTTGCAATTTCATTTTTCCATATTTAGAAAAAGCTGCAAATTTAGGGTGTCGGATTTTCAGAGCAGTGAGTCTTGTTTTGTCGAGGCTGTTTGGGCTATAGGACTGCTTTGAAACCTAAATTAGGAAATACATTAGGAGGTTTGTGATTTTTTTTTTTTATTGCTTCTGAAGTTAACTCGGTGTTTGATGCCAAATGCCTATCGCCTACAGCTGACATGCTGAGCGAGTAGGTATTACTTGATCTTAGTATTCCAAAGGCATGATATACTCCCTTAGTTTTGAATCTTGTTTTTTGAAATTGTTGTTTTCTGCCCGGGTTTGTTTTACGCAAACATGAGGAGGAAATGAAACCAACAGAGAAAGGTTGCTCCTGAAGAAACAGAAGACACAAAAGTCGTATTATATTGCAGGATCAATTTGTATTCAGTTAGCTTAGGCAGCTCTGATACTCTGTAGGTCGGAGTTGTTTCTACTAATAGCCAATTTTTGTAAGGAAAAGAGTTAATTGCCCTTTGGAAAGAGCTTAAAGGGTTTCAGTGAGTTTAACAATTTTTCTCTGCTGTGTTTTAGGTAAAAAACACACATTTTAGTTAAATAGAGTGAAAACAGTTGGGATTTAAGTCCTTTCCAAGTTACTGGAATGAAGTTTCTCCACCAGATCTAAAGGGTGTTTTAGAAACATGCTGCAAAGAAGTTCTCTGCTACAATTCAGTCTTGTATATCTACCTTTGTAAGTCTTAAAAGGGCTTGAGGGAGAAATTCTTTTTTTGGGATGCTGTACTGTGAATTAGTCCAGTGCCTGTTGATGGGCTGAATTTAACGACCAGTTCTCTTCCACTTCCGATTTCTATAACTGAGAAGCCAGTGAGACAAGACAATGCCTTTTGCTGAGTTTTATCCCGAATTATAGGGCTGTGACACTGAACTCAAATACAGAATTTTCTTTTTTTCTGATAAGCGTTACTCTGCAGGTATATGAGAATCCTTTGTGATTCATGTAGTAAAAAGTACTTCACACAGAAACACATTTCCAGACTGTACGGATGTAATAATCAAAGGCGGTCAGATGTAGATGGACATAATCTTCTGTTCGAATCTGACCATTTTCACCCGTTAGATATTTTGCTGAACAGTTTATCGGTGAGGAGATGAGCAAATACAGAACAGACATATCTGGATATTGGATTTTGAAGACTTAAAATTTTGTGTCAGAAGGCAAACTGCTTTCTGAATACCAAAGAGAAGGGGGAAAAAAAGTTAAAAAGACTTTGTAGCTCTAATCTGTTCTTCCTTGAAAAGAAATGAGTGTCACTAACTGTTAACACCTTGGTACAAGGCAAGTCATGGGTTTCCTTGTTCATTGCACTGTGTTACACGTTATCTTTGCAACCCTGTAATCTCTGTGTAACATCTTAATTTAGTTCTCGCTTTTCAATCTGATTCAACTGCAGGAACAATAGCGTTCTTAGAGGATTTTGTTTGTTTGTTTGTTTTAGGGTTGGGTTTACTTGTTAATTTTCCTGTTTGTAATCGTTTCTTGTTAATATCTCTCTTCTCCATAGAAGTGAACACAGATTAAATACAAATACCGTCTTATTTTTCCTCCCTAACTTGTTGGAAGTGTTCAGTTCTTTGAAATGCTGTTGTTCTTCACAGGAGAGATGTAAAAACATAGGACATCTTAAAACAATCTCTGTTGCTAATATGCTTAGATTCCAAATTGAGCAAGATAGATATCTAAGCTAGAAGAAACTTGCCTTAAACTACACTTGGGATTAAACCTAAAGCATAAATTTCTTTCAATACATTATCAGAGGGTTTTGAACTCCGGACTGCATTTTCTTTTTTTCTCTTTTTTTTCTTCCCCCCCCCATTAGTATGCATTTATATTTCTGTTTGACAAGGATCACAGAATCACAGAATAGTTGAGATTGGAAGGGACTCTGGAGGTGATCTAGTTCAACCCCCGTGCTCAAAGCGGAGTCAGGGAGAGCAGGTTGCTCAGTCCAGTCAGATTTTGAATATCTGCAAGGTGGAGACTCCCCAGCTTCTCTGGGAAAGCTGTTCCAGTGTTTGACCACCCTCACCGTAAAAAAGGTTTTAGGATGTTTGGGTGGGATTTCTCGTATTTCAGTTTGTGCCCACTGAGAAAGGTCTGGCTCCACCTTCTTTACCCCCTTCTATCCGGTAGTTTTACACATTGGTAAGATCCCCCTGAGCCTTCTTTGATGGGACAAAACAGTCCCATCACGCTCAGCCTGTATGGCAGATGCCCTAGTCCCTTCATCGTCTTTGTGGCCCTTACAAGTTGTTCAGAATTTCTTCCAAGTAGCTACAACGTATGACCCATCGCAGCAGTTTCTTTGTCGATGAGTAGTCTCCAAATTCATTCCCAAAGTGATTTATGTGTTGCTTTTGCATATCCTTCTCCCCTGTGGCACCAATCTTTGCACTCAGTGGAAAATCCTTTCCTCACCCATTTATTTTGCAGAGTGCCTTCACTACCACAGAACTAGCAAGGTTCTGCCGTATGCCGGGGACCCGGATTCTCGGAGTCTGTGCAGGGTCTTTACTCCTTGCCTATTGTGTAGAGCAGTACATCCGATGGGAACAATGGGAAAGGAAGGGATAGGTTTTTTCCTGATTTAACGTGGTGTTTTGGGAGAGGGGAAAAAATTCAGGAGCTTTCTATTTCCCCGCAAAAAGTAGAAGAAAAAGAAGTGATGTTTTAGCCGTGGGGGAGATTTGGCGAAGTTGTAAGGGTTCGTTTTGTTTTTCGATGCAGACACATAGCACGGGTCCCCTGGAAATCCATGGGGATGCCTACACATTTAGCAAATGAAGCTCCCCGTCAGAACTGCTTGTCACTGTTCTTACACCGCATTAAAAAAGATGTGTGTTCCTGAGGATTTGTCTGTCTTACTACAGTTTGAGTTCAGTTGTCAGGCTCACAGGTACTATGGTCAAGTCTCTCATACTGAGAGATTAGTAGACTAGGTTATTGAAAATGGTTCTGGGTTCACATGTATCTTGAGTCTAAAAGGTGTGAATTTAAACTTTTTAAAAAAGTAATAGCTGCCAATGCAGTAAAATATATTTTATAAGACTATGATCCCTATATGTCCCTTACGGGATAAAATTTTATTGTTTTTAAGCTATGGTTTAAAGTTTTTATATGAGGGCTTCAGTCGCTTCTTGGTTGCTGGCTTTCCCCTCCAGCCCCAGGATGTAAGAGCACTGAGACTATTGCCGGTCTCTCTCTGAGACGAACCATGAAGCATTTTATATGCAAATAGAACGGGAGCTTTGTGCACCCTGCAGGGATGGAGAAAATGCAGATGTAGGAGCGCCTGTTGCTCCTACATCCGTTGCAACTTCCACACCATCAGAATATGGAAAATAGCTAATTTTCATTCAGATCGGTTACGTTCGAGTTTTGCTTACAAGGTGAAACCCAGTTTTGGAGGGTTCTCATCTCCAAGTATGGACATAATAAATTCCATAGCATCTCGATGACAGATAAGAGGGTTCAAGGCCGGACGGTGCCTCAGCCACATCAGAGGTCCCTGGTAAATAGAGTCGGTTCAAAGTATTTGAGGAAATGTACCATAAAAAACAAATGTGAATTTTTTTAATGCAACAGTACTTACCGCTCTGGGTTTTTGTTAACTCAATGTGTGCTATCACAGTAATTCAGTGTCCCACAGGTCTCAACTACAAATCTGGTTGCACTAAAAAAAAAAAAAAAAAAAAGCCGAATCAGTTTCTGGTGCTGCCAGCCTGTGTGGCAACTGTACCTACAGTCTTCCTGAGGGTTGCTGAAGTCCCCAGAGGAGTGATTTTGTTTAACCATTCGTTTAGCTGATGCATGCTTTTGATATTCTGACTTATAGCCCTGGCTACACAAAGTTCTTGGACAGCTTCTTTGCCCTGTTCCTGCAGTGCCTTCACTCTAGGTGCTGCCCTATGGTGAAACCCCGAAGAGGGAAAAGAGTAAGCTGGAGGAAAAAATGTGAATTAAATTATTGTTGGGCTTCTTTGTGCATTTTAGTAACAGTGAAACCCCCTTAACTGTGCCAGTCTCCGGTCACCAGCCGTATATCCAGTCGTCATCTCATCCACAGTACAGCTTCTCTTGTTGATGCTGGCCACAGCTAGATTACTTGGCATGTTTATTGACTTAACAGAATTGTTTTTTGGGTTTGGTTTTGTTTTTTAATGTATACGATGTTTAAATACACTTCACATTTTATATAATACTATCTGGCTATTAGTATTTTTCAGGAACCATAGTTCTTGGTGGCTATATATATTTTTGTGACTTTTTTTGTAAACTAAGTGCCGTTTCAACGTTACAATCATTTTTAGAGTTATTGTAATCAATGTGAATATCATGTTTTTTCAAATCTGTTCTGAGCCTGTAGTGTTTGCTTTGTGATCATATGTGTAATGTATATATTCTGTATAGTTACATTGTATTGA
This sequence comes from Pygoscelis adeliae, assembly GCF_000699105.1. Lineage (NCBI taxonomy): Eukaryota > Metazoa > Chordata > Aves > Sphenisciformes > Spheniscidae > Pygoscelis > Pygoscelis adeliae. Next base: position 554,954 of record NW_008824657.1, read on the forward strand.
AATACTAGCTTGTTTGATATAAGAAAAGTATGTATTGGGTACCTTTTTGCTAGCCTGGTTGTTTAATCTTTAAAAAAAAAATGTTCTAAAATACAAAAAAAAAAAAAATCTCCAAACTGGTCCCATTATAGGTCAAAATTAAGGGGGGAGAAAAACTAGTTTTGAGTGTCTTTGGATAGAAACATGAAGCTAAGATTTTTCATTAAAATATTAATGTTTTATGGAGTATATCTTTGCTTTGTGTCGTTATTTAACTATACCAGAGTTTGTCTTGTAGCACAAAAGACTAGCTTTGACCTTGTGTAAGAAGGTGCGACTCTGTTGCTAGAGCTACATTCTCTTATAACTTTTGCTTATAATTAGTCTCAAAATAGTTGCGTATGTGGAGAAGTCACTGTTGCCGAAGCTGTCGTTGGGAGGAAGGTAGTTTAAAACAAAATAAGCATTAATAAATGATTGGAGAATTACATGAGTAAAGAGTATTAAGAATAAAGTACACGTTTCTGTTTAATTTTCCATTGTATATTACATTTGCTTTTGTTAATGTTCTCTTTTAGGCTGTATTCTGCAAAAGCGGTGGGGCCATCTTTTGAACGGGGTTTTGTTGATGGAAAGCCAGCCAAGAATGAGCCTAATAATCAAATTAGTCAAAGCAGAAGATGGTGTTTAAAAAGGACAGTAGACAGAGTCATCGCGATCGCAGCTGTGAGCTTCAAAATACTCATGAAACAGCCTAGAGTCATGGGACTTAACATACACCTCTGCTGTTTCTGGCAACCCTTGCAATTAAATTAATTTGCCTCCTACAGACCCACCTGTCTGACCGAGCTGGAAAGCTGGCTGGATCCACACATAGCTAGGGCACAGGTAGGAAAATGGAAGTTTTGTAACTGCTTGGCTGAAACGATTGTAACTCTGCCCGGTAGCCTATATGAATAACAAGCAGGCTGGCATGATTAATACACTAGCAGTCAAATTGTGTTCAGCATCTGACACGGGAGTGGAAACGAAAATGGAAAAGCATTCCGCGGTGCAGAGTAAGCAGCCGCAACGAACCTTGGATGGGGGAGTTTGAGAGTTTCTGAATTCCGAGTTCTCATTTTCCTGAGGACCTTGCGTAGGGACAGAAGTATTTTATCAAAAGCGTAATTGGAAGAGGGAACGTATCTGGTGAAGGCTTTGGAGAGAATTAAGTTTGAGATGCAAAGGCTTTGAGTCTGTTGGTCTCCCGCAAAAGCAAGATTTTTGCTTCTTTGAAGACAGACAGACCCAGTTAGGAGTATGCAGTGATGCTTAGCAGACCATTACAAATCTAAAGCCTTGTATGACTGTATATGAACATATACTATCATAAAGCTAAGGCAAGACTGCTGAAATGCATACCTTTGATGGATATCGAGGTTCAGACTTGTGACTCGAGTGGATTTTTCCAAAGCAGAACCGTATGTTTAAGTTTAGCATGAAACATCTTTTAGACGTCCTTAACGAAGCAAGTGTACACTATTAAAGTTTTTCTGTGGCTTCCTTAGAGCGTTTAAGCGTTTTATTCCTGACAGTAACGAAGTACTATTTCTTTTGCACAGAGGAGAGTGGCTGAGATGAGATTGAACTCATAGCTACCGAGAACGTAGTAGAGCAGGGAACAGAGTTCTCCCAGGGCTTACTGCACCATTCCTACGTATGTGGTATCCTGGTGAAAATGAACCTGCTAAGAGAAACCTGGCTTGGATTATGTATAAAGCGCTTTTCCCAAGGTGCTTGTGCGTGCGGCATCTCCAGAGTACCGAGCATGACTCTGTCATCACCATTCTTAGAGCAGAGATCGCTGTGAGACCATGAGCAAGCAGAGCAGGGGTAAGTGTGTACCTGCTAGAGCCTCGGTTACAGCTCAGAGACACGTGGTTTTCAGTCATTCTGATTTTTGGGATCTGTTAACACTTTTTTCAGAGGAGACACGCACTCTCGAATAGCACATGTACACTTACTGACAGTAGCCCTGATTTTCTTAGTTGCCTTTCACAAATCCTTTCGAAATAGGCCACAGACACCCAGAGTGAACACCGTGTGTTTGAAAACCACTCTAAAGGCTTGAGTTAACTGCCTCTGATCGTGAGTTGCCTTTGTCTCAGCCACAAGGTCTCCCGGTGAAGATCGGAGAGCAACTCGCGGGGCATCTATTTGTGTATCTCACTTGAACCTTTACCTCTGATTGTTGAAATTTGGTCTCTTCTGTCCAAATTTTGAAGTTAATGACCTCAACGTAAGAGAGGTGCTATGCTCAACTGTATGTTAATTTGTGTGGCTGTGCCACTATCTCTGACTCTTAGACACCCCCCCCCCCATTTCGAATACAACTGATTGGATTTATGTGGGAGTATCTTTGAGAATGCATCCGCTGCATCTGGCTAAACTGCATTCCCAGTCTTCCATATGGCTGCATAAAGCTAGATGCTCAGGCCCCGTGTTTTGTAATACTCCGATCATTTAGAAGATAACAGTTTTTTTCTCACAAAGTACTGCTTGTTCCCCTGTACACGCACGCGCACGCACACACACACACAATCTGTATGTGCTCATTCAGAAGGAATTTTGAACAACGACCATACAAAAACATCGATTGACCAACTCTTTCCTTGCTGCTTCCCTACAGAAACAGCTGGTATTGCTGTCTTTTTCTTGGTTAATTCTCATCGGATGAAGCGGGTTACTAGCTTAAACCTCCGGCAAGAAGCTTCTTCTGTTAGCCCTTACAAACTTCTCTTGAGTTTGGAGCGAAAAGGAGAGGCATGGTTTCCTGCGATCCTGTGCTCATCTCTAAACAAGCTTCTCCTCCACAGGGAGGCAGGACTTACGGACAAGATATTAATTGTAAGGAAGCAGATACATTTTGTGGTCTTGAGAGGGGGTTTTTTGGAGGGGGGGAGTGTTGATGGGACTTCAGGATATTTTTCTCTTGAGTTTTTTCTCTGCATAGACTGACATTTTCCAGACTGCTGCTAAGAAAAACCAATGTCAGCCTCAAACAGATTGTTGTTAAGTATGAAGGAACATTGAATAAGTACGGGCAGTATTCATTTACGCCAAAACAAAGTACAGTCCTTAATTATTTGTTGGCTTAAAGCATTTATGTCTGCAGTGCAGGATAGCTTTCAAACCACCTTGGGCCCAAGATAGCTGTGAGTATGCCCCTGGCATTCGTGCCTCTAGGAAGACAGAAAACTAATGGTAAAATGGATCATCTGAATTCTTTGGAGGCAGGGGAGAAGTCTCCCAGGTGAGTACCCCTCTGAGGCGAAGGGGAATAACCAGAAGTGTTGGGAGAGGAGCAAGGAAACCATGACGTGTTTGTGGGCTGGTGGAGGAGGTGGCGCTCAATTCCAGGATCATTTCTCTGTGTGTAAGTGAAGAAGACATTTTGACACACACACACAAGGAGAAATGATCCCTCGGGGTTTGATGCTACATCGCTGAAGGGTAACAGTCCACTGGCTTCAGAAGAGCAAGGTAAATTACAATTCCAGTCCACTTCAGCATTTAAATAGTCTGCCTTTCCAGAAATGTGTTTAAATCGCTCCTTAAGAGCTTACCCATTTTGTGAACTTTACTTTTGCCAGTTGCTTCTCTGACTCAGCACAGTGTCTTTTATAGCCTGTGTATTAATGGGGTGCACAGAGCTGGTTTTGGAGAGTTTCTGTGCATAAACAGACCCTTGCACTGTGTAAAACAAAACCGGAGAGAAAAGACACCAAAGCACCGGACTAATAGGCAACAGAGCTCAGAAAACCAAAACATCTCTCCAGGGTAGGACTTCATCTTCCCACAATTTAAATGAGAAAAATCACAAAAATCCTAACAAAACCTTTTATATAACTCCAGTGTGGCAGTGATCAGTTTCAGGGTTGACGTGACAGCAATTATAAACAACAGTTATGCAACTGCCTCCTTGATTGAATTGAAATTAATACAGAGAAAGAAAAAGCCAAACAAAAAGAAATGGCTTTGGGTTGACTTGTTGTGTTTTAAATAAATAAGAAAATGCTCAGGTCAGCCTCTTTTTCAAAAGCGAGCGCAAGCCCAGGGTGAAAAATCCCCTTGAAGAACAGGCAAAGTGTTTTTTGGGTTTTTTTTTTTTCTCTTAAAAATTCTATTTTTTGTTAGAGGCAGAATTTTGTTTATCTTCTAAGGCTTACAGCTCCTTGTTATTTTTTATCTGACAGTGAGGTAATTCAATATTTTAATTTCGCTCCAGTTCCTTTTACTTGAAAACTCTTTTTTTTTTAAAACTGTTTAACACACTGTACCATTGGGTATTGTGATTCCAGTGTCACTGATTCACGCCATCGGAGGAGAAGGCCCACGTACACGTGTGCGCGTACACATTATTTCCTCCACTGGCCATCTGGCAGGCGTTCGGATGTTTTTGAGTGGGAATGAAGGCAACTTGGCTGCTGCGCGCTGCACCGGCAGCGTCTGGTATCTCAGAGAGGAGTGCTTCCTTAGAGTAAATACCGTTTGGTAGCGCTTGAATTCATGTAAAGAAAACTCGGGGAAATTCTTAGTCTAGCTGGCTGTACTGGCAAAGCCTGAGTCCTGCCTGTATTGTACAGGAGTTGTGCCCAGCTCATTTTCTGTGACCTGTCTGATAGAGGCAGGATGCAGTTACTGTTCAGTACCATTAATGGTTTTGTGTGGACATGAGCTGACCTGGAATTAATTTGCTGTTGTGAGGTAGGTGTATAAAACAATGCCAGGGTGGATCTCTTACCAAAGAAATCCTCTGGCTTTTCTGTTTCTCCAGGATTTCTCTTGTTGATCCAGGGAATAATGCATTCAGGGAGAGATGGGGGACAGGAATTAAACCTGTTGTTTCTTTGCTCCTCCTCACCTTTTCCACCCTGAGTAGTAGGAGGCAGAGGAGCCTCGAGCTTGTTGCTTCCACTGATAGAAAAGGAAGCAGATTTTGGAGACTCCTACGCAAGATGGATTTGCTACGCGTCCCACTGACATGTGTGCTAGTGTGAGTCATCCAGGGAATTCACTACCCTGTATGCAACAGGTTCAGTGAGCAAAGTGCCAAAGAAAACCTGCAGAATATAGAACGCTCGCTATTCGTACACGCATTCCTAGCTGCGATGAGCCTTTGTGCTGGAGTCCCTACCAGGTTTGCCACAAGAGGATGTTGGACAGGTGGCTTCATCCCCAGTAGCCTTGTTGTTGAGGAAAAAAGCTGATCTCAAAGCCACCTGCCTTAGCTGTTGAGTTTCCAAAGGCCACTTGTTTATACTTGTCTCTGCTAGGCCAGTGACTTAGTGTTGCGTATTACCCTCAGCGTGCTGTTAGGTGACGTGAAGAGCGCGGTCTGTGTAGCCATCTCATTGTCCTTGCTTGCCTCTGCCGCTTTCTTCCTTCGGTCTGTTGCTGTGGATTCTCAGGGAGCAAGGAAAAAGTGAAAGCTCGCGTGGCCTTTGACATCTCTCCAAGCCAGAAATAAAGCACTGGGAGGTTAAATTTTATGTTTTGCTTAGCCTTCCCCTCTGGAGACATGAAAAGAATTATAGGAGCTTGATCTATAGTGTGGCTAGGCAGCTGTGATGGGTGCTTTATTAAAGTCTATAGCAATCAAGCTGACACAAACCAGAACCTTCTTTCCCTGTAGCTTTATGTAACGCTTTAAAAAGTGATGGATGTTTTGCAGCAGGAGTGGGGGGAAATCAGTAGGTTAGGTCAAACTGCACAACATGATAACCAGAACAATTAATAGCACTTAATGTGAAATAGCAGGCTCTTGGCTCCTCGAATATTTTATAGTTTATAATCCGGGACAGATTGCCTTTAAAGTATGGCTCTCATCAAAAGAGTGGCTATGGAGCCCTCGGTACAATAAAGCTGTTCCATGGAGATGATCCTTTTTCGCTGTCTGTGATGTCTTAAGCGGGTTTTTTTTGCTACTGGTTTTGCCCCTCTTTGTCTTAGCGCTGTTGGAGCAGTGCAGCTTTGGGGGAGGGAGCTGGATTCCTTTCTTTCAAGAACTGGCAGCTGAACTGTTAGCTGAACTCTGGTGGCAACGGTGCCTTTTCCCCATCAGTTGCCATTTGTGCAAATTCACTGAATCAGCTGCAGAGCTGTAACTGGGCACCATCTGGTTTTGTCTTTATTGCTAGTGATGGTGCCAGAAAGCCTGCAGCTTGAATTCCCATCTCAAAGTGGGTTTGCAGGACCCGTGTTCTGAAAAAGCCTTTCTTCTGTTTGCTGTCCAACAAGGCAGCTCTGAGCTGGATGTTGGGAGAGACAAAGGATCTAACAGCACAGAATGCAACTTGCTTGACATACCAGGGCACATTTTCCTCTCCTTCAGCACCTTGGCTTGTTTTGATCCCTTAATTAACCTGAGACATTCCATTTTCTAGGTACCTGCTAGTAGACCAGGCAGCTACTTATCTGTCTTCTTTCCTAAAGCCAGAGAAGGAGGAATGAAACCTCAGCAGG
>NW_008824657.1:561546-580643 GCF_000699105.1 Pygoscelis adeliae
GCCACCTCAATCTGTGCAGGGGCTATAGGCGTAAGTCTACACTCCATCTCCTCACGCAGTAACTTAGTGTTTTATGCAATGCTGTGTGCTATTACAGCTTTCTCTTACACAGGGTGCAGCCACATCATTTCAGGGTTTCTTGTGTTGTGAGACTGGCACAGAAGTGTTCCAGAGCACTCAGGGACTGAGGTCCTCATGCCTGTAATATTTTTTATACAACTGCATAAAATTCATTACTGGGTTGTTTTTTTAATCAGGGGTGTCAAGTACATCCTCTTTTCTCATTAAAGCTAACTTTATTCTTAAACTCCTGAAGGGAAACAGGGGGAGTGAAGAAGTGGAATTTCGGTTTTCTAAAAGTGTCTTGGAAAGAAAATTACTGGATTACTGTAATTATCCCCAAAGCAAGAATATAAAACCCGCCAAATTGGAAACTAATTTTCACTGCAACTTTTTAATTTAGAAAGTAACTCTCATTCTGAGTTGGTGGTTCATTTTGAAAAGACAGACTTTTTTTTGTTTGACAAAATACCTCTGTGTTTTTGAAATTGCCTCCTGAAAATGTCTCCGATTTTTTTTCCGTGATATACCTTGCTATTAAAGGTTTTCTTCCCAGCTTGGAAAGACGGGGTAATTTCAGATCATTAACATTTTTCACAAAGAGGACGCAGTTCCCTGCAGGACGCTGGCTTAGCCTTTTGGCAGACCCAGGAAGCCAGCACTCCCTTACTTGCATTCAAGTCATGTTTGGTCGTTTGGCTTTGGGGCCGAGGGGGTTTTGTCACGGCTTTGAAGACTGGAAAACAAACCCTTAATTCCCCTTATGAAAACGGAAAGGAGCTGCGCTGGAGGATGGCAGCCCACCATAAAAGTGCATCGAGAAGGACAGGTATTTGCAGCCTTCTTTCTACTAAGCCATGTGTAATTCTGTTGCCATAACCATGGCGCAAAATGCTTGCCCTCCCTGTTCAATTTATAGAAAACAAATAGAATATCATTAGAGCAGCAGAGAGGCTGGACTTAGTAAATTGCATTAGCATATTGGCAGAGTTTAGATTCCTGTCCTGGAAGAGTGTCCATAACAAAACAATCTGCTTAATTACCCCTGGGCCCAGCAGCCTTGAGTGAGAAAAAACCAATTTTACAAAGTAAAGCCAGTTCTGCTGTTACCTTTCCAGCCCACTGTCCTTAAACAAAGCAGTTACATCTCTGCATAACCTTGTGGTGAATGAAGTTCAAGTCTCTAAGCCAAGTCTGAATTTAGCTTGTGTTTTTTTATCTCCAGAGGTGTTTCATTAGCTCAATTACAAGTGACATGTTCCACTATGCGCTGCTGACTGAAAAAACTCAGCCAACCTAAATCCCTCTCCAAATAGAATCCAATTAACCTCTTACTCCCCCTTCCTTTAATCCCCCATGCCTCATGACTTGTTCACAGCCACACCTTTTAAAGAAGACCAAAGTAAACTACCTGAGATAACTATGTGCTTAACGACGGAGGTGTTTGTACTTGATTTTTTGCTTCGGTTGGGCTTGGGTGTATGCTGTTATTGTTCGAAAAGTAAGAGCCTGTGTTTTTTTGTGATGGTGTCCGGTGACAGTTCTCTGTTGCACAACCCACCATTTGGGCAAGCGCCTCACTGTCCCCATCTGTAAAAGACAGGCAGTGACCCTCAGTAACACGTAGAAAAGTTGTCGAACGCGTTAGATGCAGACCTCTGTGTAACCGCAGAGACCACCCAGGGACATAACTGTTGTTGCGAACGCGCTTGCTAACGATTTGGTTTGCTTACGTGAACTTCAGATCCTGGGTAAGCATTGCTTTGAAGGTGGTTAAGGTGTTACACTGGCTTCCTGCTCGGGGCTGAGTTTTGCCCTAGATCCATTAATGTTTTGGCAGCAGGGCTTCCTCGCTGGTGTTGTGGAGACAGTTAGATGCTGAAGTCCTCAGTAAGGCATGTGACCCTAAATGGGTGGGTTGGCTCAATGACCTACTTTAACATACGAGTCTTGCACAAGTCTGACCTTCTCCCCACGATCCACCCTGAGACCTCAGCAGCACAAGCCATTTCAAAGCATCCCGCGCGCTGATCTGGTCATGTGTTGAAGTCTTACCAGCAAGGCAGCGAGTCCGTCAGCTGGGGCCAGGAGCTGTGATTTGGAAACCCTGAGTGCTTGGTTTGGCTACAGCCTTGCTTTGCAAATCCACACAAACATCTCATTTTCTCCATTTTTTTCCCATTGTATCCACAGTCCGTGTCTTGAAGAACTTGTACTCGCTGTGAATTTGTGGTAGGATTGTTACTAGAATTTTGTGTGCTTGCTTGCTCAAATAAGCTCCCAATCTGGGTTGAGATTTAGGCTGCAGCAGTTGCTGGTTTTTGTTTTGTTCGCAGACAGTTATTTTTTAAAATAGTTCTGTTTTCGTCTTAGAAGCATTTTCCTCCAAACGTGACTACAACAAATAAGCAGTAAAACACAGAGAGTGGCATGAATGTGCTGTTGAGGACAAACCAACCCTGGGGACTGATCGGAACAGGTTACAGCAGAGGCATGGGGTTACACCCCATAAACTGAGGAATACAGTAAAAGACATACAGGAAAACTCAATCTCTTCCAAAAAGGACGTGTATTTTGTGGGTCTTGGATCAGCGTGATCCAACTCTCTGCGTTCCAGCCAAAGCTAGTCTTGGGAGTGTTGCTACAAATGGCACCATAAAATTTCATATCTGCGTTGGGTTTCACTTTTTATTCTTGTAGGTTTGAATAGCCTGGCAAGCATGTTTCCTAAAAACCTGGTGCGTGGACCGACGCTGGGAGTGCCGTATTACTGTCCGAAATGAGTTAGCGTGTTATGTGGGATAGACGAGAAGAACAGGCATCTGTCTTGGGAAGGCTGGCAGGTTCTGGATGGGAGTTGGGATGAGTGCCGACGTGGTGTTTTGGTGGAGCAACACGGGCAGATCGTCCAGACTGGTACGTGCCTGTATTTATACACGTGCGTGCGTTTGTGCAGCTCGCTGAGTGATAAAACAGCATGACTGCCCTGTAACGTGGGAAGGCAGCGATGAAGCTGTACTTAACTGCAGTCAATCCAGAGAGAACTAGTCTGGTCAGGTTTTCCTCAGACAATTATCTATTTATTCTCTTCGTATAACATCTCTCTAAATCCTTTTTAGGCTTTTCTGCTTTTAATTCTCCTCTCCTCCCCTAAGCTGAGCATCCATCCTTCCTATCTTTCGCCGTCTTAAAGCCCATTCTCGCCAGTGGTCCCAGCGGCCTTCAGACAAAGCGCACGTCTCCCCGCTTCCCTCGTCATCGAAAACGGCAGCCTTCTCCTCCCTTCGCCGCACCCCCGGGCAGCTCAGGACTGCTGGCTGCTAACCGAGCTTAAGCAGTTTCTCTGCTCTGGGCCCAGCTAATGCGTCTGGGTTTTACGTAGCGGTGGGCCCAATCCCAACCCTGATCTAAGCCTGCCTAGAGGTGCTTTCCCCATCTGAACCAGGCTGAGACGTTCACAGGAGTCTGTCCGGGTCAAAGCATGGGTGAACCACACAGCATTTCTGTGGCTTTAGCCTATTTCTTCACTTAGTGTTCTCTGTTCTTGGAGATGTGTTGTTTCTGCCTATCCCCTTAAGAGGTCAAGTGCTTCCACAGGGAGGTTAGCCTGTAGTTTTCCATGCACCCAGACTACTCCACGCACGAGTGAATTTGTTCTGTGATAATACAGCCGAGCAAGCAAAACCACAAGTAAATCAGACTGGGTTTTTTTTTCCCACTTTTAATAACAGTTTACTACTCTGTAAGTGCATGTAAAGCACATGCCCTATTCCCCCAGCCAAGGAGCTTGACAGCTTGTCAGCAAGAACTACCATAGGTCTAGAGTGACTGATTTATACAAGTAAAAGCACACGTGCCAAGACCTGGCAGCAGCTTGCTCCTTTTTCTTTTTTTTTTTTTTTTTTTTTTGTAACGGCTTGGCAACCCTCTCTCTTCTCCTTCATCCAAACTTTTGCCTTTTATAGTCTTTGAATAACGCCTTTTCTTTTTTTTTTTCTTTTTAAATGTATGTAGCAGTTTCCCCTCCCTTCTCTTTCAGCCATTTGCTCTCCTTATCTGAATTGGCCACGGGACAGGAGATCTTGGCTTCACAACAAGCAGTTCTTGACTGAGTACGCGCAATCACAAACCTGATTGCACACGGACTCGTGTTTTTGTGCATGGGAGTGGGTGCATCAGGGCTTCGTAACACTTTCTTACCTGTGCTCTGATATTCCCATGCTCGTGTGTTGTACATGCTTGTGCTACAACTCACCTTCCTTCATAGAAGTATATGCACATACATGAGCTCACGCTGGTGGAATCGAGTGTTTATTAACATTGACTCATGTTCTCGGTGTGGAATACTCATTTAAGGAATTACACAAATTTGTCTGCATATCCAAGCGGCAATTCTTACGCGCATGCATATGCAAACATATACAAACCACCCCGCATAATCATATGGCCTCCAACGTAGCTTCAAACTCGATTAAGTATGGCTCATTGATTTGCTCTTTCTCACTCAAGCCTGTATTCAGGTATAGGCTCATACGCAGCTGTGCAGCCACGCGGTTTCTCAGACACAAGCATTCTTAGGCACAGACAGTCTCTCACACATAAGCTTATAGATTTATGATTTGTTGTGAGAGTGGAAAACAGCTGCTGCAGGCTAATCAAATACAGCAGAAGATTTAATGCAAAATATTGAAAAACACTGTCTGGTAGGAGGGTGAAATTCTTAAAAACATGCTGGTCTCATGGCGCTAGGCCAGTGCAAGAAGATTTGCACCTGGCCGTGATAAACGTCAGCAACGGGTCTGGAGGAGGCTGCTTCACCCTTAGAGGGCTGCCAGACACTCGGGCTAAAATGCACATTGGGTTTGGCCCTGCGAATAAGCTACATAAGTTTGAGGCTGTGGTTTTTCAGGGGCCCGCAAGCAGAGCTGCTTAGCCGTGGACTTGGTAGGAAAGAAGAGCAGTCCAACTCGAGCACAAGCTTTGCAGCACATTGGCAGAGCAGGTTGAAGTTCTCACGACTGGCTCACTTCTGCCCGTCTCTGTGGACAAATGGAAAGCCTGTTTCTCCAGGACTGTCAGTTCAGCACCTTTCACCAGTTCTGCTAAGGCTGCAAAGGCTTGGAAATAATTAACTGCAAAGGAAAGAATTTCATCTCAGGTTTCTGCTGACTGATGACACAGGCAATTTATGATGCCACAAGAAGCTCAGGCTGGGATTATTTCTATGTAACTCCCAACGCTGCTGCTTGGCAGCTTAGTGACTGTGTTGGAAGTGACTGAACTAGATTAATACCTTGTGGATTTGAACTATAAACTCCACGAGTTTGGAGTTCGGGGGCTCGGCTTAGCTGAGTACAGACTAGAGCTGCGGCACTTGCAACGTCCTCATCTCCCTCTCCCGGTGCCGGTAGGTGGGACTTCTCAGCACAGCTTTCCCCTTTCTCGCCCGGCTGGTATGATCTCACTCATCCATCTCCAAAGGTGAGACCTCAAAGGGCTGGGCTGTGAAAATAGCGCGGGATCAGCCTTCAAAGTGTCCTTCCCGTGAAACCTTGGCTTGGCAGCCTCAGCGGGTCTGTGCTGCCGCTCACTCTCTGGAGAAAGAAGCGAGCGGCTCCTGCTTCCTTGGGTGCTAGGCAGAGAAAATGTGATACCTGAGCAGGGCGCTTAGATGTCGCGGCTAAAGGACAGGTGTATTTTGTTCCTGTCTGCTCTTGGTCTGCAAGAGGAGACGAGAGGCTCCTGCTCCAGTAGTGGTTTCTACTGCAAAAAGAGATCGCTCTTTTGCAGTTGATGGTTGTGGGTTTAGTCCCTGTTATTTAGCCGCAAATGTGCATCAGTCTTTCTGATTGGAGACTCCACAGGCTGAACCAGCAAGTCAGTTCTCCAGGCACCCTGCCGTGAGCTGAGAGAGAAGATTTTCTGAAGAGAAGGGCCATGGGGCAGTTGGGCCAAGCCCGCTGATTTTGCACGTGCCTGCCTGCACAGTCTTCAGCCAGCAGCTTACCCCCCATTACTCCTGGTCTGTCCTATCCGCCTGTGCTGTGAATACCTCCCCATCTTTGCTGTGCGTTTTGAGATCATCAGGTGAACAGTGCTGTTCAATCTGTTCTTCGCGGTGAGACACCAACGGCACATCTACATATTGGTGAACCACCAACTCCCTGACTCATGGCTGATGGGCTCCACTCTGCCAAGGAGCCCATATTCCCTTTCGTCGTGGGTAGACAGCCCTGGGTGGCATAAAGAACACATTGAAACGCGCCGTCCGGGGATAGGAGAAGCATCTGTTCCTTCCAGATGTTCATTCATCTCATTGTTTGTTAGATTTGAGGACAGGAACCCCCTTCAGTTATGTGAGGCACTCACTGTTCTCAGATGTCCGGGAGAGTGTGTGGGGTGGGGGGAGAATTGGCTTTGTGTGATGCCAGCAAGGAATAGAGGCAGAGGTTTCGTGCTTTTTGGAAAACACTTGAAAGGCCTTTGAGCTCTGGCTAATCTCCATTGTTCGTGTGTTTTCCGGCAGCAGAATGAGAGAGGAAGAACGGAAAGAGGCAAGAGAGCAGAGCTGAGAATTAGAACTGGAAGCCTTTCCCGTGCTCAGGCGAGCTTGGCAGAATCCATCGTGGCAAATGGAGCTGGACACAACAGAATCCAGGCTTAAGCTTGGCTCAGATCTTAGACCCAGCAGAGCTTCCTTAGATCTGCAGGAGCTTTGTAAGTAGATGAATGCATTTCAGCCAGCCCCACTGAACCAGACACAAGTGCAGCTGTTGAATTGAGCTGTGGAACAGGGCAGAGGGTAGCGTTGCCCAAATTTGAGGCCTTTTTGCCCACAGCCATTTTGTGTCTTTGATTTTTCTACAAACTTATTTTCTTCTTCCGCTGTAGATCATACAAGACTGTTAGAACCACACATGCATTGCAAGCTTTGACCCATTAATATAGGTAAGCTGAGGCACAAAGCTGCAAAATGACACGCGCCAAGTTGCCAGTAAATGTTTAGCAGAGCTGTGTATTGTACCTGAAATGCACTGAATTCCACGTTAAACCTTTAATCCCCTCCTCTCCCAGCACACTGCATTTTAGCACTGCATGGGCCATTTGCAGAGTGCAATTTTGGTCTGTCTGCGTCATTACATCCTAGCTGCCGGGGGGGTAGTTTGAGATAGAGGATTCCCATCTGAGTTTCATTTCTGATGGAGACGTTTCTAAGTGCAGCGGTACCTAAAACAGACATGGCTTGAGGAACAGAGGTAGTGTGGCTCTTTATTCTTCTGTATGGGTTCAACCAGGTACAGACTAGAGCAAGGCTGGAGTAGAAGCCTGACATCAGCTAGAGCAGTGCCAGAAAGAGCTGTCCCTTCAGTATAGCCCTCCCACTTCTATCCACTGAGGGAAAACACTCTGCAGCCCCCAAACTTTCCCCCTCAATACTCGTTCCCTTTCCTCTGCACCAGCAGAAAAGCTTCGTTAAAAAAGAGTCATTTTCAATTCAAGATTTTAAATGTTTTGTTCCTGATGGTGAGTCAATGATTTTTCCAGTCCCTCCCCCACAATAAACAAGTGCAGGCTGAGTGTGGTCCAGAGGAAAATGTGAGTTACACATGTCCTGGCCACATGCTTCTCCGGTACCAATGATAACCATATGGTGGCTTTCAGACCCCAGCTCTCCAAGGAGGAGAAGTGTTAGCAAGAATCAGTGCAAGCTCCTGCAGAGTAGATACTCATTTAGGACGCAAATACTACCATCACTAGCTAGAACAGTCCATAAATTGCTTGTCAAGTTTGAGGACTGTCATAGAAGCAACCCAAAACCAGTGCTGGAACCGCAGCGTGCAGCAGGCCCCCAGAGCGTGTCAAACCACCATGCCATTGCGTGATGCTGCTTGCATACCATGCGTGCAGAGCTCTCGGCTCCCCGTAAGTTAGCATCATCATCACCATTTTCTGCAGAGTGATAGGAAAGCCGAAGCCCAGACATCCCAGAAGACGTTATTCCCATCAGGTACCTAAATACCTTGGAAGACTGGGTCACGGAAGAAGGTCCTCTGACTTCGAGGCTGGTGTCTTAGTTTCCCTTTCTCCGAGCTTGCCCTGGCCTTTGCTCACGCGGTGTGCGAGACTTCCCCATGCATGGTTTCCCATTCCTCTTTGGAAACAGCCAGTCCCTGCAAGCACTCCGTATCTCACTTACCTGTGTTTCTACTTCCTTTTTTTGAGCTACTAGGGGAGAAACAGGAGGAGGTTCATTGATTATTTTTAGCGTAAAATCTCAGCTAGGTAAGCTTTATTAAAGCTAAGCTAAATACACAGCAAACATAAGCTTTACTCAGGCAGCAGTTCACAGGAACTTGGCAGAGGCCTGCCTGCGTTTCAGAATCCTTGTCCTTTTTCTAGATGAAAGCCCTGCAGAAGGATTTGTTTTTCAGACAGAAGGCAAGCCAAGTTGGTGATTTCATCCCAAGGCAGGCTGTGTCAAGCTGGTCCTATTCAAACACGCAGGAAATCAACCTTGGAGCTCGTTCAGAAATGAGGATGGAGAGTGGGAGTAGAGAGGGGGGCCCTGAGGAGGACAAGATCTTGGATCCTGAAACTGAGCTCGGAACAAGCAGGGAAGATACCTGATGTCAGTGTAGTGCTGTAGGGACCCGTCTCTCACCCTTTGAAGGATTAACTGGCAAGGTTTCAAGTAGCGTTTCTTAATTTCCAGCTCTTCCAAGAAGCTATCCCATCTCTGTCCTTGTGGAGCCCTGCGAGGGGCATGTGCAGCATCGCTCTGATAAGAGGTCAGGTGGCTACCACCAGGCGAAGGCAAATTTTCCCAGAGTCCCCTCATTCCAGTACCTTTTTTTCTGTTTAAAGCAATCGTTGTCTAATTAAAGCAGTTGCTTTCTGAGCGTAAATGTGGATTACTGAGGAGAGAAAGAGAGAGAGAGAGCTTGCTCTGAACAAGGGAATGCGGAGAAGGGAGAGGGAAGTGGGAAAGAGACTCTCGTGAAGTCATTCTTTACAAGCTGTTACAATGATCTCCACTTAAACATTTGTAGAGCAGCTATTTAACACCGGCGGTAGAGGGGAGGCAACGGATGGCAGAATTCAGAACATTTGCTCTTGGGTCCGCTACAAAATCTCTGCGATCTTTGGACAGTCCCTTCCCAAGCAGCAAGGGAGGCACAGTGGAGGAAAACTTGGCATAATTTTATCTGCTGCGTTTCTGCAGCTGCAAACTTGCCTGTTGATCGGCAAAGTTATCAACTCCAAGAACCTGCATCGCTATGCAGCGTTTCGAATACAGCTAATCACATGGGGAATTAGTGAGAGAAACCTGCTTGGGATGTATGTGTGAGTGTGTATAATTCCTCGTCCCTCAATAACATTCGCAGGGGCTTCTGAGCAAGGCAGGCAGAGTTTGCTGTCACTGCTAGAAAAAGCTCAGACCTGCCCCTTTGTGCTTACTCTGTCTACAGAAGAACTTCAAGGACTCCAGACCTTCCTTTCTAGCAATTGCTTTCATGGATCCAGATTTTAGTGTGGTTTTTTTTTTTTGAAATCTAGCACTTTCTGATATGAATAATACCAACAAATTGTTTGCAACTTGGCCTGGAGGATGGGAAAAACGCAGACACCAAAAGCCAAGGCAGTTTCTTAATGTCGATGCTCATTAGGTACTTTTTAACATTAGTGGCTGGTGCTGGAATCTGCCCACGCAGGCTGGAGGCTGAGGAAATATTATTTGAACACATCTGCTCCAAGAGATACTGTCAGACTTGGGGAGCATCTTGTGGTAATTAGGGGAATTCATTTCCTTATTTAGTCCAGCGGAGTTTTTTCCTGATTGGTTTTTTTTGTTCATGGGATCCTTTAAAATTTTATTTTCTGCAATTTTTTTTTCAACAGCTGAAGGGCTCCCAGGCAATATTAAGACCCTGTGTTCACATAGCACCTTCTTCCCCGTTGCAAAGCACCTGGCAAAGCTGGGTAAGAAGTATTTCAGAAGTAAAGGAAGAGAAACTTGCAGCCGCGGGCTCGAAATACAGCACAGAGTTGTAGACCATGATTGCCTTCCCCCTTTCCTGTCCCTGCCATATCTTCTCCCTCCTCCCTCCCCATTTCCCAACCTACATGTGTGCATCTGCCCTCCAGATAGAAAGCCCCTACAAGACCCCAGCGCCGGGGTTAAAGCAGCCCGGTTGCCTGCCTTTGACTCTTCTGTCCAAAATGCTGCCCTGAGCTCTCCCCCGGTCGCTGTTGTTCGAGCGGTCCGCACTTAGTCGTAAAACGAAAAGGGTTGAACCGGAGCAGCCAGACGATGTCCCAGGCCAGAAGTGCCTTCTTCCTCTCCTTTCTGCTGCTCTTGCCAAAGGCGGGGCGGTACCTGTCTTCCCCTACTCAAAACTCAATCCCCCAGCAACTTTTGTCTCCCCATGAGAAGAACTACTTTACTGTCTCTTTTAAAGAAGAGGAGAGCTTTAAGTCCCTGTCCTTTTTCCTGAAAAAGGGGCCTTTAATGCAGCTTAATTAAAAGCTCATTCTGCAGAGCTCATTTGATGTCAGTTTTAAAATTCTGTGCATTTTGTTTCCATTCTTATTCTTTTGCGTGTTTAAATCAGTACATTTCCAAATAAGGTTTTTGTGCACTCACCGCAGATCTCTGTACTCACTCCTTGAACCTTAATGCTTTTTGTAGCGTTGAGCAGTGACAGGGTTATGTTAACCTCTCTGCTTCACTAGGCACATTTGTTCCCTCAGAATCAACACAGCAGCTGTAGACGCTGACAGCTGAAACAGTCCTGGCTCTCTTTATGGCACAGAGTTTCTCTTTGGGCTATGTGGACTGCACGGAGTGCCTTGCAGTGAAAACAAGCCAGAAAAGCAGGTGCTCAAGGACGATGAACCCTTCGCTAGGAAAATACAGGCTCTCGGGCTGTTTTCTTGCTGGCCGGTCTTCCCATCTGAATAGGCGACCGCTGCCCTCTGAGACAGAGCTGCATGGGAAAGCGGGAGCTTGCCAGCAGCTGAGAAGCTGCCCTGCATCAGCTTTTGGGTTAGCACGGGAAGGGTGCGTGTCCTGGTCCATAGCCACCCAAAGGTCCCCACAGAGCGAGTATCTAATCCTGGCATCGGAGCTTTGGCACAGGGAAATGGCGTGACTTGCACAGAGCCAGGAGCCAAACACAGGCAGCGTGACTCCCGGTTCGGCCGGCTAACCGGTCATCTGGGAGCCAGCCCACGGGGCGGTTTTGTTTGGCGTGGAGGAAGCTGCTTGGGCAGCTGGCTAGATCGGGTGGACATTGGGGTGTGTATGTCTGTAGTGGGGACAAGGTGGGTTCACTTCAGGCCAGGCTTGGTTTGGGACCAGCTGCAGCTCGACCCAAATCTGCCAATTAGGCTAAACCTGAGCACCTGACTGGGCTTAAATGCTGCTCCTCGGGGAGGAGAGCTGGCTAGCCTTGTCCTCTGCTCGGTGAGCTTCTGCGGCCCTTCCTGGGGAACTGGAAGCTTGAAGGAGAAGGAGAGGAGCTCAAAGGGGAATATGGTTTTGCAGGAGGTGATGAGATCCTGGCTGAAGCCCTTCTGCATCAGATCCCGGCGACCAAAGTGTGCTGTTTTCAGGACCCTGTGGTTGGCAACGTGCAGGAAAAGCAAGGTGGAAAGTGAGTAGTACAGCGTAATGCTAAAGTACAGATGCTATTTGAATTGGGGTGGGGGGATAAAGCTGTGCAGTGACTATAGTATTTCTATCTAATCATGCTCTGGGGAGTAGAGAGCTAGGGAATGCTGCTGGGAGAGGAGGCAAGGGTGCGTGTGGTTTTAGTTTTTGGAAAAAAAAAACCAAAAACAAAAACCCAAAGCTCACTTTGAGAAAGCAAAGGTCTGCTAGAAAAAGCCTGAGTCGGGGCCAAAATCTAAGAAATTGCAAAAGTAATGTAGGGTTTCCCCCTGCTCCTTAGTTTCCACTTCTAGCTTGACCTGCTGCTAGAGCCCTTCCTCTGGTGGCCAGGGATCTAGAAGCCCTTTCCTCTCTCTGAAGCAGAGGCAGATAACAACAACAAATGGCTGTCTTCAAGAACTGAAGCTTTTACTGGAGCAGCTCTCTGTTTTGTATCTGGATGAACGTGCTGAGAGGACAACACGATCAAAAGGTGCCCTAAGTGCTGGGAAAATGCAGCTGACGTGAAGGCAGCGAAAGGTAGGGGGAAGAATTTACTTGTGTGAGCTGTTTAAGATGCCTGGGAGGTGGGCTGGGAGGGCGAGGGCGCTGCTTTGTTCAGTGCCTCTTGCCTGCGCCACAATCGTGTTAGTGCTGAGATCTGAATAGTTTTAATTTTATTCCTAATTATCTGTGCTGTGCACAGATCATAAAAATCAGTGATGTGGTTGCCCAGTGGAGATGAAAGCTGCTTACCTGATGTGTACGGTGAATAACAATGAGAATTAAGTTGCCCGTTTCAGAATAGTTTCTGCTATTCTAGATGGATGAAGCTCTGCCACGAAATGGTGGATTTCCTTAAGCTTTGTCTGTTTCTTAGCACCCATGTTGTTAATTTTCCTATGACTTTCCCATTTGTCTTTCTCAGCCTTTGGAAGCCAAATGCTCAGGGGTGACTGCCCGCCATCCGTCCATGTTAGTTTTGAAACGGGGAAGCTTGTGACCCAGAAGTATGAAATTTGGCAGCTTCCCCTGCGTGTGCTGAGGGGAGGTATGGTTATCGGGGGGGCCTCTGAATTAAGGGGGAGCCTGTGTTACTACATTGTAGTTCCGTGTGTGGCATGACTAATGGAGAGCCCTCCCAGGACGGGGGAAATGGAGGCGGTGGTCATGGGGCCTGTGTCTTCAGGAGTAATTTTTGTTGTCTGATACTAAGAAATGAGCGGTTGTCATGGTTACCGGCCTCCCCTTCCTGGTCTTGCCAAATGTCTTCTCTGGAGCCTCGGGCTTGGAGCAGGATTCAGTGTTTCTCTCCTGTTGAGATCGCGCTCTGATCCAAGCACCTTGAATTTCAAGTGTGCCTACTTTGGCACGCTGGTGTGACGTTTATATGTGCTTGGGTATCTCAAGAGCCTTTGGTGCGCCTATCTTCTTCCTGATTCTTAAGAACAGGAACGAAGCAAGCGCAATAAAAATGACCTATGGGTATACTTAGGGATGCAGCCCTCTGTTTGCAAGTTGGGCAGAGGTGTAGGGTGTCTGGGTGGACCTGGGGGGGTCTCGGTTCCCTGTACCATGCGTGGGCTCAGTACAGGTGGTGCCTCCCGTGGAAAAACTTTAAGGGATCAGCGAAGCTCTATCTTCTCTCTCATTCTTGTTTTCTGTGTTCAAACCACAGCGTGTCTAGTTACGAAGTGACCTGAACCGTGGAGGTCAGTCTTTGAAATCTTTTGGCTTGAATCTGACTCTTCCCCCCCCCCTTTTTTTTTTAATTTCCCTTTTTCCCCCAGTGCCAGTAGAGAAAGCTTGAGTGAGAGGTGAACAGGGTAACAAGGAGTCTGCTTGGATGGGGTTTTTTTGAGCTGGGTTTAGCTGGTATTGCTTTAGAGAGGTAACTGAGCTCTGAAAAAGGGCTCGTGCGAGTCGTGCTGGAGTCCCATGCAGCAAGGGGATGGCAGGGATCGCAGCAAGCCATGCTGTAGAAATTCTTGGAGCAGGAGGAAGGTGAAAAGTCTCAAAGGAAACATGAGGTCATTTTCCTTTTAACATAGTACATTTCAGAGATATTTTAACAATTAATCAATATCAAAATCTGCAGTCCATTATAGGGCTTGGCTATGTGTTATTTTATGGTCTAACAAATGGGAGCCTGCCTGTGCTAATAGGTTGAATCCCTGAGCTACAATAAAGGTTGCTATCACATGGTGAGTGGTAACTTGCTCCTCCCTGCCTCTTTTGAGATGAGGTCAATTACGTTTACCATTTATGGAAGATATTCTTCCAATTAAAATGACGAGGATGCAAGGAATCCACTTTTGCTTTCTTTATTTTAAACTTTTAAAGTAATAATCATTACCAAAAATCTGGGAATGAGGGGTGTAGGGGAATCTCTCTGCCTAGGCGGCCAAGTGTTACAACATAGCTTTGGGTTCAGGCGCCGAGGCTGCTGCTAAGCCCCTTTGTAGCCCATGCGGGAACATCTGGTCCATCTCATGATGGAAGGTCAGCCTGAACAGCCGGGCAACGGAGTCGGATCCCGACTACTGCACGAGTGCCTAGACTGTGGGGGCTGAACAGCTGTGTCTGGTGTACTGAGCGCAGAGCTGGGAGCCTGCACAGCTCGAGATGCTCCTGGGGAAAGAGCTCAGCTTGCGAGGTCGCGCTGGGAGGTGCGGGCTGCGAATCGGCGTCCTCCATTCCCCTTCTACCTCCTGGACGGCTTGAGCGCCTCTGAGCAGAGTCCTGGACTCGCAGGTTGCCTGGGCTTCCCCAGCCCTCCGAACGGGGTCCCGGTGAGGTGTTCTTGGCATGACGCGCACATGTAAAGAGGCCTTGCGGTTAGGGCAGTGATCCCTTTCTGCTTTGCTAGCTCTACCGCTGGTGATGTTGGCCAGCCGTTATTGCTCTGCCCTGCTTACCTGGTTAAAAACAAGCTTGGGGGTCTCATTCTTTGGATTAACTAACCCGCCCATAATTTTCCAGGAAGATGTTTGTTTTTCTTGTGCGCGCCCCTCTTCCATCTCCAAAAAACCAGATCACGCTTCTACAGCTTCTGTTTGGAAGCTTATTTGGAGTAGTGGACAGTGAGCGACTCCCGGCTCTCCTATTAACTAACCTGGGCCCCTCTGGAGGTGGAGAGGGAACTGACTGCTGCCTCTGCTTTAGGGGTTATTAGTGAACAGTGTTGCAGGAGCGTAAAGGCTTTAGTCATTTAATTAGCATTAATAGAGCAATTATTATCTTAATAAAATGACTGATTATGACATTGAAGTCGCATTTGAGGTTTAACAGCTACAGCAGCCTGACTGAATTGTATATTTGTTAATCCTCAATGAGAGTGTTCTATTTCACTGAGTGATGTTTATTTAACGTGCAATAAGCGTCTTAGTGAATCTCTATTAAAGGAATAGGTGGAAACCTTAATTTGAAGCATTAGAGAAGAGGGCGAGACTGTTCAATTCATAAAATCCTATTCAAACACTGTGAGCTCCAAACCCCAGCCAGTGCCAAAGCAAACTGTATCCTGTAAGCTCTGTGCCAGATGTCTCATGTGGGGTATACTCAAGGTCCAAAGAAAATAAGGTCTGAGGGGAACAGTTTGGCCATTGAATCTCCAATCCAGCCTATATAAAGGGGTTTCGTTTCCATTCAGGAAATACAAAACTCTTCTATGTGGATCCTGTTCAAAGTGTGTTTGCTGAACAATTCTTCCCAGCAGCAGCGATCCTCAGTAACACCTACGCCTGTGAGCAGAAACCAGATCTGGTGGGAAGAGATGATGGGGTTTGAGAAACATCCTAGACCTCTCTCTACATTTCTGAGAAAGAAGAGACGGTAAATCAGTTAGAGGTGTCTCTGGGTGTTCCGTGCGGCACCAACTGGTGCCTAGCCTGGTGTTAGGCACCCTAGCTATTCTGATGGTGTTCTGGGTCAGGTGTGAGATGAAGCCTTGGCAAACCCGAGTCTCTTTCTCATGTGTCCTGTGACTTTAGGTAACTTGCTACTGTGGCTCATCCTGCTCTGGGCAGGATGCTCTGGGATATTGGGGAATTAACCTTCAGGAGACTGAGATGGTGTCCCTGGAGAGCCTGACTTCGCTCTGAACCTGGCCTGTTTCTTTTCTGGGTGCCTCTGTATGGTATTTTGCAGGTAGATGCGTGTTCATTTTGCCTGTGTTCAGAGGCATTTGGACATGAACCAGGTCTGAACTGGCACCCTGCAGCAATGGTGAACTCAGTTAAGGGGTGGGATTCTTTAGTGCCAATTTGGCACCGAGTTAACGCAGCCACAGGACTTCCAGTTGGCTCGGGTGTAGGCATAGCACATGTATAGACGTGACACAGGCTGTACCTTCAGCTTCTCTGAGTTTTGTGGCAATTCTGCTCCAAGTCCAAGCGTATGAACTCTGATGCCAACCTCCTGGGCCAGGACCGGGACATGTGCTCAGCTTTCCTTCCACCTATCCGTGAACCCTTCCTGCTGGGTGAGGGAGGGATGGGCAGCCCTGGCAGCCTTCATAGCGTGAGCTGTGTTCGCTTTGGGTGAAATGCAGTAATTAGAGAGGGTCCAACGCTTAAGGCTCCTGGGAGCTATTGCCAGCCCTGCGCCGTTTCCTCAGGTGAGGAAACGTCATCTCTGTGAAACGTACTTGCTGGGGTGAAGCCTTCTGCATGTCTGCATGAGGTCATCTGCTGTAATAGTAATCTCTTGTGTGTTTTCTCATTACAAAGGTGGTTCTGAAGTATTGTCCTGTCTTAGAGAAGGAAACGGCGGGGCTGAGAGGATTGCCTGAGGCTATTTTGACAAGGCAGCGGCAGGCTGGCATAGAAGCTGTCTCTTGTCCAAGAGAGGCTATTCAGATCCTGTATGGACAAGACTGTCTTCTCCCTCATCCGTGGCTCCTGTTGTCTCTAAGTCATGCTTTCCTTCGGTTGTGGTGTAAGGTATGGTTGAAACAGCTCTCCAGCTTGCTGAGCTCTCCTTGCTGCTCTGACCATGTCCCTGGCCTAGGTGCCAGCAAGCCCAGCAGCAAACGGCAGGGCATAACTGCTCCGAGTCCCTAAGAGCTTTGCTTGGGGCAGGGGTCTTGCTGGATGCATCCTAGCTGCTGTGTGGGGCCAGAGACCTTGCCGCTCTTGGCTAGCAATTTGCCTTTCCTTGCCTGTAATCTCTTCAGGGCGGCAAGCCAGGCAGGCCCATAGGCGTGATCGAAACATGGGGATAAATATTCCAAGTGGCTTGATCTATAGGAACAGGCGTATGGGGGAGGGAATGAGTTCATCTCCTCCGTGCTCTTGGCCGCGGCAGGGCTGTTCCTGTATTCCCCCGCGTGCCGCAGTGGGGTGATAAGCTGGCTGCAGGGAGAACGCTCTGTCCCTTCCCTGGAAGAAGAGATTCATCTGAACCTTCCTCCTGGGAGTGGTCCTTGGTAGGCAGCTGAAACTTTCCTTTTCCTCTCATCCCATGACTGCTAGGGAATATCCAGTCCTTTGCATTGTCGAGAATAATTCCACTGTCCAGAGGATTAGTGTGTTTCAGTATCTGTAGGCTGGCTGTGTTTCCTTTCTTGCACTCTTTAGCTGCTTTCTCCCAGGTTGGTGCTTCCAGCCCTTAATTTCTTTTGTTCTTGGTATAGCAGGTTATTGCAGCTTGCAGTAACAAGGAATACATCTAAAATGAAGCAAAGGACATCTCTGCTCCTTCCCTGCCTCTGCCCCAGCCCTGATGACCATGGCTGTAGTCAAGCTGCGGAACATGCAGCCCCTCTAAAACACCTCTGGTAACAGATAAAAAATGAAGTGGATCTCCACGACCCTGGTTTCAGAGGTGTCTTAATTTGGTGTCTCTGCAGGCTTTCCAGTCCTATCAATCCCATTTAAAAAAAAAAAAAAAGAAACCAAAACACACAAAAAAGTACAAAATCTTAACAATAGCAAAAGCTGTAACTACAACTTTTACTGTATACGGTTGTCCAAACAGGTGGGGTGAAATTGGTGTGAACTGGTGTGCAGCAGGTTGGATCGAGCCGTGTCAAAGGCAGGTGGTGAAAGGTGACACGGCAGCCTGTCATATTAAAGATGTCTTGGAGGTGTGGGTAAAAGGGTGAATCAGAACTATGTTTGGGGGAGTGGGGTGACGTGTGGTGGGTTTTCTTTCGGTTGTTTTTTCTTTTTTTTTGAGAGGGGAAGAATTTCATTTCTGATGGGAAGTGTTTTGAGTTTCACTTGCCTTCCTCTGCTATCTCTTCCCAGCTCAGACAACTCTTCCGTTCTTCAGTGTGCTTGCCCAGGGCTATTGTATATGACTGTTTAAACAGTGTTTAAACAGCCGTA
Organism: Pygoscelis adeliae; assembly: GCF_000699105.1. NCBI lineage: Eukaryota > Metazoa > Chordata > Aves > Sphenisciformes > Spheniscidae > Pygoscelis > Pygoscelis adeliae. The sequence continues at coordinate 579,592 of NW_008824657.1, forward strand.
AACCTGTTTATTTACTAAGGCTATAAATTATCTTGAAATCAGAATTCATCATGCTGCAAATACCCTGTTTTAACAGGCAGGCTGGCTCTCTGCTAGAATGACAATAGTAATAGACTTCCTAGCTGCTCTGCCAAGTCTCTGTCAAGGACACTTGCCCTTGACTGGGCAATTGCTGCCTTCCAGAGATCCAGGCAGGCTCAGAGGGTTGATTTTTTTTTTTCCTCTTTGTGGGTTTATCTGCTAGCGTATTGGGGAATGCAGCAGCCAGTGCGGGTCTCTGATGGATGAACCGTGTGTTCGAGTTATCTCGTGCTTGCTGGGATTTGCTAGGAAACTAATGATCTGTCTAGACCGGTATCTTCCAGGCATTAGCAGCAGTTGTCTCAAAAGAAAGCACGAGAGGCTGACATTAATCGAGGAATGAGCTTTTCCTAGTGGAGCTTTCTTCCTCACCCCAGCTAGTAATAGGTAAGTCTGTTTCTGAAGCCTGTGGCTCTGAAACAACAAAACCAGCAGTATCCCGTTCAGTATTACTGGTGTTGTTTCCTTGACTGTTGTTTTTTTCTGAGGCCTCAGACTTAGTAAGTAACTGGAAGAATTTGTCTGAAAACACGTGAACCCTTCCACTGTGCGAAGTGTAAATTCCTTGTCAGATAACTTCTGTCTCGAATGTCTGAGCTTGGAGATTTGACCAGTCGAGATTAAAAGCCACCGAGGCGGCTGTTGTAAACTCACTGTCTCTTTGCTGTCCTGGCTGTTGCGTAGGCTGTGGGTTTTTCTGTGGATGCTGAAGCTCCTTCTCTCGTTAGAAGCCGCTCCTGACCTCAACTGAGCACGGTCCTAGCGGTCCAGGGCCCAAGTGCTGTTGCATGAGCTGTGTTGATCGGGTTGACTCACTCTGGCAGGTTTGGTAGCAACCGTTAATCCTCTGTCTTACCTGTTCTGTGCTGTGTAAGCTATTGCCTCTGCACATTTTTGGAACCACAGCAACTGGAGGTGGGAAAGATCTGAGGTCATCCAACTTCTCCATTTTCCCCTATGGGGGAAGGCTT
>NW_008824657.1:580682-588326 GCF_000699105.1 Pygoscelis adeliae
TCCAGTTATAAGTGACTCAAGCAGCAGGGTTTTTTCATCGTTTCCCTTGGGAGCCTGGCAGATTTCTCACCATGAGAGATGTTTTCCTAATCCTCCACCTGATCTGTTCCCCTCCCTGAGTCCAGCCTCAGCTGGAAGAGTGGACAGCGCAAAGCTACGGTGGGTTAATGCTCATCACGTTGCTCGAGTCCTGGTTAACTCTTTCTGGGTCGCTTTGATGCATGCCCTGAATAAAAAGGCTTTTGAAAGGAGAATGTTACGGTGCCGCTTGTCTTGAAGACTGACAAGCATTGATAGCGTAGGTAGGATGAGTACCGAGAGCTGTGGTCCTTTATGGGAGTTAGAGGTCGGTGGGAGGTTTTCTTCTATAGAATGTAAGCGTACCTGCAGCTGGTGGAAACTGGACAAGATCACCCCTGAAATGTTGAGCTACATGGCAAACTGAACACGTGGCAATTGCTGTTTTTTATTTTAGGCGTTGCTTGTGCTGAGCTCTTAGTCAAGAAGCTTGATTTTTCTTAACAAGCTGAGGATTTTCCCATGGATCGCTTTCTTTGCTTATCCTGTCTGTGCTGCCAATGCTGTGTAACCAGTAGCTTGACTGTAATGCTGAAGTAATTTTTAAAATATCGTCTGCTAAATAGATCGGTCATGACGGGATAAAGCCATTTTCCATGAAAGATGAGTGGGATCAGAGCTCGGATGCGCTGTCAAATGGGAGCCCGCACAAGAAGGGGGAAATAATTTTTTTTTAAAGCGTGGCCGTGCAAGGGACAAAACTAGAAGCAAGTCCAACGGTCCACTACTAAGATAATTCCAGAAATATTTAGGGCAGGGTGGAAAGTTGGTAGTGGTTAGGAGGTCTGTGGTAGTGTAATATATCACGCGATGGGAAGCTTTGTTCTGTTTTTTTTTGTCGAGGATCGCTTGGGAAGCCGTTTCACGGTTTATCTGAAGTGAGCAGTGGGGTCTTCGACCCTCGTTCTCTACCCTGGTTTGACCAGGCACAGGGCGCGACGCTGCGTTCGCGCCTCTGCCAGGGAAACAGAGGGCGGTTAGTGGGTCTGCGCGCCCCTCACGGCCCTGTGCCGCGCACCGGTCCCGCTAACCCCCGCGGGCAAAGGGGGGGAACTGCTGCCTTCTCGGGGAAGAGAGGTTTCTAGGCTCCGATGAGCGCTGTGGCCATGCCGGTGGCGGGGGGCAAAGCCAAAGAACATGACTAATGGTAACATGAAGAACCACCTTCCACGCGGCCTGATTCACCCGATCCTCGCACAGATTCGGTCTTTCCTCCAGGAATGTTTGATAATGCAGCGCGCGCCGCTGAGATCACCCTTCTGGCAAGTGCCTGCTGTGGTATGAGACCCAGTCATCTGGCAGCACGTTGCTTACTGCAGTCTCCAAGGCAACCCTCCATGCTGTTCTTCTTTGGAAGCTCTCTGTATTCGTAAAGAAGCTGTCACCCTTCTTACTGTAAGTGCAGCAGATGTGAAAGATGTTACCTGTGCCAGCAAACTCTAGACCAGGACGCTGTTGCTCTAAGGAGCAATGCTGCCTTGGGTATAGCGTTGTCCGTCTGCTCACTGCGGCACAAAATACCTTTCTCTCCTGCTAGCGACCCTCTCTGCGTGCTCTCCGAGCCTGTTGCTGTGCCCGCAGCCGGCTGTGCTTGCATGGAGAGGCTGGGCTATCGTGAGGATCGCTGGAGATCTCCGCTGAGGCAAGGCCTTGCGGCGCTGGCGTGTGCCACAGGAAGGATTCATTCCAGATGAGGGGTCCCGAGGTGGATTTACCGATCCCGCAGATGTTTGCTCCTGGGAGGGGAAACAACTGAGCTGCGGCTCAGACTGTCATGGCCCATAGTGGTTTCTCTGAGCTCCTCCTGAGCAAAAGCTGCTGGTTGTATTGCTCTGGAGGAACAGCCACGCTCTCTGTTGTAGATGCTTAACCTGGCGGTTCAGAGGGGCAATTACCTGCCTCCAGTGTCCCGTAAAGAAGTCCTCTGGACTGCTCTAAGAGAGGCTGTAACTCGGGTAGCGTGGATACCTTGTCTTCTGACTAGGCCTAATAGACACTCAGCGCTGAATAGAAACGAGCTCCATCGGTGCGATGCTGACCACTGCCAAAACTCAGTCTGGAACTGCAGGGCTTAAAGTTTGTGTTCTCTCTCCTGCAGCTTACTGAGAGGCTGCTCTTGTGTTTCCTTTTCAGGTTCGTCTATTGGCAATACGGAAATCAGGGTCTGGCGTTTTCTTCTTGCTGAGGGGATTGTACTTTGTTGGGGTGAGCAAGGTAGGGGGAAAAACTCTGTGTGTTCTTTGTGTGAAAGAACCTCCCTGCTAGATTGTATATGGACCAGAGGACTCTGTCCAGTTTCATCTGTGTTTAATGTACCTTCTTGATCTTAGGGTCATCTGTGTGTAGCAAGAGACTCCTAGCTCGTTGGAGAAAGCCAAAGCCACTATCTCGGAGTAGCTGAACCGTCCGACAGCTGGGCTTAAATGAGGCGACGGTAAGAGCTGGCTTAGCCAAAGCATCTCGTGTTCCCTGTGGGTGACAGCGTGCTCCTGAATTATAAAAGCTGCTGTCATTCTTGTCCCTCACTGTGAGCCCTGGGAGGGAAAGTGCTGGATTAGGTGCAAGCTCTGGTTCACTGCGCAGGTGGTTTGCTTGTCTGCTCCGTGTCGAGTAGCAGCCGCTGGGAGCCGGCTCCCCTGGAGCTTTCCTGCTGCCTTCCTGTCAAAGTCTGTGCTCCCCAACCTGGGCAGACCCTCCACCCGGCACACCTCAGTCCCCGCTTTGCGCTCCCGGCCCTGGGTTTCTCCTGAGATGCCTGCCAGCTGCGCCAGGCAGCCGGGATGCAGGCGTGTGTTCAGTCAGGCGCTTTCCAGGAACTCCGCGGCGGCTGCCATGTCTGTAAATAGTGTCACTTGATGTTTCCCAAGGGGTGGAGGAGAGAAAAGGTATTTCCCTCTTGCTACCGGGGTGATGCTGCAACGCTCAGGAGACGGGAGCCGGTTCACCCAGTGCATCCAGGATCCGGGCCTGGGGAGGGAGGGAGGGGGGAACCTGCCCTTCCAGGCTGCGGAGCCCCAGTTTGGCAGCACAATCTAGACTGGAGTCGCTGGGCAGAGAAACCAAGCGGGGCCGAGGCATTCGGCGCTTGCAGTGGGCTTTCAGCTGTGATAAGATAAGAGTTTGAGTAACTGTGAGGTAGAAAGTCTGCCTAGTGGATTGAGATCATTGTTGTTGAAGGATGTTATGGAGACAATCCACTTACAATCTTGGCTGCTGTGCTGGATTTAATTTTTTTATTTTCTTTTTTCCCCGCTCATCTCCCCATCAGCAAGCTGGGGAATACGTGTGGGAAACAAATCAGCAGACAGACAGTGGCATGTGAAGTGATTCTCCCTGCTGGCACAGACGTGATTGCGAAGCAGTAATGCAAGTGGTGATTTGAAGGCCAAAGATAACTTGCTGCTTTCTTGCTTGCAAGCCCTAAAATGGTTTGGAGGAAGGAGGCAAGAACCTGAGCCTCCTAGTTTGTGAGAGATGTTGGATGCTGCACAGCTGCTTTTTTATCTAATTGCTTTCTTCAGAGCTCATAAGTAGTGGGGACAGGCTAGTGTTACAGCACGCGATAGCGTGAACTGATGCTTTACTGGTGGGCAGGCACGTGTGTTTGTGCGAAAGGCTATTGTCTCCCAGATAAGACAAAGCCCTAAAATGTCTGTAAAGGTTCCCCCCTCCCCTTTCCGCTCTACTTGGGCAACATGCAAGGCTCTCCATCCCCACTGGGTTTGCTGTGCCCGTGCCGGGCAAGAAGGAAGCGAGGTCTTCCCTAAACCTTGTCCCGCTCAGTTGCAGGAGTGAGCAAATGCCTGGTATAATGGATGTAAAGAAGGACATGATCCTGTATGGTGAGATGTAGGTGGTGGGGCCGGTCTCTGTGAGCACAGAGGAGATCTGCTGGTAGAAGGGCCAGCCAAGAGCGAGTAAGGGAGCTGGGGACTCGTGGCGTGCATTGACGCCTGGGGCCAGCCAAGCAGGAGGCAGGAGAGCGGGGATCGGCTAAGCGGAAGGAGAGCTGGCCTGAGATCCAGGGGCCGGGAGGGTGGCAGGCGCTGTGCCGCGTGTCATTGAGTGAATCGCAGCCCGGGCACGGAGCGGAGCGGGGTGCAGCTGCTGTACCCATCCCTCGCGGCCGGAGCGCGGCGGCGGGGCGTGCAAAGAGAGCGATTCTGCACGGCCTGCCCGCTGTGGTGTGTCAGCCTGGCGCTCTGCAGGGCCTCTGTGCTGGCCTCTCCCTGAGCAAGACTGAGACTTAATGCCTTGCCTGGAGAAAACTGAAATCTTTCAGGTGAAAAAGAGTAAGAGAAAGTGCTTCGTGGGCCCTGGGTCAAATCCTCTCTGACCCCAAAAGGGCTTTTTAAGCACCCAAGACTGCTGTGGGGGTGAGACTGCCTGGAACAGCACGCGGCATCCAAGAGAGCAGGGTTGTGGAGCAGGATGGTCCGTGTAGCTCCGGGCGCGGAGGCAGACCCCTAGCCTGGTCCTCTTGCTGTGCACGTCCATGGGAGCCGCTGGGCTGCCCCAGCCGGGCTGTGTGAGGCGGCTTTCCAAGCAATTGTGTGGGATGTTTTCCTTTGATTCATCAGCTGTAATTCCTCCCGAAGACCTGGCGTGCTTTCCCGGTGGCTTGCCTCCTGCAAGTCATCTGTTCCCATTTGGGACCGGCTGCTCGGGGTGCCGACCTCCAGGCAGCCTTGCCTGGGTTCGCTTCCAGGGGATGCAGCCTTCCCTGCGCACCCTCCCCTGCCCCCCGTAGGTATCCCGATAGCTCCCGGCAGCATGAAATCCTCTCGGCTCCCTGTTCCCTGACCCCGTTGTTTGTGTTGGCTTCCTGGGGTGAGAGGTTGCCCCCAGTGATTGCGCTGGGTTCCCCGATCTCTTTACTTTTCTCACAGTTTCTAAGGCGACCGGTGCAACGAGGCGCACATGTCAGACCCTCTTATATTTTGCGTGCCTGGGGACAAGTCTGACTCCGCTCCACCTCCAAGCTGCTGCTGGATTATACAAACCCCTCGCGTTGCCGCTTCTCGGTGTGATTGTTAACAGTTCCCATCCCCAGTTCAGCCGCGTTTCATCCCTGCTAGCTCCCACTACAGACTAGGGCTGGGTTTGTGCTGCCTAAACCCCATGGTATCAGAAATGCACCGCATCAAAGCGAAACGCAGCATCTGGAGTCTAATAACTGGTTCCTTTTAAAGTGAAACAAGTGGAGGACTGTCTCCTCCAACACCTCTGAGCGCTGAGGCTGAAAGACTGCAGAGGGGGAATAGTTTGGGAACAGCTGGTGGATGAGGGGGGGGGGGAGCGGATTAAATTAAAAAAAAAATAATCAAGTGGGCCGCTGGCCATCAGCGAACTCTTAGACTTGGACCTTTAACCTGCGGGATGGGACTTTCCAGGCTGATTCAGAGCTGCTTTTTCCCCCCAAGCACCTCATTTAGGCACCTTGCAGGCAAGGCCAGCTGCTGCGAGCTGCCTAGCTCGGTTCTCCACCCACGCTTGTTTCCCTTCCCTGCCCGCTCATTCTTTCTTTCTCCTCTTGGCTCCCTCCCCTCTGGCCTTTGGGAGAGGGGTCTGGGGCTTGCGGCCGGCAGACCTGCCCCTTCGCCCGTCCCTGGACCTCCTTCCTGGTGATGCTTCAGGAGCCCTTGTGCCTTGGCCGAGAGAGACATCTAGTGGGGTGGGAGCTCAGGGACCTGGCGCTCTTTTTTTTTTTAATTCTTTATTTTTAATCCTTACGGAGGGCTGGCTTCTGTAGGAGCAGGAGCTGAGGTCTCGGAGTAGACCTTCTGTACCGATTGCCTCGGGGCGAAGTGGCCCTTTGGTGGGCCAGTTCACTGGGCGCTTCTCTCTCCCCTGGCGCTGTGTGGAGCCTTGGCTGGGGCTCTTGGTTCCCCTGACGCTCTCCGGAGGTGGCTCTCCTGCGACGTGGAGGTGTTTTCTGTCCTAACCTCGTGTTGTGACAAGGTGTGTTGGGCCCTTGGCAGACTGGTCACACCTGGGTGCTGAAGGAAGGAGTCTGCCTTCACCGGGGGGAGCACCAGAGAGGAACGCGCCTGTGAAATGGCCGGGCGATAGCAAAAGGACCTGTCTGTTTTGGGTGGATCCAGGCCTCTGAGAGCCCCCCCCTGCTCCTTGCATGGCTCCCAGCTTCCCCAAGGCAGGGCTAAGCCTTAACTTAATGTTTTGTCTCTTGCTGAAATCCCGCTCTTGGCACTCCTCCTCCTCTTCGCGCTCCAATAGGCTGCAATAAGCCAGCGGTGGCAGCAGGGAGGAAAGCGCGTGAGGGGAAAGACTTCTGTGTTCTCATGCGAGGCTGGGCAATGGCGGGGTTTGTTTAGGGGAGAAATCGCATCTGCCTCGCCGCCGGAGCCCTGAGCCCGCAGGTCTCTGGTCCTGCGAGGTGCCTCCTAGAAGGAAGCAGAGAGGTCTTGTTATCTTTTTTTTCCTTTCCAGTATGGCAGTGGAGGGAGGCCCCAGCCAGGTCGAGGGAAGCCGCGTTAGGCGCCGGGGGAAGGCTCAGCAGATGCAGCCGTTCCCATACCGTGGCGCTTGGGTAGAGAGGGAGAAACATGGGGTGAGCGAGAGGGCTTACAGAGAGGGGCAGCTGCCAGGAAGAAGGAAATCGGATCCTCTTAGGATCTTTCCCTTCAGCCTCTGTGCACCCTTCCTGGGGCTCCTGCGTGTCAGCTGCCAGCACCCAAGGTGAGGACTGGGCGCTGCCAGCAAACCAGAGTGCTCTGCCGCTTCATTACTCCTCTCCCGACTCCTGTACAAGCCAGGGGGTAGTGGCCGGAGGTTTTCGACACCCCTAATATTAGCTTGCTCTAGCCGGGAGGGAGTCGCAGCTCCCTGTTGGTACCTACCAGTCCTTGGGAGGCGGTGAGCACAGAAGCTGGTCAAGGAGGGATCCGAAGCAGTTATCGCACCGCTTTAAAGCAGCGAGTCCTTGCAAAGCTTTGGGGTAGGGTGGTGATCGCAGTGCCAGTTTCCTCCCTCTTCCAGGAGGAACTGCACTCGCTCCTTTCTCTGTACAGTAGAAATAGTCCAGACCGGGCTATCAAACCCTGGAGGCGGATTTAAGGGCGCTGGCCTTTCTCTGACAAGGGGAAGGTGACAGCGGAGGCGTAGCTGAGCCATCTCTGCTCCCGAGCACTTCTTCGATATCCCCTTTGCCAAACTGGAGCCCTCGGGACCGCAGTCCAAACAAGACTCCTCTTGAGTTACAGGCACAGCAAACGCGTTTCCAAAGCGATGCCAAGGGCGAACGCGGGGTTTTTGTCTCTGCTCGCCTCCCCCGTGCATCAGGTGACGTTACCCACGGCTCGCAGTCGCCCCCCTCTAGCCGGGCTGACGCTGTGAGCTGCAGCGGTTGGGAGGAAGGAGCCCTGCATCGCAGGTTCGCCGAGAGGTTGCTCGGAGCAGAAGCGAGCGCAGTCTTCCCGGGTAATCGGATCCCGGTTACGTGTGTGTGTGTGTTTGGGGCGTAAAGGAAACGTGCTGGCAAAAGCAGGGATGAATGCGATGCCTGAGCCAAAAAGGCTTTTAAGAAATCCACCCCCCTCACCCCCC
>NW_008824657.1:588544-589536 GCF_000699105.1 Pygoscelis adeliae
CCGCGAGGCTGAGCCAGCCTCTCGGAGACCACCCTGCCGCTGTGGGTCTGCGCTGCCTGGGACCGAGCTGGCTTCCTCAAAGCCCCTCGCGTGCTTAGTGCCAGCCTGCCATCGGGGCTTTTAGGGAGGAAAAGAGGCGCCGTGTCGCACCTCGCCGTGGCGGGCGATGCTGCGCTCGGTAAAACAAAACCTGTCTGAACGCCCTTCGATTTGGTTTTGCTCGCACAGGATTTGCGCTTCTGTCTGGAAAAGGATCTCCTGCACTCTTCTTGCTCGGCCCAGATCCTGGCTGGGGCAGGATCCCAAAGCCGCATGTGTGGGCGCAACGGAGAGCGAGTAAACACTGCGCCTCGTGCTCAGCAGGTGACGAAACCTCCCACTGCAATTCCCCTGCGTGCAGGTGCCGGGGGCGAAGGGCCAGGCTTCGATGCCTTCAGGTGAGCTGGTCTACTCCTCCTCTTCTCTCGCATCCAGTCCAGGCAGGACTGGTCCGTAACTGATGTGAGGAAATGCCCCGGGGCAGAGGGGGGAGCGGCACGACTGGGCAGATCGGAGCGTGGAAACTTTGGTGGCGAGCGTGATGTTGGGACTTCTGCAAGTAAGACAACGTGAGGAGAAAAGGGGACGGGATTCCCTGCGTGGTTGGTGCAGGGGGGACCGTATATCCCCCAGAGGCGGGTTAGATTTGGCTGGCTGTGATATTTAGCTAGTGATGCCGTGCTGGGCAGGGTCCACGGGTCCTGGAGTCGTACACAGAGGAACTGGTGTTCCCAAATCTGCCACGAGCTGGGGCGGCTGGCGTGGCTCTTGGTACGGTCCCGTCGGCCCCAGGCTGAGGCTGTGAGCTGTGGCCGAATCCGGGAGGGCAGGACAGGGGTGTGGGACACCAGCGTCCCTGATTTAGGCCTGTAGCGCTGTGGATGTGGGTGCCTGGGGTGGAGTCCTGAGTCAGGCACCCTGTTATCGTGGGCATCTCCTGGATATCGTCTATA
>NW_008824657.1:589583-594148 GCF_000699105.1 Pygoscelis adeliae
CTGGGGGGGGCTGACCGCCAACTGGGGCACTGTGGAATTAAACCATTCATGCTTTCGTTTGCTCAGCGCTGCGAACTGCTGCTGATCCCTCTCCATGCAAGAGACGCCCTGCGCGGACCCCGGCTCTGACAGCAGCCTGCGGCGTGGGAGGGAGCTGGCCCTGGACAACGCGTGGCTGGTGAGTCCCATTCGGTGTCCAGCACTACCTGCCTAACGCCTGCGGGCATTCGGGGATGAACTTGCCTCTGCGGCAAACTACTGGTCCGTGCGGCGTGCTGCATCTCTTAAACTGCTGCTGTTTTGGAAGGGATCTCCCGCCCCAGCGCTGCGTAGCTGGAAACCCTCGAGCCCCCCAGCTGAGGGAAGGCAGCTGCAACCCCCAGGACAGGTTTCTGGTCTCTTACTGATGACAACGGCTGAGCCGCTCCGGTCACGAGCTGGACTGGGAGGTGGGGAGCAGCAGTTCTGGGGTTTGGCTGACTCTCCCCATTCCCCGTTTCTGTTCTAGCGATACCGCTGGGCTGCGGGGATCAGACAGCTCTTGTACACACGAGGAACAGCCAGCGCAGGACTCGTCCGCACCTGTGCCTGGAGCCCACCCCAGTGATGAGACAAGGAGTGAGGGTCCAGCCAGAGATGAGACAAGGAGTGAGGGTCCGGACAGAGGTGGGAGAAGCCGCGGGAACTGGGGCGGTGTGTGCGGGGAGGGAAGAGCCCCGGGCAGCAGGGGCGTTAGCAGAGCGCGGTTTGGACATGGAAGCAGCAGAGGGCTTCAGAGCTGCGAGTCTGTGCCTACGGCAAGGTCCTTGCTGCCGCCGGGGAAAGCAGAAGGGCCGAGTCTGGCCAACTCCAGGGGAGAAAGACAGCAACGGGCGGTTTGGGGCCTGCAGTCAGCTGCCCGCCTGCGCAGCCTGCAGGTGCCTTAGCCGGAGGTGTCCTCCTCCAGTCCCAGAAGTGCCCGACCCTTGGCTTGGAGAGCAGAGCGGGTGCCCCCCGCAGCACAGCCAGCCAGCTCCTAGCACCGACGCGCTCTGAGGCAGAGGCGCCCTTTACGGGGCCACCTTGCCAATGGTTTCAGGGAGACGGTACCGGAACGAGACAGCGAGCGACCCAGTAAAAACACTTCTCTTTATGTTGCTGCAGCACTGCGTGAGCACAGATATAAAAATGTTCCTTAACTCTGTTTATGCCTCAGATCTCTCTACGGTGAGACTCTCTTCCTGCGAGCCCCCGCAGCCCGGCTTGTGAAACTCCGCCGTCCCCCCCCCCCACCAGCCATTGCTGCTGCTGCAGCTCACTGGTGAGATCACAAAGCAGTTAAAATCCTCCTGCCTCCAGCAGAAAGAAGCTGCCGGGAACAGCACAGCCCTGTGCCGCACAAAACCGGCCACACCGCGTGTCCCGGCTGGACTTTGCTTGGGTGCTGGGAACTCTTTGGGATTTTTTTTTCCCCCCTGCTCTTTCCCCAGGGCCTGTTTGCCTGCCCTTGGAGGGAAGCGGCGCACGAGAGCGCACAGAAGGTGGAACAGCTCAGCTGGGTGGCCTGCTCCTGCTCCTGCTCCTGCTCCTGTGCTGCCAGCGTCGGGGGGTGAGTCTGCTGGGGCTGACTCCTACAGGTTTCCGGGTGGGAAGCTGCCCCAAGAACTGCTTAGTGTGACGCTCAGTTTCGGTCCTGGCCCTCCCCGGACTCTGAAAACACGGGAGCCTGGCTGTTTGCTTAAGGGTGCCCAAAAGAGCGCGGTGGAGCTGCCCTGGGCGGGAGGGGTACAGGATCGAAGTGTTTTCCTTGGAAGAGCTCAGCTCCCCCCTTAGCATTGGGCAGCCGTGCTGCAGGTTTCCCGGGTCCGGAACGCTTGCACAGCTGCTCCCCAAGAACCACACAGCCAGAGTATTAGAAAATAGCCCAGTTTATTAGAGCATCTCCACTTCGTATAGAGTTGTACAAAACAATGTATTTACAGGCAAGGAAGGGGCTAACTACGCTCAGCTGGAGTGTGCTCGTCTCGGGGCCAGGATCAGGCTACGCAGAAAAAAGAAATCCAATCGGCACATCCCCAAGTCGGGTGGTTGCGTTTTTCTTTACAAAAGTAAGAAGGGTCGACGGCTGGTGTCTGGCCCACATGTCGTTGCGGGGGACACGCTCCAGGAAGGCGTTGTCGGGGGAAGCTGCCGAGCTGGAGCTCAGGAGCCAACGTGTCGGCCAGAAACCGCGGGGCGGTGTTAAGGCACAGCGTGGTGATGCCAGGCCGGCCCGGGCCCCTACGGCGGACGACGGTCTGCGCATGCAGCCCCGCACGCTGTTTCCCTCGGGGTGAGTGACAGCATGTTTCAGCCAAACTTCTCTCTTTCAGTCCCTCAGCCCTGGACTCAGCGCAACCAGAAGCTAAGTCAAACAGAGGACGGAAGGAGGAGACCACAGCGTGGGACACCCCCAAAACCATGGTAAGAACTTCTTCCCCCCCCCCCCCCCGAAGACCAGACAAAGGGGTGCGGACGGCAGTTTGAAAACAAACGAAGGAGATAGAATATATTCTGAAAGGTTGTTTTTGAACCAGTCCCAATAAAGTTTGCCTCTAAACACACAGTGTTTGTCTTTTTTCTTTTTTTTTTTTTTTTAATTATTATTAAAGTTTAATTTTCTGTGTACCTTGACTGACTGCTCATGCCAGCTCACCCCCCCCAGGGGCCCTTTCTTAACTTAGAAATCAATGTGTGGGGGAAGACTAAGGGCTAAACTCAAACCCCCGGCTCTGGCTGTTCAGTACGCACAGGCAGTCCCGGGCGCGTGCGGCGAGGTAGAAGGGAGGGTTGAAGTTCACAGTCGAGGCTGTGCACTGCACTGCCCTGCCGGGAGGAAATGACAATACCACCTGTCTCCAGCCAGCGGTGTACGAGGTGTCCGCGCGGGGACGAGCGCTGTCCCTAAAGGCCCGTCTGCTGTTCGATCCAGTCTCGCAGGCTGGTGAGCCGGCTGTAGACTCCGGGCTTGTTTCTCTGCGCGCAGCCGTCGCCCCAGCTCACCACACCGGCCAGGAACATCCGATTGCTGGGCTCCACGCTGACCAGCGGCCCGCCGGAGTCTCCCTGCGCAGACACAAGCAGGAGCATAAGCACCGACCCAGTACCTTGTCCCAGGGCAAAGTGATAAACAGAGTAAATCACAAAAACTCTATAATGGCTAAGTCTCAAAAACAATTATTTGGCCTTTGGCTGGATTAAGTCAGCCGTCCATGCAGTTTCCTGCCCATTCCCTGAATCAAGAAAAAACTGTACATAAATATTTGAAACAAATATTTAAGTGTGGCAATATGAGTCACAGCGCCAGAATAAAGAGCTAAACGCGGGGCCTGCCTTGCTAAAATAAGGCGCTCGGTAACAAACTGGAGCGTGGACGCACTGTCCTCCTACCTGGTGAGACGGTTTTGAGCCTAAAAGTCACGCGTCGACGCCATTTGCTGGTCACGCCCTTTCCACTTGGTCCGAATCACGGAGGATCCACGCAGCTTTGTGGTAGGTTATGTTAAAAGTGTGGCAATATGAGTGGAAGTGCCAGAATAAAAAGGGCCGAGCTAAAGGGCCCGTCTTCCTAACTAGGGCTGCTCCTCCTCACAGCAATAAACCTGAGTGCTGCCGCACCGCTGGCCTACCTGGCAGGCGTCCACGCCGCCCGACAGGATCCCCACGCACATCATGCGCGGCGTCAGCTGGTCCGTCAGCAGCTCGTTGCACACCGTCTGGTTGATGAGCCGGATTTCTGCTTTCTGCAAGATGGAGGCTCCGCTGCCTGCGAGGAGGGAGGGGCAGCGTAAGTAAAGGCGCGCGGCATTTTTAAGCAGCATCTCCCTTCGTTGGGGCTCCGACCGACTAATTGCCAGGTAAATCCCCGTTGCAACAACCCGCTTTCCCCTAATAGCGTTTTTCCAGCAGGACCGAGACGTTAGCTTTGTGCGCTCCCAAGGGAAGCTCGCTCGATTCCAGCCTGGAGGCAAGCTAAGACATTTAAATTGTGTCCAGCCAGCCCCCCCTCCCCCCTTTTCCCTAAAGCCACACGCGAAAACATCCCAAACGCCAGTGCTCACCTCCTTCCACGGTCGCTCCCCATCCAGTCACCCACAGGTCCTTGCCCACGGGGAAGTTGTGGGTGGCGTCGGGCAGGCAGATGGGCTGGACGACGGAGGAGAAGGGGCCGGGGCTCTGCAGCTCCACCACGGCGATGTCGTAGTCGTAGGTGTAGTCGTTGAAGTAGGGGTGGGAGATGATGCGCTTGATCTTCCGCGTCTGCACGTCGGGGCCTTTGAGGTTGCCTTGGTTGGTCAGGCCCAGGTAGGCTGTCCACAGGCTGGGGTCCGAGTACCTGCACGAGTCCCAAAACACAGGGCAGGGTGAGGCCCCTCACAGGCGTGCTAGCTCGCTACCTTAAACAGTTTCCTAAAAGTGCCTGTAAAAACGGGTTTTTTTTTTTCCTATGTCAGGCAAATGCCTGAAAATGGAAGTGCAACATTCGGGGTGTCCTGCCTACAAGCAGGCGCCCCCCCGATCCGGCTCCCGCCTACCTGATGCCCTGA
>NW_008824657.1:594214-596171 GCF_000699105.1 Pygoscelis adeliae
CCTGATGCCCTGCAGCTGCAGGAAGCAATGCGCTGCCGACACCAGCCAGCTCGCCGAGATCAGCGAGGCCCCGCAGATGTGGCCCTGGCCCTTGACGTGGAGGCTGACCTGCCACGGCCATTCTCCCACCTCCGAGTTCTGCCCGCCGACGATCCGCGACTTCCTCGTGTAGGAGCGGATCCCGCAGCCTGGGGCGGGGAAGGAGAAGGGGCACTTGGTTACTCCTGTTCCCATTCCTTCCCCTGGGATATCTCCCACAGCACGAGTGCCCCGTTACCCATGTCAGGGGCGGCTGACGCCATCGGCACGGGAGCACGACGCTGAATTGGCTAAAATATTTACTGGCCGAGTCCATAAATGTGCAGACAAACCCCTGTATTATCTGTGTAAGCCCTCGCCGAACATCTTGAACAACACAGACGCTCCGCAAACTGCTAAAGAACGCAGCTTGGCTACTTTCAGATCAAGCTATCGCACAGGAGAGCCCCGGGGCTCTCTCCGCCACACTGAAGTGTTTCTCCAAGAGAAACCAGCCCAGCCCAGAACCCCGTGTCCCCCCCTTCCCCAGGGTACTCACTGCAGTTGTCCTCGTCAGAATTGTCTTCGCAGTCCTGCTCCCCGTCGCACTCCGGGTTCTGCTTGCTGATGCAGCGCCCGCTGCGGCATTTATACGTGTATTCCTTGCAGGGGACTGTTGTGTGGATCGCTGCAGGCAGGACGAAGGGAGAGAGGGGTTAGCCCCAGTTTGGGGGAGGTCGCAGCGTTCAGGAGCCCTTCACCTCTTCCGCCCATCCCCAGGACATCGCCACCCCGTGAAAAAACGCACGCCGGGATGCCCAGCCACGAGGAAATCCGCAGGAGGCTGCATTTGAGGGGAGGTCCCCTCCGCGGCCCATCCTCACCGTTGCTGCAGCTCCCCTCGTCGCTCCCGTCCCCGCAGTCGTCCTTGCCGTCACACTTCTGTGCGTTGGGGATGCACTTCCCGTTGTTGCACTTGAAGCTGTCAGCTGCACAGCCTGGGGAAAGAGCAGCTCCTGACAGGCGGCCGGGCACAAATCCCACAGTACCTCCAACGCACGGTTGTGGCCATCTCCCTTCCCCCCCGAGACAAGTGAAGCCTCGGCAGCTACAACGTACAAACGCCTATTTCCCGCACCCCCGGTCTTTTCTTCTCTAAACCGCACACCACCGCTGATGTTATGCGGCCCTCTCTTTCCCAAAAGCCCACGTTTCCTACACCCCTGCCCCGTCCTCGTTTCTCTCCTCCGAGCTCTCACTCGGGGCTCCTGCGTCGGCTCCCGGGCGCCGCACCTGCGGCTGGCCGGCGTTTTGGGTTTCTTGCCTGCTCATTTTCCGGCACGGCACCTGCCTTCCTCCGCAGCGTGAGCCTCCGTCTCCCCCTTCGCCTCGCTCAGGCTCTCACGGCCCTTTCCGCCCGCGGGGCGAGTTACTTACTGCACTGCAGCTCGTCACTGTTGTCGCCGCAGTCGTTCACGTTGTCACACACCCAGAACTTGGGCTTGCACCAGCCGTTCTGGCACCTGAACTGCTGGTCGGTACAGGCTGCAAAGGGAGAGCGAGAAATCGGGGGAGAGACCTGCAAAGGCGCCTGTGGAGTCACCAGCGACCCGTCTGCCATCACGTCCACCGCAGCATCGCGGGAAAACCTGGGCAGCTCTCCCAGCGGGGGTGCAGGCACATGGGAACAAGCGCACCAGAAAACAGCACGACAGCTTGGGGCCACGCAGGCGTACATGAATACGGAACGCACTTGGGCTACAGCGCAGTATTTCCACTGCGCTGGAGAACAAAACTATTTGGAGTGCTGTAACGTCTCAGGCAGTTAGGGCTGAAGCTCACACTACACCAGCCTAACAGCAGCAGGACAGCCAGAGGCAACAACTCAAGCAAAGTGGTTGCTACCACCAGTGGGAAAGCGCCCGAGGTACCGGGATCA
>NW_008824657.1:596185-601895 GCF_000699105.1 Pygoscelis adeliae
GCTCTTCCTCATACAGCCCCGTACCTGCAAATGAGATCCCAAAGCAGGGGATCCCGTCGCCTCTAATTAAGTTCAGACCCTGGACAATAACATTATCTACGAGAGAGCTCTGCTCATCCAAGAGGACAACTTGTTGCACAAAGAAACAACTCCCGTGTAAACCACGCACAGGTTTACCAGCTGTGCTCTGCGATACCCGCCCGGTTCGGTAACAAAACACATCCCTTTACACCACCCAGCTCAGCCAGGCTCAGCCAAACCCACAACAGCCTTGAGGATTAAATAGATTAAATAGAAAAACACATTCCCAGCTGGGAGGGACCGGAAAGGGAGGGAGATCCCCCCGGGAGAGGGCTAGATGAGCAGGAACCCACAGCTCCTACGCTGGGGAAGGATCCCAAATTGATCCCCGCACCGAGTGCCACTCGCTCCAGCCTGGAGGAATGAGGCAGCGCTGGTGCTAGCCAGCGAGGCGAGCAGGGAGACCGGCAGCTGATCTGCAAAGCCTCAGCACTAAGGTTTAAGTTACCCAGAACAAGCCCAGAGCAAATACCCGCAGCCACCCCGGGGCGGCGCAGCCCTTCCCGTGACAAGCTAAAAAGCAACAAAGGACGGACTTACTGCAGGATCTCTCGTCGCTGCCGTCTACGCAGTCCAGCCAGCCGTCGCAGCGCATGCTTCTGTCAATGCAGCGGCCAGTGTTGCAGGTAAACTTGCCAGGGCAGGCTGAGAGGGGAGAAAGGGATAAAATGACACGTGAGCCTTCCAGCCGTCCCTTCTGTGTCCCTTCCCCAAAGCACACAATGGTCCCTGTGCCTGCTTACAGCATCCAGCATTAAAAACACCTTTTCCTCAGAACGGAGCGGGAAAATACAAGGAGGTTCGCAGGAAGAAAAGATATGCTCCCATCCCCCGGAAAAGTGCGCTTCCCAATTTAGAGGGCAGCGTAAACGCAGAGGAGGGACAGCCTCCGGACCTCAGGCAAATCAATCAGTTCCCCCCACAGCCTCAGGACTTCAACTCACGATCGCTGGAGTCGTAGGACAGGTACTCAGCAGAGAAGCCAGTGTCCGTGTAGGACTGGTCTGAGTGGAACCGGACCTCTATTTTGTTGGTAGTACTGGCCACCACAAACTGGGAACGCTCCCCACAGTACCTGCAGGGAGAGAGAGCAAAGGCGGAGGGAGTGCTGCAGGTCATCCTGGAACTCCCCATCCGCCCAAAGGGTCACTTCACACGGCCAGGCACAGCTAAGGGGGGCAGGAGAACAGGGAGCAGGGCTGATTCCAGCATGAGCTGCTGGACCTCGAGGTCTGCCCCCAGGAGGCGAATTTTGCTGCCGTTGGCAGAAGGTTTGGGCCAGTTGCAAACACCACCAAGTTGTGACCTTGGAAACGGCTGGGAGCGAGTCCACCCAAATCCCTGCCTGACACAGCGATGTCTCTGATCTCAGATCCACCGTGTCTCTGGATTTGCGCAGCCTCTGAAGCCGCAGGATCCCGTCCCACCGCAGGCTGGTAGGAATCGCTTACACAAGCACCACTGCAGGAACTAGCCAGGGCCACAGCTGCAGGTGCTGACTTTGAAACCCTCTCTCTTCAGGGAAGGGTCGGCTCCCTTGCCCAAAATGTTGTGGAACAGCACTGCTCCCCCTTCCCCTAGGCAGTACCAAGTTATCTTTTTGGCCCAGCTTACGTTAGGTTGTAAGCAAACAGTGTAACAGTAAATGCATCACAGAACACAACACAATTACCCTAACAATGGAGATTTGCTCATTCAAGCAAAACCGCGCCAGATGTTTCTGCCTTTCTGCACGCGAGGCGTGTGATGTGATGTTCCGCAGCATTTGGGGGGCGATTCAGCTGCAGCGTGCAGCGAACCCGGGGTCTAATCCCCAGAACCAAGCGTGCTGCTCCCCTCTCACCACGGGGCATCGAGCTACGAGAGCAGGTCAGACCCAAGCACCCTCCTGCCTCATCGTATCCCAAAAAGCACCAGCACACTTGTTCCCACAGCAAGTTTACTGAAAGCACAAGGTGCCGTACAACGAAACGCAGCCCCTCCACTCGAAGGGCCAAAGCCACGGGTCGGGCACAGCGCCTGACACCTACCTCGTGCTGTTGATCTGCACGTAGTCCTTGGTGCAGGAGCTGACTGGGATGCCGGGCTCCAGCACGAAGAACGTGCTGAAACGCACCTTCACGTTCTTTTTAGAGGGGACCTGCAAAAGGAAGCAGAGTCAGTGGCACGTTGTTTTCTGGAGCACAGAAAATGGGAATAAGTTCCGTGGGAACATGGACTGGGGGGAGGACAGAAGATAACTGAAAAAGGAAAGAAGTCCAGCAGAAAAAGAAACACCTTCCTGAAAAGCCACTATTGCCCACCCTGTCATTTAGACAGTTGCTCACCTTACTGACCCCCCAGGATCCCAGATCAAACCAGCACAGCAAGGGGGGGGGGTTGAAGCCAGACCTCTGTCAACAGCGCCTGCTCTCCCAGGGTAGAAGCTTTCCCCCACCACCAGGTGTGCCAGCAAGTGACTGGCCTGTCCCAAAGCCCACGTGCTCTAGTGCTTTTTGTGCAAAGCTACAGTTATTGGGGGCTGCGATAAGCGTCACGCAGGGTTCAGGCCTCTCGCAGCCTCTTCTGCCTTTGGCTCCTAAAGCCTCCCTCCAGTCACATCAGACTCTTAAGTCTCCAGGCAGCATCTGCTGTGAGCTCACTTGCACGGTGTCCTGCATAACCAAGTTCATTTGACAGACTAATTAAGGCGAAGGGAGGGCCTCGTTCTTACCTCTATGTTCCAGGCACAGTCCATGGCTGGGGGATAGTGTGCCGGGTAATAGGGAGTCGTGAAGGTGCCGCTCTCTCCTTTCAGAGTCCCGCCGCAGACTAGAAGATAAGCAAGAAGATGAAAACAGGTGAGAGACGTAGAGAGACGTGGCTTTCCCAAGCCTTAGCTGGCTATCACCCGAGGCAGGAAGGGAGGCAGATGCAACAGTCTCTAACAAGGTTAAGTCGATCTCTGGAGAGAGCGGCTCTGCTCCAAGGCTTGGAGAGAGCCCCGGAGATCAGCTAGGTGCTTCTTGCATACATCAATCCGCACGCCTAATCCAACGTAATTCTTATTTTGGCCTCCTCAGGGGAGATCATTACAGCAGCCAAGAGCACCATGGGCAAGGCGAGCTCCAAGAGCCGAGATGTGACCTGCTTCCAGGTCTCCCGGCCCTGGAAACATCCCTGGCAAACCGACCGCAGCCACAGCTGCGCCTCCCTCTTCAGTTGCCCGCGGCAGGGAGAGCTGAGGGGGAACTGGGCCAAGGCCTCTGCTCACCTTTCATCTTCGGGAGCTGGAAGAACTCAGCCTTAAAGCCAGGGAATCTCCCCTCCTTGTTGGTAACCAACGTGATGAGCATGACGTTCTGGGAGGACAGGAAGGTCAGGTTGTAGGAAGGGGCATAATTCCCACAGAGCCTAGGAAGTAAAGGACAAAATCCGTTAGACACAGCTGCACAGAGAGCCTCAAGCAGCACAGATCACCTCTGAGCAGGGACAGGAGCTCAGTTACCAGCAGGACTTCTCAGTATCACCCTGCCACTTCACGCCAGGACTTGGGTGCCGTACAGGAACCTAATGGGGACACTCACCTGACCAAAGTGTGGGGCTCCACGGGGCTCAGAGAGTTGTACACCTTGATGTAGTCACTGTCATCTGTGCACTGCTCCAGCTCCAGCGTCTTGAAGGTCAGGCTGATGATGGAGCTGGCGTCCGCCCTCAGTGTCCAGTAGCAGAGCGCGTTGTTGGGGTACGGGCTGTTGGGGAAGCCCGGCGTGGTGAAACTGGTGATCTCCCCTTCCTTGGCGTGGAGGGCAAACACGCAGCTGTCTGCCCAGGAGAGCAGGGAAGAGTTAACACGGGAAACGAGGAGGTTCTGCCCTGCCCTTCCCCGAGCTGCAGAGTGCAGCACTTGTACTTCCTCGTCTGCCTGCAGGTTGTCCCTGGGCAGATGCCTCTCGCAGGGAGCACCCTTGCTTATCAACCTCCGTCTACAAAGCAAGGCACTGGGGAAGGGCAGCCAGGGCCACGCACTACTGCTAGATAACGGCAAGGCCTGTGCCGCGGTCTGGCCGACCCCAAACCAGCTCCAAGCAGCGCATGGAGGTCTGCCTTGCACGCAGAGCGCCTCTCTTCAGGCCCTTCCCCACCCAGCAAGGGAAATCGCCGCCCCAAAGAGGTCTGGGGATGCAGAGAGGCTGCTGTGAGACTGAAGAACTGTACTTACTGTCCCGAGCGGAGTGAACTATGCTGGGGTCAGCAGCTGCAGGAGAAAACAGAGGTGTTGTCATCCTTTGGGCTGTGGAAAGTCCCTGGGTGCAAAGCTGAAGCTGTCCCTGGGACCTGCATTGATTTGGCCTTGCCTGTGGGCTCTCCCCCTGCAAACTGGCCAGGGGGACGCTGCTCCCGCCTGGGCTCTGGGGAGCCCAGTGATCAAGCTTTTCCTCTGCAGGAGAGGGGTTTCATCCCTGTCCCTCTCCAGATGGGCTCAGAGGAGAACACAGAGCGTTTGAGCGAAGGGGAGCGGTCCTCGCAGCCTTCCCCAGGCTGCGTGGCCCATCAAAGCAGTGCTGTGAAAGCCAGGTCCTTACATTCACCCTTAGAGCGGTCCCCGCGGCCGAAGGCACCCAAGAGAGGGCTGCAACTGGCAGCTTACCCCTCCAGCGAAATTTCCCCCCCCCCCCGGCAAGTCCCACGCAGCAGCCCAGGGACTGCAGAGCCAGCACTCACGGAAAGCGATGACCGACTCCACCTTCAGCATGGGGTTTCGCAAGCGGGGGTTCCACCTCTGGACCAGGCTCTGCTTGTCCGCCATCGCCCTGTCCAGACTCTTCTCCCGGTACTTGGGGACAAGGAACTCTGACCAGTAGTAGGCAATGACGCTGCCCTCGCTGCAGGTGAAGGGCGATTATGGGGTGAGAGCAAGGACAGACACAGGAGGGCTCAAGTATCAGTAGAAGAAGGGGCCACGCTACTTGATGAGCCATTTTTGGAGGATGGCCGTGGGGAAGGGAGGGTCTCAATGACACGATAAGCAAACCGCGCCCAGCAAAGGCCCCTGCCAGCCCGGGGAGTCCCTTTCAAAGCTGCCAGGCACCACCCATTGCGGTTCGTAGGGCTCTACTGCACCATACCTTGATTTTCCCAAGACATCTCCCTCAGCACACAGTGACGAGGACAGGCAGAAAACAATACGTGTTTTCAGGTCGCTTTTCACTGCCCACCCATTACTGTGTCACTCAGGGTGGCTAATGAGGTGCCTCCATCCACAGCAGCCCAAGAATGAGGGTCCATGACTGCGTGACATCCCAGCATCGCCCTCCTCCACCCCCAGACAGGGCTCAGACAGCACCTAATAATCACCTGAACGCAGTTATCACTGTCTCTTTGTGGTAAGGGCCAATATCTGCATGACTCCTGTAGATCTCCTCCACCTGAAAGGTTTAAAGAAGGGTGTTCGGCATGTCTAGAAGTGAGGAGGGGGGAAAGGCTAAAGACAGACAGAGCTTCAAGCCTGCTATAGAACATCAGGGCACATACCCGGCATCCCTGGCTGCAGGAATCTGCAGGGGCCAAAGAGAGGAAGAGGGAGAGCTGAGAGTCCCCGTGAGTCCCTCCACACCACAGCCTGCTCTGACTCAGCTCGCCCCGCTCT
>NW_008824657.1:601925-604061 GCF_000699105.1 Pygoscelis adeliae
GCAAGACCAGCCACGGCTTCAGCACGAAGGGCAGACACGCTCCTGCCTCAGCTCCCAGCCCTGACTCATCCACCGACCCTGAGATTTGCCCAGGCAGCCTCCTACGGCACGCGCTGGGTGGCAGAGGCAGGAAGACACCGTGGCACTGGGCTGGAGCCCGTGATGCCAAGACCCAGCTTAAAGGCAGGCTCCTCGCACCCAGCCCAGTGTGGCGAGCGGGGAGAGCTGAGAGGAGCAAGAAAGCTCCAAGCAGGCAGCCTTACGTGCAGGATCCCCACGGCCACGGGGCAAGAGGAAAAAGTTCTGCTCGCAGGAGGAGGGATGCAAGAAACCTCTTACCGTGCTCTTCACCTTCTTGGCCAGCATGATGAACTCCGGCGAGCTGGAGTTCTCGTAAGCGTCAAGGAAGTCCCAGTTCAGAACCCGTAAGTGGCCATTGAAAACCTTCTGGACGGCCACGTTCCTGTCTGGAAGGCAACAGATCAGAGGCAGAAAGGGCAGTCAGGGCTGGGACCATGGCACAGCAGGTCCCCAAGTGACAGCAGTCAGGGCAGGGGGGTGGCAATGGTGTCCTCCCATTTCCTGGAGCCTTCCCAGAGCTAGAGAGGGCACATGTGAGCAACACCAGATAACGAAGCTTTTCCATGCGGATATGCTCCCAGGGTATCACCCTACATGCCACCACCCACCAGACGTCATACTCACATCTGAAGTGCCAAACCAGGAGGCCGGTGACGAGGGAGATGAGCAGGAAAACAACGATCACGACAGTGACGACCACCCGCCGCTTTGGGCCGTGCTTCTCCATCTTCTTGGAGTTCATGGCAGGGAGGAACTCCACCCCTTCCTCCTCCAGGTTGTTCATGTCCTAGGAGAGGAGAGAGGGCAGGACGGTGGAAAGGCCGTTCCCAAAGCCTGGTTTGGAGAGGTCCAACCACAAAGCAGTCTAGAGCAGAGCTACCTGTCCACGGCAGCTCCCCATCGCCGAGAGCACAAGGCATGCCTTGGCGCCGGCGGCTCCGCAGCCACCCCACGGCAGGACAAACCCTCAAGGCTTTTGCTTTGCTTTTCCGCACACACCTAATTCCTTTTTGGGGGTAACACAAGGTCATCAGCTCAAGCAAACTCAGGAGCAAGTCCACACACACCCCCGTGACCATGCTAGGTCACAAGCCCACAACCTCCAAAATCTCTGCCTGCTGGCAGATGAAACTGCAGACAAAAATTCACCCCTACAAAAGTGCTCGCTATGTGGCAGGTGTGTCACCCGCAGCTCGTGGAGCACGGCATGCTATAAATAGCATTCCTGTAAAACAAGAAACCGAGCTACTTCCTCCCTTTACATTTGCACAGAACTCTGTACAGTCTCCTGGGCCAACACAGCACTCCTGTACTTCTGCTTGGGATTTCTCATTCAGCGCAAATACTGATTAAAAGAAATAAACCACAAAAGGAAGATGAACACACAAGGCATCCCCACGGCCCACGACCAGCCAGACTCGGGACAAGACGTGTTGGCTAATGAAGAGCAGGTCCTAAAGGCAGGCGCCCAGGAACGAGGAATGACACTTGGAGCGCACGGCTCTCACTGCTATCACCACCCCGCGCTGCGCCGGGTGACGAAGAGGAAGGTCTCTGTCGCATTGCAAAACCCTCGGTGCCCCGGGGTTTCACTCTCTCGCACCTTTGGCTTACCTGCCCTCCATCCTTGTCCTGCTCGCGTACCTGCACCTCCAGCCTGGGGGGGAAATCAGAACGGCTGCAGACCTGGATGTTTTCAGAGGATGCCACGCAGCCCAGAGCATACTCGGTACAGGCAGACGTCGGGGGCCCGGATCCGCACCCACTACCCTAGCACTTCCTCTCCTCCCCATGAGCTGGCTAACCCGCGCTGGGGGAGCAGACCACACCTTCTGTTTTCTTCTTGTGCCTCCCTCAGGTAGGAAGGGCTCTCTGCCTGCCGCAAAGTGCCCAAACCATGAGGATGCCTCACCTTTCCGGTCACCGCCTTCCCATTTTCCCCTCTCCCGAGCCTCACCGGGCATCCAGCAGCTTCCTGGGCAGCGGCACGGGGCTCCGGACGACAGCAAGGACGCCACAACGCAAAGTGCTGACTAGCACAAACTCGCTGCATTC
>NW_008824657.1:604110-606450 GCF_000699105.1 Pygoscelis adeliae
GGGGAACTCCGCCCCCGCAAACACCATGCCGGGCCAGATGCTGCCTGTCCTCTCTCAGCCCAGGGCTGACACAAACGTACGCTAACGTCTCGGGCTAATTTGATGCAAATATCACAAGCCCCTAAAAGTCAGGAAAAAACAACCAGCAAAGGGCATCCCGCCGACAGAGGGACCTCGGAGCCCTCTGCGCTCTCGTGCAGACCCAGGCGATGAGCCAGCCTCGCTGCACTTCCCTTAGGTGCAACGGCTTCGCCGTCTTATCTTTCCCAAGCCCCACTCCGCAGGGAAGCCCAGCTCCCACTTGCATCATTCCCCCACTCCTTTTGCCCTTTTCTTCACCCAATCTCCCTCCTCTCCTCCCGCCCTCCACACCTCACCAAAGCCGCTCCTCCCTGCGGTATTTGCCTGAGGCCCTTTACAAAAGAAAGGGACGTGGCAAGCACCTTACCCTACGTTGCTGTAAAGGACTCTGTAAGTTTAATCCTCTGCAAACACTTACTAGAAGGCCACCAAGACCAGAACAACCAACCAGTTTTCACACCATCTGCTCTCAGAATAACCTGAGTTTATCATTTGACAGCTCTCCACTACAGCATGGGGAAGGAAGCCCTGGTTCGTTTGTGAGATTTACTGCCTAAGGCTGGGCAAAAACAAACCGACGTGAAGCACACCACCTCTGAGGTGCCAGGCTGTCTCTATCACCAACATCCAGCCATCGCCAGAAGAAACAAAAGACCTAGCAGGGCCACAGAGGACAATCCCACGGGGGATGCTCTGATTCCTCTTTGGCTTCTGTGATCATACAGGAAAAACTTGAAAACATAATTCAAGGAAACTTCGAAACAGAAGACACACAAAGCTTAAATACATACAGACATCCTAAATCAAGAAACTCTTCAATCAAAGTCAAGACTGCCTGGAGTTTGATGCACCATCTTTGAAACAGCCATCTGGCTCCCACCAGTTTCCAAATCATGCAAGAAATACTCCCAAACCAGGTAAAGAGAAGAAACCGGCCACAAATCTCGCAAGCACCGCCCCCCTCCCACCGTGGGGCTGCTTGCAGCGCCAAGCCTTCCCAGGACTTCCAATACGGTGCCACCGTTAGCAGAAAGAAAAGTATTTCATTCTCTTCTAACATCCGCAGGAGCCTGTGGCAAGAAAACAACCTCAGGGGCTTAAATGATATATCTGTTCACAGAGCAGCAGCTTTCCCAGACTTCCTGGGGTCAGCGAGGAAGAACCGCCTGCCCCCAGCTCACAGGGGGAAGACAGCGTCTCTGTGTGTTCCCAGTAACAATTTTTGGGCACAAGCTGTTAAATCTTGGCCTTAATAACACACTTCCCTGGCAGGCTGAATTCAACTAGATGGCATTTCTTCCCTGAAAGAGGGATCGCGCACTTCTTGCACGAGAGGCTAACGTTAGAGGGGAGCAGCAGCAGCAAAACGGCACAACGAAATAGGGTCTCCTCCGGCTACCGGGAGAGCAAAGAAAACCCTATTTTCACACAGTATGCCCTTCGGCTGAGGGTACCTTCAGCCTTCTGCAAAATTCCCAAGATTCAGTTTCACCAAACTGCCAGAAAAAAATGGGGCTCAGCTGCAAGCAGGAGATACTGCTGTACAAGGCCAGACTGCACAACACTCTGGCTGACGCATTTTAACATCCTCTTCGAGCTAAAGGTTGTGTCTTTGCAGAGAGAAAACTCTTTAGACAGGAGCAACTAATCAGTGTAATTAAATCAGAAGGAAAACACAGCTCCCCTCCGCCTCCAACACATACAAACACACGCACCGCTCCTGCGGCTGCAGCGTGACCAAAGGAAGTTAGGCAAGAAAACTCACCATCTGATCTTTCTTTAGACAATTTCTCTGCTCTTCTTGGAAAAAAAGGATGAAAGATCTTAAACCCGCGAGAGTTTACAGCACGCCTTTGTCAGTTTGTTCTTGCTCCAAAGCTGAGACACCCACAGCACCAAGAGAAACTAAGGGAGTGTGGGGACTCCTAGGGAGGTTATTTTTGTTATTACTCCTGTACAAGGTGCATAAGCAGCCGCTGACGCTGTTACTTGCCAGAAGTTTCCCCGTGATTAGAGGCAGATATGAGACTGGATCCAAAGAGGTTTCCCTCCCTGCCCTCTGTTTTGCATTCCAGATCTCATCTGCTCCCATCCTCCTACCTTACGTACACCATTATATTCCCCAGCCAACTCTGGCACTTGTGTGAAGCTGCATTGAAGAGCTGTCGCGTGTCGCAGCCTGGGTAAGCAACAGTGATTCCTGCAAACTCTCTTCTCAATAAAAGGCAAAGGATCTGAAGCATTCCCCAAGCACTACAG
>NW_008824657.1:606467-607381 GCF_000699105.1 Pygoscelis adeliae
GGTTTCAGACGAGGCCCCGTGTCCCGACCTCTGAGTAAGAGGCTGAATCTTCCCTGCCCACACTCAGCACGAAAAGCACCCGTTTAACCTTAGTACCAGACTTGTCTGTGCCCAAACAGCGCGGCTCAGCCTCCGCTCTGCTCACTCACTGTGCTGCACATCCCCTTCGCTGCCGCCACTCCTGCCCGTCGGGGAAAAATACCTCCTCTGCGGTGCTGGTCACCATCCTCTAAGGTAGGCAGAAACCAGATGGAGTCAAAAGCTCCAAGATCGAAAGATCATAGTTAAATCAAGCAAAAGACGACTACAATTTTAATCTCCTTTAGCTAACGGTTGCTGCACATTTCCCTCGCGTGTACTGAACAGTCCTTCGCAGCAGCAGATGTAAACCAGAGAGGATCTGAAAGCACGTCCTGCTCTCACCTTGTCCATGATTCCCCGAGAAACAGTCTCTAGCACAAAGTGACTCAAGGTCTGGCTCTCTCGCCCTTCTCGAGGAAACTGCTCCAATAAACATTATTAACAGAAAACCTTCCTTGGCATTCTCTCTGCCTTAGTCACAGGTTCAGTTACTTCCTCTTGCTCCTCCTCGCTCAGCCCTCGTCATCACCGCGGAGCTTCCCATGGCAGGATCGGAGGTTTCTGGTCACAGCGTCAGCCCGGCTGGCGTGGCCGCTGCAGTCACATGGTGCCCTGGCAGAAAAGCCACATGCCAATCAAGTGAAAGGGTCTGAAAGACGTTGCCCCATTTCTTCCGCGCCTCCCGTTTCCCCTGGAGCAGAGACTCCATGAGGAAACCTGGAAAAGGAGCACGCACGGATAGATTTATATAGCGCTTGGAGGTCTCCTGCACGCAACTCCCCCGTGTAAGAGCTCAGGGAGAAGTCCTGTGCATAAGCAAACCTTCCCACTTC
>NW_008824657.1:607481-611316 GCF_000699105.1 Pygoscelis adeliae
CACACGGGGATGGTGGCACCTGCCACAGTCGACTCTGGACTGGAGATACTTACCGGAAAGCAGAGATATCCTCCTGCAAAGGGGGATTGCAGAAAGGCTAGGACGTGCCACAGAGTACAGCTCTCCAGCAAGAAGATTTCTGGGACGCGCACAAAGCGGGGGTCCCTCTGGGATCAGCATCTCGCATAGAGGCTGATTTCTGGCTTGTTTGGTGGCTCCAGCAAGACAGCGTGATGTGTTGAGGGCACCAAAAGCCCTCACTGCTCCCCTCTTCTCCAAAATAGGTGCTCCATCTCTCGCTCAGTGTCTGCGTCTGGTTCACTGGACCCTGACCCACAGAAGGACTGGGCTCCCGGCCATTAGTTTCACCTGTCCCTTATCACCGGTGGTTAATTTGTTTGTCCAGCACAAGGCAGCTACGAGATTCAGCTGCTTCCCTTGACCTGTACCACATTCCAGACTCAGCTGGCCTGCCACAGGACTGCTCAGGGCCAAAGCTGTACAGATCACAGAAGGTAAGAGCAGGTGTGCAACCAAGGCAGTCTCGCTGCAAAAGACCCACCGTCTGGCACTAACGTACACGGCCAAGAGAAGGAACCCATAAAATACAAACTTTGGGTGGCCTGGGGAGGTCGCAGATGAAGCAGAGTCATCGGACTACGCGGTTAGACTCGTGCCGGGTAATTACACCCTGCGGATCCCAGCCTGTGTATCCAAGAGGCAATTCCCACCTCCCCTTTTGCAGCCACACCTGCCTCAGGCAGTGTTCAATAAAAACTAAAACAAATATCACACGAGAAACGAGACGAACGAAACCCATCGACTCATCAATCAGCTCAGGACGCAGCCAGCAAGCTGGGCTCAGAGCTTGGGACGCCCCAGCCTTTGAGATCAACGGGGTGGGCTTGTGCAGTGCAGAAAGAGCCGAGAAAGTTACATTTTCAAAACCGACGTTTCCCAGATCATACTGAAAGCCATACTGCCAGCTTTGTGGTGCTGGCATAAGGGGAACAGCCTCTTTCCCGTAAGAAAAAACCCCAAAAGATCTAAAAGCTGCTGACACATGGTGTGCACAGCGTGCAACTCACCTCACCCAAGTAGCTCAAGTACAGCTACGCAACTCTTGAGATCAGCTCCTGCACCGACTCTTGCTGCAAACCCCGATACTCCTCCAGGAAGAGATCTGATAAGAATAATCTTCTCACTTCTCTTCTTATTCTTGATAAGAAATACATGCAAACAGCACACACAAGAGCCTAGTTTCCGTAAGGCATATTCTTGCTGTGTTGCCCCAACATGGGCAGTAAAGCACCGAAGAAACTTTGCCAGCGTATTGTTTTTCGTCTTCAGTTCCTTATTAAGGGCAATGACACTATAAAATGATGACATCAGAGCTAACGAGGGAATATGGAGCAGGAAATAAAGGACACAGCGTCCTCCAGACTGTCTACCTTCCAGGCACAGAGGGCAAGTGCAATAGTGAAAGATAAAAGTCACACACACCTATTCCACACAACAATTTCGAGCTCAATCCTCTACAGCATTCAGTCGTCTTGTGACCATCCTGAGTCACACGAGAAACCAAATTCCTTTAAGTTTATTACAGAACAAACTGAAGAAACAGAAGAAACCCTTTGCACAGGACAGCACAGGCTTGGCTTGCCGCCTCACAACAGGCTTATGAGTGCAGCTGTGTCACGCAACACAGCAGCTCAAAAAAAGCGACCACGCTTCTAATTGCATTTCTGTTGTAGCAGAGACTTTTACATGTAAGACTCGGCAATTCTTGGGGAGAAGTGAGAAATAAAGCTACCTTACAGGCCTGATACATGTAGCTACGAGCCATGAAATTCCTTCCTACAACACACTTAACGTCCCAAGACCAGAAAAGAAACATGCTACAGATGCAAATAGCTTATTTAAAACACTCTTACATCTTTCCTAGTACAGAAAGTACTGTCTGAGCAACAAAAACGCCCTCCAGCAGCCTAATGAAAACAGCTGTGCTCCAGACCTCGATAAAGCACTCCACGCTCATCATTACGTTTCGCCCACGCTCCTGACCGACTCTTGCAGAGGTGGATCTGGCCCACGACATTTGAATGTTTGGAGTCAACAGGAGGGGAAACACCAGCATCTCCGACTGGGCAAAGCCTTTGTCTGGCAAACCCATCCCTATTAGCTGCTCCCTCCTCCGCCCCAACCTATTGCTCGGATATTGCAGTGCGTTATTTGCAAGGCTAGCCCCGGTGGCCTCTGGATGGAAACGGCATATTGTACCCTGGGCAAGGCGAGAACCTTTGGCCCGATACCTTCCCCGCAGCCAGGCCCTCAAAAACGCTCTTGCTGCTCCCTCAACGGTTTTACAAAGTGATCTTTTGTTTGCTGAGCAAAGGTCTGGCGCGCTCTCGATCGGCCTCAGCCTTTTTCTCATCGTGCCTTCCTTATCCCTGTTTGCCTTTGGCACCAGCAGCAGCAAAACTGGCCTGAGCAGCAGCTCACCCACCAGCCACTACCCGAGTGAAAAGCTCTTTCCAAGGAATAAGAGTAGCTTCTCCTCACTGTGCCCAAGAACTGTTGCAGCTCCTTCCCCGTCGCAGGAGGAGACGCAGTCATTGCAAAACAACTCACATTTGCTCTGCCGTCGTATTTATAGGGAGCCAAGTCCAACGACAGTCGGTCCACGAGGGACGAACTCCTCGGGCTGTCTACTGCCAGGAGGGCGGGTACCGTCTTCGGGGAAGCCCTCCCGGATCAAGTCAGCTCCTCTTGAACTTATCAAGGGGGACAACTGATCCAGAACCAAGGGAAAGGATCTGGCACGCCGCTGTCCTGGCATGAAGGGATTCGCTCGAGCGCTCAGCCCCGCTGTGAAGACACACCAGCGTGCAAACCTACCTTTTGCCAAGAGAACAAGCCAGGCAGGGAAGATCACGCTTCACGCAACGGTGTTACCCCGACCTGGCCAGGGAACAAGGAGCTCGAGCTGAACGGTATGAGCGAGAGCATCTCCTTCCTGCTCCTGACAGTCACCGTGCCCCTGGCACACGCAGGACAGCGGGGCTGGAGGCAAGGGAAACGTCTTGCTGTAGGCCAGCTTTCTGAGCAGTGCTAAAACTGCTAGCTCCTTTGCCGCTGCCAGATAACAACCGCTAAAGCCAGGCCTCAGAGACTGACACCAGACAGCCTGCAGGTGAGCTGGAAAGCGCTGCTGTCGTGCTTTAATCTAAAAGCCCAGGTTTGAAACAGCTCTGTGGCACAGAACAAGCTCTGGAGGTGCAACCCAAAAACAACAGTCCCTGCCCGACCCTAAGCTAGGACGACCTACAGGAAAAGCCAAGACCGCAGCTTAAGCTCACTCAAGTTTCAAAGCACGCTGATAATGCATCAGTTAATTAATGAAGCCCAAAAGCCCTCGGTTAAAGTCAGACCTTCTGACGGCCTGAATAGGTTTAGTCAGATCTGTTGCTAAACAACCCGGACCCACGCACTGCGAACAGTTCAGCTCCGCATAGTTTATCTTTACTCACGTCCCCAGTGCCTAGCTTAAGCCGAAATCAAAACCGTCAGAGCGATGTTAGCGCTGACATCGAGGCGGTCTAACACCGGTGCTGGTTTTTCTTTTCCTGCTCCGCTGGGCTCGGCAGCGTCCCCCAGACAGGTTCTCCTGACCTTATCCGATGGCGGAGGTGGAGCAGGAGCTCCCCCACTTCCCGAGGGATCCGGAGCCGCCCCGGTCGGACCTGACCCGTGAGGCTCAAAGGAACCGGAGTGAGCAGAGGACGAGGCAGCTCGGCGAAAGGCTGACGGCTTTTGGGAGAGCCCTGCCACCCCC
>NW_008824657.1:611609-620903 GCF_000699105.1 Pygoscelis adeliae
AAGGCGTCCCGCAGGGAAATTAAGGAAAACGTTGTGCCCGAAAAGCCGGGCCCAAAAGCCCCGGCGCAGGCTCCGCATCATCCGAAAAGACCCTTTTGCCATGTGCTTTGCTTTAGGTAAATGAAACCAGAAAAGTCTTGTCTTTTACCAACACAAGCCGCCCCGCAGCCAGCAGGAGGGCTTGCTAGCACTCATGTACACAACAGTTTCTAGGGTAAAGCTTTATGTACCCAAGGTTTATCCCTTCTCGGGTGACAACAACTAGCATGCTATGAAACCCCACTGCAAAGAGGGCACTCTCCAGCTTGCACAGGCACTTTTGCCCCAGGGACAAGCCCGCTGTTCCCAAAAACATTTGGTACACTCAGGGCAAAATATTCCCTTTATCCCAGCCTGAAACCTGCTCTCAGCTAGGCTGCAGCACTTTGGGACTGAGCCGTCTCTTACCAAACAGAGGAGACCAGATGCAAAATGACGAGTAACGCAGCAGCCCAGCAGAAACTGCACATGTATCCAAATCTGGCACTCAAGAGTGTTGCTCATGTACCGGCAACAGCTCCCGGGGACTCTACGGTCTAATATTAAACGGTGCCCCCAGAGAAGAGAAGGAGGGACCAGCGGCAAAGCCCTGGGTTTTGCAAATGCTGTAAGGCAGGTTTGAAAGAGGGCTTTTAACACTGCAATCTGCATTCCTGACACAGTCTTACACCGTCTTTTTCCCCTTCTTGGAAAGATGACTTCCCCCCACCCGCCAATATTTCGATTTCTCACATTCAAGAGTAAGTCAAGATTAAAGACAGCTGGACCAACATCATCTTTCTTGGAAAGGATCCTCCCTTCTCTGTCTTACATGTGATAGCCTATGCCTATGCCAACATGCGATATGCCCGTCAATCTATTTGAAGGCTGAACTGCCTATCCCCCCGCTGATCTGAACCCCTTTACACCAACTGCATCCTGCCCTGAAACTGATTTTTTCCACATCTGAACATTCAAATTGCCCAGAAAGCTGTTTTTGGTGTAACAGGAGCTGCTCACTGATTCACATGCCGCAGGGAGATGCTTGCTGGGTTACCTTTGTTTCCCCTTGCTCTAAAATGTCTCCTGCGGAGCGCAAGTTTTGCGTCCCTTTTGCAGGTGTTTCTTTGGGGAAAAAAAGAGACGGTGTCAGGTCTCTCATCCTGCTGTTGTCTCTTTAGGTGAAAAATACAACATGACTTCTGTGCTTTTACAGAAATACTTGTGCCACTGCCTTCCCTGCTCCCTCAGCAGCTACCAGAATCCCACCCACTTGCTGAGCACCGAACAGCAGGAAGTATCTCCGGATTTAAGGTATTCCCCTTCAAAAGGTGGCTTTGTTAGTCAGCCTGCTGAAACTACCCGGCTGGCTGATGTCAGGAGCTGCTCTCAGCCCTCCTGCTGATGCCCAGCCCTGCCCAGCGCTCCAGTTTTACAGCCACTCCCTACCTGGCTGACTGCAGGTACTCTAGCCTGACTTAATACCCGGGTGAAACAGCATATTTTAGGTATAAAGCAGCTAGTCCGAGCTGAACCACTGCTCTTTCTTTCTGCAAATTTCTCCTCTTCAGCATATCAACTAATCTCCTCCAGGCAGGTGCCAGGCAAACACCCGTGCCCTGGGATGTGGCTAATGAGGGCAAGATGCAGACTCACTCTTTGAGGCCTACGGTGTCTCTTGCAAAGATCCACAACTCTGGGTTTCACACAGAGCTGTGAATGCCCGGTGTTTCCTGTCATTCAAGCCACTGACATTTTACAAACTAATTCCCTAGCCCAACTGGCTCTTCAAACAAGGGGATGCAATCACCGTGGGGAAAAAAAGAAAGCAATACACGTGCTAAATATGAAATGGTATATGGCTGGGAGGCAGCTGGTTTAGAGCCCTAAATGATAGGATTCCCGTTTCTTTGCTGCTGAAGCAGTGATTTATTTTGTGGCTGTGTTGCTAAGTCACCACGGTACACGAGGGCCCCCTCTTTCTGGGCACTGTGCAGTCCCAAAACATCACAGCAGCAATTCCCAATAAGCAGCCTGCCATGTGCTTTTGCGGTAAGACACTTCCATGTGTCTCTCTAGTCTGACTGAAGGATGCTGAGCCCAGCCAAGCCACTATGAAGAAAGATTTAACTGAAGCAGAAAGATCAAGCCACTTACCCGCATGCAATGGCAGTCAGCAACAAAGCCTCTGTTTCTTCCCACTTATATCAGTTCCTTTGATAAAAGCTGTCACCTCCTCCTCCTAACGTTGTCTCTTCGTATCAGTGTGGCCACAACAGCATTATGAGACCAGCAAGTCGAGGTTTAACGCGCCTTTAGGAGGAAGGAGAGCACTTGCTTTAGGCACCGCTGAAATCTGAGAACCAAGTCCGTCTTTGTCAGAACCTGTATGCGAGTTGCAAGAGCTAAACCGCCATGAGCTCGACCCCCAGGAGAGCCCCAGAGGAGACAGGGATTAGCTGCAGGAGCAGCAAACACCGTCTGAACAGGCAGGATACTGCTGCATCAGCTCCCAGCCCTGCGAATGCCATCCACGTGAAAGAAGGGAAAACGTAGCTGCTTACATAAGGAATGAAGGCAGGCTGCCTGCAGGGGAAAAGTCTTCTGGTGGAGACAGTTCCCTGTAATTCCAGCTCCGCAAAGGAGCACCATCCGTCCACACTGCCACACCAGGGAAGGGCCGGATTCAAACAGTCAGTGACAAAGGCTTTTCCTCCCTGCAGTGTGTCTCAAGGGTTCTGTTCTCAGCGCGACTCCTAAATTCAAATTTCACCGACGGTGCCCTCCCACCCAGATTCCTGCCAGACAACCCCGAAACCACCCCGTCTCTGTCTGCAGCTAAAACGTTCAATCCGGTCCGGCAACTTCGACAGCAATACAAAAGATTGGGAGAGAGATAAAACTCACAGGGTGTCCTGTTACTTTGCATTCCAAAGAGTAAATAAAAGGCTGATTCAGTGGGAGGAGAGGAAAACGTCATCCAGAAGCCCTGAGGTTTCCAGCTGAACCGGCAGCCCCCGGAGAGCAAAGGTGAACACTGGGTACCGCTCCACTGACGATCTGCAGAGGGACAGCTCTTCCTGCGTTCCGGCCTGAGGCAAGTTGTCTTGGTATGATTCAGCCTCTCCATCTGTAATGCAAGGAGAATAATTACTGACTTTGGAGAATGGGACCTGTAAAAGTGCAGTGAGTTGCCCTCAATTGGCCACATGCTTCTCTGAGGCAGAGCCGAGCGGTGGTGCTACTTTTCAGAAAGCTCTTCAAGGATTACTGTGTAATTTGGATGGGAACTTATCCTTTGATCTCAAATGCTTCTCTCAAGAGCTCTGGAGTGAGAGTCCTGCTTCCAAAACATGACTTTGGCAGGGATCACCAGTAGCTTTGCCCTCCTGGGATCATGAAAGCTGGCCAGAACAAAGGGCACTAGTGACCAGCTCCATCCTGTGGATGATACGGGCATGAGAGCAAGCAAAGGATGTGACAGTGTGCAACAAGCTGGAAATGAGAAAGTCCACCCTCGGCCCTCCAACATGCCCCAGACAGCTCTGAGACTCGCTTTCAAAATTAAGGGGGATGGTTTCTTGTGCCTCCGTTGCTGATGGTGCCAGCCACCTGACAGACATGGGACTCCAAAGGGAATCCAAAGCACTAGGAAACACACCATAGGATGTAAGCTTGCTCCCGGGACTATACTATTAGCTGGGGTCTCTTTCTTGAGCTCTTCCGTGGCTCATGAAAGCAGAGAACCCCTTTTCGTGAGCTCTCAATCAGCAACAGCAGTGTTTGCCAGCCAAACTGTAAGTGCAACAGAGTGGACAGGCTTGACTGCCTGGTTTCTGGCACTGCATATTTTGAAACCTGGCTGGACACTCGGGCACACCCATGATTCAAAGTCAGTTAAGGTCCTGTCTGCCTAACAAGCTGCAAATGCGTAAGCTGAGGCCATGACATAGCTGAGGAGAGAGATGCAGACAATGCGTTGGAATTACCCGTTTCTCTTTGGTTTGTTACAAACAAGTAGAGCTGACCCATGCTCACCTGCCTTGCCACCTTATTTTCCACAGAATATAGAAGTTCAGACTTGCTGTTGGCATTACCTCAGCTGTTTACAACCAAAACAAAAAAGACACAGCTTTGACTTTTCACTTATTCCTCTTACTTCCCTCACTTTGTCACTGCAGAGGTCAAAGGGACTGTGGCATGGGGTTTTTGGCTGTTTTATGGTCCACCTCCTACTGTCTTACAGACAATTAATTGCCTGATGTTCTTCCAGCTATCCCTCTAGTGGGGTACGGTGAGACTGCACATGCTGTTAACACGCCCACCCGAAAGCAGGAAAACTGGCTGCGAACTCACCCCCAGAGTTCAGTCTGTCAGAGGTGAGAAGCAATACATGCTCTCCTAGGTGATGCTAGTCCTCTCCGGGATGAGGTGGCAGGCTAGATGAAACACCCTGCTGACTGGAGCAGGCTTGCAGACCTGCTCTAGTCCGTTCTCCACCCCAAAAGTAGGATCGCTACGTATAATGTTTGTCTGGAAACTCCCCTCCTCCCAAGACAATCTATTCTAGCATTAAGGTGTCCTTACTTTCTGTGAGTTTTCACAACATTCAACCTCACTGCGTGAAAAATTGGTACGCTCTGACTTACTCTCCCATGGCTCTTCTACCAGTTCTCTGAAGCTCAGACATTTGTTGCTGGCTTACAAGTACTTGTGGGGAAAAGGCTGTGAATGGGCTGAAGGAGAGCCCTCAGATTCCTTCCACCAGATGTCAGGCAGATGTTGGGAAACCTGCCTCATCTCTTGAAGAATCAGTGAGCTGGGAACAGTGGTTCCCAGCCAATCAGTTGTTGCCCTCTAGGATGCTTGGCTTATATCATAAAAAAAAGCAGGAAAAACATAAGCAGGGATTAAATCCAGCCCTAATGCAAACTCTGATCCTTCTTACCGAAATTGTTAAAATCCAGGCGCGTGGACATAGTCAATGAAAGCTTTCTTCCTACTGGAAGGAGGCCTTCCCTTCCTACTGGGGGCTTGCTCTCTTGGTCACAGCTATCAATAAACACAGACCAAGCTTTCATGCTGCCCTTCAAAAGAATAGGGTGCTCTTTTTGTGACAATGAAGCACTTTGGGCTCTTGGAGAAATCCTCAGCTTTGCACATTAACACCTTCCCACCTGCCCAGCTGTCCTAGCACACGTTTGGAACAACAACCCAGTTAAGTTTATGATTTTTGGTAAGCTGCCAGCTTCCTACGGAGAACACAAACAACACTGCGACAATAAAACTGACGTAACAGCCTCCCTCTCTGCTTCGCACCAGCACCAGCTTGAAGACCCCTTCATAGCCGTTACAGGGGCCAACCGAAGTTGGAAGTGCACTTTCAGCACAGGAACACTGTCAACTTATTTCCTTACACGAGCAAAGCGGTGCAAAGGGAGATCCACAATTCATAAGGTTGCAGTGTCTCAAGGGCTTTTGACTGTCTGCCCGTACCCATAATTTCACTGTATAACGGAGAACACGGGAAAAATTCTCACCATAGAGGGACTTACAAGCAACTTGCTTAAGCAGTTGAAAAGTCCTCAGTGCAAATACTTTTCTTTGAGTAACCAAGCACATTTTTCTATGTATAGAAGCCTATTTTTGTATGTATGTCTCGTAAACGCCAGGTAGCCATTGCTTCCCCAAGCACAAACTGAAAAATTTTCCCGTTGCCATAAATCAATTCAGAATGACACATCCACACATTAGAGTCACTTACCGAGTTTCAAACAATGCCAGCATCTTTGCAGGTCCTCGCTTCCAGGTCCTTGTTAACTCTTCAAGCAGCATCAGCACAACAGGTAAAACAGCGTGACCTTCGGCAGGGTTGCTCTTCTATTTTCCGGGCCATGACAGCCTTGCTCTGGGTCAGCACAGCCACTTATTGATGCTCCCTCCTGTGTTTGGTTGGCACCTTCTGTTCTTTCTTGAAGTGTTGCTGCGAAACCACCTGAACCTGGGGCTCTTAAAGACCAGCATGTTTCTGCTCCAAGGATCTTGGTTCTGGCAGGTGAGTTATTTTGCTCCAGGTCTTGCAAACTGGAGGACAGTGAGAGAAAGTAATGTTAGAAGATACGGATGTAAGGCTTACCAGATTGGTTTGGTGATTACTTCTAGACAGAAGGAAACAAGTTGGTTCTTAAAATATTTACCTCTGGTTTAGCAGTTTTTAGGCCTCAACGCAGGATGCCACATACAAGATTAGTCCATGCTCAAATGGATTAATCCACATTGAATGGGTCACTTTACATAAGATGCATCATCCCTAAATTAAATCATTGGAAGCCCACATTTCAGCTACTTGTCCAGAATTCTTTTTGCAGTCCACAGAAAGAAATGGTTCTATCCAGAGAGCGATTCATCCTACAAGAAGAACCGGAGGGAGGTCAGATGAATTGCCCTCCGGAGGTATTGGTGGCTGCAAAGGGTGAGCAATTCGGATTTATCTATCTAGAAGTTCAATGCACAAGTTAAGAAAGATGAATCCAGCCCACCATCTCTGGATGCCATAATTTCCCTTTTCCAAACTATACGGTTATTTTACTCCTTGTTATCCTCAGCTATCCCATCACTTACTGGTACGTAGCAGGGCTGGACAGTGCGAGGCAGGGTGGGAGAAATGGTATCCATGGTTCGTGAAAACGCCCCCATGTTTCAATACACATTCACAAAACTCCCGTTAAATGATGACGCTAAGTTGGTATTCAAATTTCTTCATTAGCTATAACGATGCTACCCTGAAGCTTTTATCAAATGAGTGAACGATGTATTAGGCTACCGTTGAATGATCCAGCGTAGCGCTGAGGATCCCCTTCGATGTACAACACATCCGACCTACCCGCGTAACTGTGACTCAAGCAAATCTCAGATTGAGATAAATTGGTTGCTACCCAGCAGCTACAGTATTAAACCACGTGTCTGTTCGAGCCAGTTTCTACCTAGGACACAGCAGCGCGTTCTCCTTTCCCCACGGCTCTGCCCAGTCTGCAACGAGTCACTGTGTTTCAGGTTGCAGGGCAAAAGTCTTAAATTTCAGACTGCCATCCCATAGTGCTCTGTGAACAGTACTCAGCCAGAAGGGTCCTGAGGTCAGGCACCTGGTACCAAACTCATGTCAGGCAGGACCGGGTGCAAGAGCTGAGTCTATCGCGACTTCGCTCTAGTTTGCGGTTCAGGTCTGCCATGCGAAAAACAAGTAGCGAGGTTTCTGTATTTACCGAAAAGCTGTGCCAGTGACTGCAAGGCAGTTGGAAAACAAAGATCAACTGTTAAAAATACGCAGGTTGATGTCCAGTTAACTATTGCTTTTGAAAAGGAACACTTGAAGGAACCCCAAGGTGAGTTCACTGGGTTATTAGGGCGTCCTACTGAGGTATATAAATAGAGATGTCCCCCATGATTTAAATAAAACCCAGCAGTTGTTAAAATAAAGGTTAGAAAGGCTTTAAATGGCCTTTGGCAGGTTGTGTAGCACGCTCAGTTCTTGTAAGCAATAACTACACGAAATTCTCTTGCTGGAAATAAACATCGAATCCACAGTTTTTAAGAAATAATCAAGGCTCTTGGATAACTCTAGTGAGCATCTCACTGTGATGAAAACAGGCTGTACTTCCATTTTTTAATTAAAAAAGGTAATGGCAAAGATGCATTTGACTGGAAGCCCCTTCAGTTTCAGGCAGGACAAACAGATGGAAAATGGGTAATATCAGCTTAATACTTTCTCTGGGCCTTCCTCCTCCGCATGCAGGCTCCCCTGTGCAGCTCTTACTGTAGTACTCATCTGGAACAGCTTCCAGTCACCAGAGCAGGAGGCCATAGGAGCAAACACCACTTGGAACACAGTCTAGCTTAAATGTACCCTCCTCCAGTCCCAGCCTGCACCAAAAAAATAAATCGAGCCCCTCTCTGCCCTTCAGCCTACTGTGTGGAAGTTAAAGGTTACTTATTAAAAACAAGGGCTCTTTACTTGCAGTAGCTTAAGGGTTATTTTTCAACCAGAGTGGAAGCAACTCATCGGAAGGGTGGCAGCTGAACCACAGAACAGGCTGTACTTTGTTCTTGAAAGTTGGGAGTAGACATGTACTATTTAATCCAGCATGTGGTCCTTTCGAAGTAAGAAGCCCGCATAGCGACTGATGATCTTCCCCCAAAGATCACACGCTTCAAAGGCAAACAGAACGGGGCTTCAGCGAAGCAGCAATGAATGCAAAGGTTGCTCACACGTTAGCAACCAGTTTGGCAAAGACAGATAAGGAAGAAAGGACCTGGACAGCAAGATGCTAAAAACTCAGTAGCAGGAGCAATCTGAGACACACTAAACTCATGGGATTAGATGCAGGTTTCTTGATTTGTTAAACTTAATACTGCCAAAGCCTCCTGTGTCCAGTGACAAATTCACGTAGCTACTTGCAAGAGGATTCACAGAAATTTAAAGGGCTTCACACTGTAACCATCTTTCAGCACTTGATTGTAGGTTTTGACACTGAAGAACTTTATTAATTATGAACAGAACCAACATAGCAGGATTATCTTGAATATGTTTTGGATTTAGAGGCTTTTTCACGTAAGCAACACCAGGAAGTTGTCCGTCATCTCTTTCATTTCTTATTTTCACTTCACAACTAAAAGGACTGAAGAACGTCCTCGCCTCCCTCCCAAACCACAGCCTTTCTGCCGTCTCCTCAGTCAATAGTTGAATGTACAAAAAAGGTACAAAAATTGACAAAGTAGGACAGGTGCTCAGAAAACCTTTATCACTCCAAATTCTGTTCCTGAGGCATACAATACTTGCAGCTAGCCACTTCTTTTTTTACCGAAATACCCGATTTCCTCCAACCCCCCCCTGAAGTAGTCAGCTATTGTACAGAAAGACCGACACAGCCAGCCTGAAGCCCAGCAAAACTGCCTGCTCCGCTCAGGTGCAGTGGTTCTGAACAGCCACACACAGAGCTCCAGCCAGCACGGGCGAGCGCTGAGCTGTTAAGACTCGGTTCTTTAAATAGATTATATTCAGTAACGTGTAACTCAGAGCAAACCACATATTTTAAAAAAAGACTACAAGAGAAACCAGGTTAAAAAGAACCATCTTACGAAGAAGATGGACAATCTATTAGCCCTTGGCAAGCTAGACAACCATTGTACATAAAGCAACAAGCTGTACAAAACTGAAAGGAGATGGCAGAGAGATCCATAAGGCTCTCTGCCCCTTTATTCTTCTCCTGGTCCAACATG
>NW_008824657.1:620924-639357 GCF_000699105.1 Pygoscelis adeliae
AGAAAGCTTCAAGGTGATGTCAGAACAGCCACGAATTCACCTCCGGTATGTGCAAAATTCAAACCAATTTACGTATAGAGATAAAATTGCAAAGGCAAACACAAAACTAAAGGCCAGGATCACGGGTTAAAAGATTTCTTCTGAGTCCACGAGACTACAGTTTGGGTATATTTGAAAACATATTCCAAACTTCTAAAACAAGCTACAGTCTTTTTTGACTGATAAAAAGGTTTATTTGTTGAGGAAAACTAAAGGAGGATCCTTCTGGTGAACACTTTCTTTTTCCTTTCCAGTATATTCCCATTTGCCGACAGACTTGTTCACACAATGACCTTCTGTATCTCCTCCACTTCTCACTCTTCCCCATGGTTACTAGCTTTTTTACAGCAAAAACCGTCTTGACTCTCATCCTGCCTTTGACAGAAATTTGACGTGGAAGTGGTATCTGTTCAAAAGAAGTCTGAGCTCAGAGATAGGGGAGAGGTATTTAAAACGTCTATAAATAGTACACCGAATGTGTTAGGGATCTACTTCCAGGCTATGTTACAAACAAACTCTGGTGTCCGAGCCACCATCCTATGTCACCTATATAAAAGTAGTGACAGCTAGACTCCAGCAAAAGGAGGCATCTTCTTCATGACTTTGGAAAGTCTGAAATACCCCTTCCAAGCAAGTTTCCCTGGTTAAGGAAGACCCAAGATCAACTGCTTTGTCTACAACCCAAAATGCACAGAAATGATATTCGCAAAAAGCCCTTCGGATGGGAAGAGAACAAAGAAAAGGAAGACATTGCTCAAATGATCAATGCCACAGAACGTGGCTTTACACATCTGGACTGAAACATTTTGCTTTGTAGGTACAGCATCTTTTGCTGTGGAATTTCTACCTAGACATCACAGTGCTGACTCCAGACAAGCAACGTGACAGAATCCAGTCCAATCCCTAGCCGTGACTGTGGTTAGGTAGTCTTGGGTGGTTGGATGGAGGATGACCACGGGACTCGGGGAAGTTCTTGGAAAGCGATCCGGTTTCAAACCAGTGTTCATAGCTGATCTTGGGTCTGTTTTGGAGATGGAGCTGTTGTCACAACCACAGTGGAAACTGCTTTAGTAGAGCCAGACACTGTTCCCTGCTGGAGATGGGAGGCTGGTACAGTTTGAATTCGAACCTGTTTGAAATGGAAAGAAAAAAACTCAACTCATGTCAGGAACAACCTGGTGACACATTGCACTTGCATCGCACCGAAGCGCTGGTAAATAACCCATTTCTGCTGCCAACAAAAATTCAGTTATACCAACAAGACCAAGCACCAAAACACGTCAAGAACAGAATCCGTCACAAGAAGATCACTCCATCCACTGTTCACATGGGACGGTGGCAAGAGATCTCAAGATTAGAGAGGAAGAAGTAAAAACTAC
This sequence comes from Pygoscelis adeliae, assembly GCF_000699105.1. NCBI lineage: Eukaryota > Metazoa > Chordata > Aves > Sphenisciformes > Spheniscidae > Pygoscelis > Pygoscelis adeliae. The sequence goes on from NW_008824657.1 coordinate 622,343, forward strand.
TTTGAATAAAAAACCTACATGCCAGCTGCTTTTACAAGTTTTCAGAAGGAGGACTTGGATCCATTGGATACTTCACTTCTACAGACTTGTTACTAGCAGCTCTCAATGCAGATTCATTCTTTGGAATTACAGAACACTAAGTTTCCAGACAGAAAGACGGATATGCAAAGAAGCGATGCGATTTCTTCAAGAAATGGTGACCCACAGGTAAGCCAAAGTACAAAGCACTACAGAAAGAGCCAAGTGTATAGAAACAATCCTTCAAGCAGTTGGGAACACTTCCTGGCAGGATTTTTGGGTTTACATTCATTACACTATCAGTGCTTCAAAAACATTTAAAAAACATATCTGGATGGAGGGAAGGTAAAGGAGATGATGCACTACATGTGCTTAATGCAGACATTACAGCCAAGCTGTGTACCTGTACTTTTTAAGGAACCCCATGTATCAAGTGTAAAGTCCTCGAGGGATGTTAGGTCATAAAAAAGCAAATACTACTATCATTCTAGGTGCCGTTACCTGCGTGGCCTGGCCTTGCTGCTGCAGCTGCTGTAGTTGCTGTGCTGTCAGAAAACTCACTGGCTTGTTCCCAGCGATCAGTTTTGTCCCTGCTGGCATCGTAGTCAGGATGATATTTCTACCTAATCCACTGATGCTAAGGAAAAGAGAATTGTTGAAAGGTTAGTAAACAGCACAGCAGGCTAGGTCTTTCAGACTCACAAATTGTTCTTCAGCTGCTAGGAGATCAAAGTTACTTATCCGATTTACAAATGATTTTAAGTAGTGGGGTTTTTTTCCCCACAAAACTGGCAAATACGGAAGTGACAAGTTTATGTCAACATTTATCGCTGTGATAGAGAATTACTTTATCACATGAATTAAACCCTCTAATTCTGGACCGTGCACATCATTGGGTTAGTCTGATCAGACCTGAACACTTCTCAAGGACCGCAAAAAATAGCCGAGCACAGTGTTCTGCCCTGAAATATTAACTACCGGAGACACTACCAGAATTCATGGAAGAATAAACAAAAAGACTTCAACATCTGAATGCCAGAGGAATTTTCACTGAGGCAGTTAACGCTTCCCTAGTTTCTTTAATGGAGAGATGGCCTCAGATGACACATTTTCAGGTATGTCACCAGGTTAATTCTTGCTCAAACACACAGAACTAATCTAATAGCTGGTTTCAAGGCAAAGAACGTTTTTTCTTCAGTGTATTTGCTAGAACCTACACCTCAGGGCACCTAAACAAAGATTATATAATATAAACATTGCCAGACACCATATTCATTCGGTTTCTTGCACCTAATGGACCTATTAACGGACTGTAAGTCTATTCCACCCTCTGCTTGCTAAGTCCCCAGGAACCTATTGAACACAGACCTTCCTCAGCCTATTTCTAAAGCAAAACTACCAGATGCAAAATACTCACTTGGCCCCAAGGTTGCCCTTGATGATGGGGGCAGTCACCACACTCTTGCCTTTCACTGGCTGGCTGATCACTGACAGAGGCACTGTTATTCGTGCTGGTAGTTTACCCTAGAGAAGTTGAAGAATACATGAGGAGCCGCGGGGAGTTCAGCAGAGAAACTGCTTGACAACATGCAATTACCACTCAGCTTGCTTTTTAGGAGTCCTGGGAGTAGAAACCAACAGCAGCTTTGCTGATGAAATCTGTGCTCCATTTCAGGCTCATTAAAATTCACCTCCATCTCATTCACTTCACAGCTGCCTCAGCCCTGAAAACCCGCATCATCTTTGCACCACAGTATTTCTCTGGGAAGGCTCATTGCATCCGTCCATGATTTTTATCCTTAGGAAGCTCTGGTAACGTCAATTACCTTATTCAGCTTTCACGATACACTTTATGGTGCCTTCAGCTTTGAACATTAAAATTGTATTAAACGGGGAATTCGGTAGAAAAGTTAATACAAGTAACAAGCACTTCTAGTTCTGACACCATTCCAAGGGAAATTATTTCAGAGGTGTGGGGCAAGACGCTGAGCTGCATGAGGTAGGACTTTAGATAAGCAAAGTTTATTTCATTCACTCGCAACAGGAGGTAAGGGAAGACATATCTGACTGCTTTCTGGTCATTCAGCATTTAGCTACAATTCCAACGCCATCAAATTAGCTGCAGACCCACATTCTACAGTGCTCAATTTGAGCCTCTGTGGATGTAAAGAGAAGTTTTCAGACATAAACCATCAGTACACTTCAGCACTCCCCTTTCTCACCCACCTCCAGAAAAAGTTTAGCATTACTTACTGCCTGGGATGTAGATACTACCGTGGTGCTGACGGGTACCTGCCGCACAGCAGTGGCTCCTGTGCCTATAGTTATGGGAGTCCCAGCAGCTCCCGAGGCCACAGCAACTGCTTTCGACACTGTGGCACTCATGGTTGGTAAAGAGACAGCTGAGGTATGGACTGTGCCAGGCACGCTCACTGCTGAGGAAGAGGGCACTTGCTTAGCATGAGTAGCTACAGTAATAGTCTGCCCAGCTTTGGGCGGCATCACCCCCAGCCCCTGCACGATTCTTATAGTAGCAGCCGGCTTGGCCTCCGTGGATGCCACCGTAGTTATGGCTTTGCTCTTCTGATCTGCCACAGTCATGCCCAGAGCAGGCATCAGTCGGAAAGCGGAGCTTGTTGACTCTGCAGTCTTTAAGTCAGGAGTCACTTTAACCACTGTGCTTCCAGCTGGGCTGGAAGAAGCGGAAGTGGCCGTGCTAGTCTTGGCTGGAGAATCAGCAGTCTGGACAGGATTGGATGTCACGTGCAAAGTCGCAGAGATGCCTTTCCCACTAGCACTGCTTCCCGCAGCTGCTGTGAAGAGGTCCTGAGTCAGTTTGACAGTAGTGACTTGAGATTTGGCCAGGGTGGCCATCATGTCCGGGGTGATACGCAGCACAGTCTGTCCCTTCGCATCTGTGGTGATAGAGGACGGGGGTAGGCGCAACACATCCTTTCCTTGGATCCGAAAATTGGTCGCTGTGAGTGGGATGCCACTTCCAGGCTGGGTCTTCATGCCAAGTTGTCCTGTAATAGCCACCTGGAAGAGATCGGAGAAATGGCTGTGTCAAACCAGGACACAGTTCAAGGCACAGTCAGAGTAAAACTTCCCAACGGGATGTTTGCTCCCGTCGGAACTGAAGCGGCATGATGCTAGCACTCAGTACACTACTGAAAATAGCCTTGGTTGCGCATCAGATGGCATTCCCAAAACCATATGAAATACCGCGGAGCTACGTTTTCAAACAAGATGAACGAGAAAGAGATCAACATCTGGAGACGGTTAACCTTGGACTAACACATCTTTTACCCGTACGTGAAAATGGCGCTCAAATACACCAAACCAGCAACTGCCTAAATCTGTACGGTCAATAACGCACACAGCATTACGGCTCACTACAGTTTTCACTATCTTTTCACATCTGCATATCACGTCCGTCACAACAAAGAGGAAACGGCTGGGTCGTGGAGCCCAGTTCCTTGCCTCTCCCCCTCTCTCACCTGCTTGATAATATTCTGGCCAGCTACATTCTGGATGACAGTGGTAGAGGAGGTGCTTGTAGCAGAACTGCCTGGAGAGCTGGTTACTGGCTTTACAGCAGGACTGGGCGCTGCAGACAGTCCCGTCACAGTGATGCCTGTCTGTCCTGTCACGGAGCTTCCTGGTCTTTGCACCTGCACTGGGCTGGTTTGAGCTTTTACTGGCAGAGTCATCACAGCCTACAGAAAGACACAGAGGCAGCCTTTGAGCAGACTAACGCAATACTAACAGACTAATAATTTACTCTTTTTGTCTCGTGCCTTATAGCTGGCAACTCCTACGGACTTTTTACTGTAAGGCACAATTTAATGGTGCCACATAAATAGGCAATAGGGAGGAAAAAAGGAGCACTGAACAGTATTATTTATGCACAACCGTTTCTATGCTCCTACCCTGCAGCTACTGCATGTTTCAAGTGAGCAAATAATCCCTGTGCACCATACCGAAATACCAGAAGAAGTCAGAGCTACTCCACCATTTCCATGCAGCCAAACTCACCTGAGGGAGCACTTTGGTTTGCGTGGCTGTAGCTGGAACGCGGATTTGAGGCACTGACGTAGGTTGCTGCTGCTGGGTTACCACCGGGGCTTGCTGAGACACAGCTGGGAGGCTGGACTGGGCAGTGACCACCCGGACCTGCGGCAGCCCGGAGGAGGTGGTATGACTTACCACCCGGGTGGGAGGTGGCTGTGGCCCCGGCTGCGTCTGTGAACTCTGGGCTGTGGAAAGCAACGTCCCAAGCTGTGGCATGGTAGGGGATGATACCAGAAGAACGCTACGGAAAAGATAAAGCCAGTAGGTCAGCAAAGATGTAGATGACTGAGAAAGAACCAGTAGCATTCACAAGCGATGTATGAGACAGAAGTAGTACCTTTGGCTGGGTTTTGCTGGCTCTGATCCGGCACTGGATACACTCTTGCTCACCACAGACACTGGTGGGGGTGAAATAGGCGTTGCCGGTAATGCTGGCGCAGTTGGCGTCACGGGAGTCACGGGAGTTGGTGGCATGCTGGAGTCACTAAGGCTCAGCTGACTGGGCTCTGATGTGCTGCTGGGGAGTGCTTTCACAGAACTCTCCTTGCTACTAGACTTCTGCAAAGAAACCACACCAAGCATGAAGGTCTTTACAAAAACAGGTTTCGATCGCTGCACTCGGTAGAGTGGGCTGAGCACTTTAAGCCGAGGTCTGTATGGTTATGAATGATGCCCCAGTGCTAAATGCTGAAATCACAGATGACTGACTGTCTGCTTTCCTCAACTGCAGCCACGAGTGGGCCGGTGCATTTGGCTGCTCCTGTTCTCATGGAAAAGTGCATCTCAGCAGTGCCAATCATTCATAACATTCAGATTTCCACCTTGGTTAATTTGCCAACAGCAACTACTTCAGAGGTATTTGATAAATATATCAAATAAATATATTTTTTATATTTATCACCAAAAAACATGTTTATCACAAAAAACATTTTTATATTTATCACCAAAAAAATAAAAGACATGCAAACCCTGACAGCTTGAGCACAGCAAGGAGGACAGCAGCAGACATGTTCCACACACTCTGCTACAGATAAACCTCAAAACTAGATCCGAAAGACCATCCCCTAAGATAGGGAGCACAAACGAATTCCATTAATCTTTCTGCCGAGATCAACAAGGATAACAGTGGAAGCTGAGAGGTGTAGAAGTCCCCTCCTCTTTCTCTCTTCATTTTGTGCACTGGTGCTAGACTAACACTGATATTCATAAACATAATGAACCAGTAACTCAAATAGGTGGTAATCTTCATCAGCCACTACGGATGCAGAATTTACGGATTAAGTTAAGTCCATACCTCCTTCCCAATCCCAAAAGCATCCGTGCAAAGAAATTTACCATTTTAGCCGGAGGTTTTGGCTTCTGCTGAAGAGCTTTCTTGGCCTTTGCTGCAGCAGCTTGAGCCTGGTGGATCCGTTCTGCAAATACAAATTAAAGGTTAGACCTCCTGAACGCAAGCAAACTGATTTAAGAAAGAGGCCAATTCAGAACTGCAAGTTCATCTTCAGACAAGAAATCAAACGCGCATTGTCATGTAATAGTGCAAAGAAAAATACCAAGTAAAATTAGCCAAAAAGGCTGAAACAAAGACACATAAAAAGTTGCGAATGGACACACATCTGCAGTTCTTGTACATGGGATGCTATTTTTCTAACAAATACTTCAAACTGACACGCTGCTCTGCAAGACTGAGCTTAAGTGTTGACGGGCTAACATTAGCAAACTGTCTAGAGAAAAAAGCTACACTGATAAATTAATGTTCGTTATCCAGATAGACTGAAGAAGCTCAAGAGCATGGAAAGTGAAAAACAAAATGAGATTTATAAACATTTTCAACTCTTAAGATATCACCAAGCCAGGCTTACCGAACTCTTCCTCACTCCTGTCACGGTGCAGGTAGATCCACAACTTGCGTCCAATATCATATTTCACACAGGGATCTTTCTCATAATGTAATCGATCCAAAGCACCACTAACAACAGTATTAACCTGAAAGTTCAGAATTCATGGAATTACAAGATGTCCCTGGTTGGGCTAGCCAAAAGTCACAAATAGAAAAGTAATCCTATTTGGCATAAGACCCAAGTAAGCTGCTAGCAATCCATTTGAGTAAGAACTGACTGAGAGCAGATGTTACAGCACAGGATGCTGTTTGCCACCTTGGATTAAGCGGAGCTTCCACCAAAGCTGAGAGCTCTGAAAATTGACTGTTTCTGAATCTAAAATGCGAGCACATATGAGACACACTGTTAATTCCGTGGCTTTTCTAGCTGTTTTTCCATCATCCAGAGTTCAGTGCAGATTTGCAGCAGCTCACCGGAGTGGAACATAGCTCTCATTTGCTAGTCAAAGCAGCATAAAAAAATTATTGGGCCTCAGCCACTGAATACTGCCTGGGTCTGCACCGCGTATTTTTAGGAGAATCTGTTTGAGGCTAGACATGACATCCAACTTACTTGAGCACTTGTGACATCGGGAGCTAGGAACTGGGAATCTTTAAGCAGCTCACAGATTTCAGCACGAGTTCCTTCTCCATTCGGAAGGCGAGCAGCAGCATCACGAACTGATATACAAGATCAGAGCTTAAACTTCCAGCCGTAACTAGGTAGCTGTATTCAAGTACTTTGGCAGATACATTTCGGTATTGCTCTCTTATCCCCGCTCTCATAATGCCTACTCGCTCACTAAAATCTAGCCCCCGTGATCCCCGAGAGATAGGAGCAGAGATTATAAAGGACCATTTTAAAGGACATCAACTGTGCCGGCTTTGTGCTAGGAGTGATGAACTTGGGGAACAGCACTGAACCCCAGAATGACTTCGCAATGCCCTACCTTCACAACAGCGTACTGAAACCACCACTCTCTGTTTTCCAGTTATCTGAGCCTTAGCTTCAGCCAGCCCCATGGACTCTCCTCTTTATTTCACATTTTCTCTCAAATCAACAGCAACACACAGATGCCTTCTTTTCTAGTTATTCCTCCTCCCAGCATTTCATCACCTCGATTCCATATAATTTACTTCTTCTTCGCTTATGTCATCCTTGTCTGCCCACCTTTTCCCTTTACAATGTAGATTCCTAAAGTCATTCTTTGGGGGATCAGGGGAGCCCTTTCTTTTTTTTTTTTAATTTTTTTGGCCATCACCTTACCAAGGGACAAGATGGTGACATATGCTGGTCTGTCTGAGCGCAGGAGAGAATGCTCTCGGGCTTTGTTTAATGAGGTTTCCTTGTCAAACACCCCCTTCACAGGACCAACAACTGACTCAAAGCCATGCATACGGAAAGTGAAAGCTTTGTGGGGCTGGCTGTAACGGTAACGTTCCTGTATTTGGAAACAAAGAGGACTGAATTTAGCAGGAAACATATAGTGCAAAGTCTTAAAGCTTGTGCTACATTTGTATTATAAGTTAAGTTATTATCATCCTCCAGAGAAAGATTTTTTTTAAATTAAAGGCTCAAATACTGCTCTATAAACTTATTTTGGATCAAGAGAAGCACAAACTACTTCAGGCAGAATATAAAGCACCACCTAACCGAGGCGGGCAGATGCAATACGCTAGGTTCGTCGTTAAGCAGCTGCACAGACTAGAGAGGTGCCAGAGATACACCTTCTGCCCAGCAAACACGCCTTCCCCCAGCAACAACAAGCCCTTTCTTCCTCCTCTAATCTGGCGAAAGAGAGATTTCCAAAATTTAACCTGGATATTCTACCACGCACACAGCACGTGTACCCAGGGAGAAGAATCGTCATCATGTGTTTACCCTGTAATACACACTGGCATCTACTACAGACAGATAACCAAGTGTGCGGGTGCACTTATTGCCACTTGTCTTCTGCTTGTACTCATACATGCCCACAAAATATAGAGACAAGTCATCCTCATATGCTGGGGGATGGCAGGGGAGACAGAAAGGTTGGCAATACCAATTTCAATTAATTTTGCCCAATAACCATTGGAAATACAGGTGCTTTTGAAGTCAGCAGCTAGGCTGTATTGTTAGCGAGTTTTATGTAAGGCCAAGAGATCTACTTCAAGGCAGAAGAAACATACTAATTCTTTACATTAACAAAGTTTGTGTAGAGTATAAGCCTGCCATGCCACACAAACTCTCTTGTTTTAGTGCCCAACTGTTTCAACGTCTGCGTTTAAAATTAATTCTTACCTGCTCCTGAAACACACGTTTCTCCTCTCCGGTGCTAGGTCGGACTACATAGTCAGTCCTTCTGAAACAAAGGTCACCATCAGTTCTGAGCAACAAGCAGCCCACAACAGTCCCAAAGAACGTCCCAAAGGATTAGTCACCTCACCCTTCCTGCAAATTCTTCTGAACAAATTCTGAAAGCATTTCATAATATAAATAAGACCTGCAGAGATCTTAAAATATGCTCTATGCACTACCTGAAGGTAAGCTAGGACTGTAAATAATCTAGTTATCAGGACCATAAGTTAGATTACAGGTTTGCTCTGATAATATATGTTAGCTTGGAGAAAAATCAGTTGACTTTGTGAAGTCTAGTTACTGCATTTATAAAACCAGACTATCAAGTTCCCTCCTGCCCCGTGACGGAAAATCTTTTCATTTTAAGCAACCAGCCATCGAGATCCAGAGGTGCAAGGACCAAACTTCATAGCTTTAGTATGCACTGCAAAAGCTTTCAAGCAGTATTACATACTTACACTCTGGGAATTGGTGTTGTGGCATCTGAGCTGTCTTCATTTTCCTATCGAAAAACAGAGAAATGTCAATGTTGGATATAACTCAGTCAGGTTGTGTGCTGCCAGAAGGTCATTTTTTCTGACTCACTTTGAAAAAAGTCTGGTCTTTGGTCTCCAACCAGAGCTGAAACAGTCCTGCCAACTCCTTCTCATGATCTTGGCAAGAACCTAGTCCAAGAAATCGGGAAAAATAGGAAATAGAAGTCCTTTATTTGTTATGAAGCCAGTTGCTTGTACTTCCCAGTCATCTCCTACTCTCTTCCCCCCCTCTATGCACCACCAGTCACAGGGCATCTTCCACACTTCACAGATGCTCCAGTTTCAATACTTGAGCACATCCCAGGCTTAGGAAAAGTGCTAAAAACTAGTTATTCTCCTGTGTCGGTACAAAGAACGGTGCTTCAACTCCTGGCATAGCGGGCAAGACACTGTTTGAGACACAGCCACCTGTCACTTGCAGATGGTTCCCACTCTCCAAAGTAATCCCAGTCACTGAGTCCATGAGCAGAAACACGTGCCTACACAACCTCCACCAAAGACTGTGAAAGGGACCAGGGGAATAGCTCCCTGACTCCAAACCTCTGCTAGTTTAAGCCTGCAAACATGATCACTAGAATCACTGTAGTTAAGAACGGAAAACTCTGCCTAGCAGCTAAAGGAACGAACATCAACACAAGAAATCTGTCATTCACTCAGTATAAGCATGGGCACATTTACTATTAATTTGCTCTTTGGTTCCCACTTTTAAAAATAAAAATAGCATCGCTTCGCTCCACAGAGAAGCTTAATTAATTTATAATTGTAATAATTAATAATTACTCTGAATAATCAGAAAGTGTGCTCTACAAAAGGGAAAACATGAAGGTGTTCAGACAGATTTGAAGGGTGACATAAACACAGCTGGGTCAGCGACATAAAGAAATAAAGCCCAGTGCCTTTGCTCACTTATTCTCTGCCTGCTGCTGATACTAATGTCTTGTGAAAACCTAGAATGTGAAACGCACCTTCGCTCAGCTAAAAGAAAAGGCCTAACCAATGTATTAACAGCTCTGCTTGTCTTTCTCTCCGGGCTGCAGCAAGCTGGAAAGTAAAGTCCTGGAGAAAACAACCAACCTCTACTATAATAGAAATCATAGAAGAGCACAAGATACTCGCCAAGCAATTTCCACTGCTGAGTTTTTTCCTTGAATTCAACAAAAGGCGAGAAGCTGGAAGGAACATCTACAATGAAAAATGTGCATGTCAGAGACGTCATACGATCGTCCAACCCCCAAAATCCTACTGTTGTAATGCAAACTGTTGAGTTAGACTCACAATGACAGATAAAGCATTTTAAGTGATTATGTAAGCGCATCTCTAAATTTATACTTGCCCAAAGGGAAGGTAAGCATCTCAGAGTAACAGTGCAAGCACAAGAAAAGAACAGAGCAGGATAACGAGTCTTTCACCTACAGGCTGTCAGATGAGATCCTGTTCATGCTGTGAGGCACCAGGAACTGTTACTGTACAGCGACTATTCCTGGGCTCATGGGAAGCCAACTCGGGATTTACGGTATTCGCCAGCATTACGGAGAACGTTAAGTATCCATGCTGCAAAGGCCACTACAATCTACACTGTCTCTCCCTTCAAAACTTCCCACTAAGCAAATGAGAACCACAGAGTAATTTAGTTTGAAAGAAACATCTGAAGCTTAGCTGGTCCAAGCCCCAGGTCAAAGCGGGGCCAACTTCATGTTTCCAGTGGATTGCCCAGGGCATCATCTAGTTTATTTTTTATTATCTTCGAAGACAACCACAACGTCTTCGCGCCGGGAAGAGACTAATTCCTTCCTGCTTCAAACATCCCGCCTGAAGCGCGTGATCTGAACAGGAGAAATGGCCTGTCTAGAGGCAGTTTCACACACATTTTCACATACGCGGGAATCAAGCTGGGTCTTCCCTACTATCCACACGCAAAACAAGTCTACCATCATCAAGAAACGAAAGCCGTAAAGCCTATCATAGAAACGCTGTCAACAATGCAATGGTTTATTGTAGTGACGAATTAAAAGTTGATTCGAGCTATAATATACACCAGCGCTGATTAGAACTGAGGTACAAGCATCACTAGAATTTTTAACAGCCATTCTTACCTCTGCTGTCACCTGTCAAGTACTGCAAGGCGGGTAAAACCAGTTCAGACCAGTTAGAGGCAAAGGAGAACCAGTTATTTAGTGCGCTGGCAGGAGAAGATTGCCAATCTAGAACTTTATCTTCAAGCTGAAGAGGGAAAAGAAATATCCTATTAAAGATCTCACACTTTAAACTATGGCTGCTTTAATAGAAAACAAAACAGCTAAACACATCCAGGGGACAAAAAGATTTTTACGTATATAAAAAAATCACCTCACTTTTTCAAGTAACCCTAACATGGTATTTCAGACAGCAGAGAGCAAAAAGGGGACAACACTTCCCCACCATCTCTGCCCTTAATATCTAGACTAATATCTAACCATGATCTAAAGAACAGGTATGGAAAGACTTACAGATTCAGCTGACTAAATTTATGAAATGTGTTAAAAACAGAATGCGGTATGCACTCCCAAAGGGTTCCATTTCTTTAATATGTAATCTACATCTTAATATAATTTACAGCAGGACAACTCTGGAAAAAAAAAATCACTATTACATAGCTATAAAACCCTCTACCCCCTAATTTTGCTTTCTGCAAAGATTCCTAGATAAATGGGTGGTTCCTTACCACAGAGAGAGTAGCAGGTCCTTCCAGAAACAGTATCTCCAAGAGAAGGAAAAAGAAGCTGGAAGATATTTCATTTATTCCAAGACATGGCTTCATCTCCTCAAGAGGTCTTCAAACGAAAGAGAACACAAGCAAAGTAAGTTCCCTGAGGAAATCTTCACCTTCGTATACAAAGGTGAACACCACCCATTTCACACATCCCAAGCTGCACAAAACTGAAGCCAACGACCTTTGTGCGTGCCTCCCGTTCTTAGGCAGCAGCAGAATTTCACAACAGCAGGTCACAGCTAAGATGCTTTACCCCGTCAAGGGTGAAAGAGCCAGACCCAACAAAGACAGAGCTAGCTACGCAGCTCTGCAAAAGTCCCACAAAAATCTGAGCTGCAGCGTTTGTTGCTCTCTCCATCTGTGCAAGCGTTCAGGGCCCTTTGAAGCACTTACTCCTCTTTGACAGATGACAGAGGGATGGGGGAAGGATCCTGAGACATTGGTGGGATTCCATCTGCATTGCTAAGAGAGTCAGCCAAATCTTCCACCTCGGATTTAATAATCCTCAGCTTTTTTTTCTTCTTATCTTCCTTTTCCTTCACCTTTTTCTTGAGGGTTGCAAGGTCAAATAAGGCTTTAGATACGATAAAAGGGAAGAAGAATAATGAGAAAAAGCTTCTTACCGTATTTCATTGAGAATCATAAACTGACTATATATTTAAACTCATATTCAGAAATGTGGGTAGCGTGCACTCACTCACCACCAGCTCATTCCATCCTCCCAGTCATTTCCATGAACCTTTATTTTTCCCCTCAATGCACTCTGTTTTAAGAGAAAACCTCTAGTTTTTAAACCAACGTATATGAAATTAGAAGGGCAAAGGTAACTGCTTAGAGCAGTTGATTGACGAACTAACTTTCATCAATTAGTTGGAAACACCTTCAGTGGAAACTGGAACTGCCTGTGAGCAACTGACACGGAACGACTCGCAACCCCAGAGTGGCTAGCCGGCTACGTGAAGAGCGAAGGGATACAACAATCTGTCAAGACCACCTTCATCCTTAGCTTTTCACGCACGCAGGATACCCCATATTCGTGCAGCGCCCAAGTACCATGTCCAAGCCACTGACCTGCTAAGGAACCTTTCCTGCCAGCATTTACTCGAGTCATAATGTCCTCAAGAGTCAGGTCTGTCGTCACTAGGTCGGGGTGGTCCTACAGAGGCCAATGGGATAGAAATTAAAATTGGGAAAGGACAAAGTGTTAAGATAGCAGCAAAGGCACAGAAGATAACCCAAGCACTGAAATGCCCCGGGATCTTATCCGGGATCAGCTTATAGTCTCATGTACTGCAATAGAAGTCGGGAAGTTTTCTAACCCTGAAATCCAAAATCTCGTCTCTCCAAAACACATCACTACAATTACAAAATCCTTCTAAACAGATAGAAGGATAAACAGGAGTTGCATATCTACGCTGACAATTAAATACAGGTTATGATAAAGGGCTGAAGGGTTGTTGCACATAAAAAAAGCAGCAATCATTTTGTCACCCAGAAGTACCCTGAACTTTACAGCTAACAGATAAAATGCAGTCCCACCCCCCAGGCTTCTTGACATCTTACAGGTTGACGTTTTCGTTTCTCATGGTGCTTCTTCAACATCATCTTCAAATCACTTTCCCCAAGTTCTACCTTGTCTGCAACGAAAAAACATTCAGAGCTTATTTGCACAGTTTTCCATTATTGTTACTTTACAGACTTCTTAGAATGCCATTTTCTATCCATTCCCACTTTCAACGATCTCCAAATTTCAGTAATTAAATTTTCTGTATTTGAATTTCATCCTTTTAATCAACCAATTTATTTTCAGTACTTTCTTCCTCGGGTCATCAGATTGCATTGCTGATGCAAGTATGGAAGTGAAAAGAAGTGAGAACCAGCTGTGCTGCACGAAGGGTTTGCAGACTTGACTACGGTAACCTTAGGAGGGACTCCCTCGGCACATACACCAAGGTATTTCGAACCGGACTACGCTAATGCTTCAACCGTTAAAGGCAAAATATAACAGAGAAATCAGCAGTATTACACCAACCGTAGACCCTTGCGTTAAAATACTAGCCTTCCAAGGAGAAAAAAAATAAATAAACTGGGAGAAGAGCCAACTGTTTTGGAGACTGCAAAAATGAAGCGTGACAAGATTGCCCATCAAACAACAGATTTTCAAACTGATTTCTTGCAGGGTCTCAAAGTAATTCTCACCCCTAAATCCGTATCGACCCCTAGTTTGGTTCTCACCTGCTGTTTTCATGTCCAAGGTTGACAATGTGGGGATCACTCTCAGGGGAACCGGTGGACTTGGACAACGTGCTGGAGAACTTGGAGGCCAGGAGCTTAGATCTAAAATAAATAGAGAAATAAATTTATTTCTGCAAGACCTAGCACCAATCTACATAATTCTATTACCCTGTGTTCATTAGATCACAGCCAATAAAGCTGGAGTCCAGTTTCCGTTCTTCTATCAAAGACGCTGTCCCCACATCCAAAATTTGTCTTTCTCCATTCACACCTCAAGTCTTTAGTTGAGTCCAGGGCATTACCTTCTTCATCAGAAGACAAGGTAGTGTCTCCACACTCCTCTTTCACTTCCCTCAGAATCTTCAAGTAGCGCCGATGCGTCCGTCTGTCTCGTTCTTCTGTGTCGTATGTCGGTGAGAAGTGCTTTCTCCTTAGGGTCATATCAGGGCCTCCTTTCCTAGCCAAATCCAGCAAGTGCTGGAAGACGAGATACATGTGACGTTAGCTAATCTCCGCTACAGTTCTGAACAGATAAGCTCAACTCACTTGCTTTCAGCAAGTTTAATGTTTGGAGCTGGCGCCGTTGAGCACCTCAGTTCTTTACAAAGTAACCCTTACAAAGTATCAGTATCTGCCATATACGCAATTTTAAAAACAGCATTTTAGACCACCATTTAAAGCAGGGGGGAAGCAAGGAGGGATCCAAGAAGAAATTTCTGCTCCTTCATCTCCACGTACGATACCTCACTGTCATTTTATGTGGACCGTTGAGAGGAACCTAACCATTGATCCGAGATCGATTTGTGCTGTTCCCATGCCAAATACGTAACACAAACATGAAAAACTGTCTCTTTTGAAGAAAACATTTTACCCCTTACGGCTACAGAGGAAATAACTTCCTACACACTTCTGTATTCTTTTTCTCACATCACTGTGGGGCGTTTTATAAAGACAGACGCTCATCTTCATCCATACATCCCATGTTTCAACATCTAAGCTTAACGAACTGATAAGCAAGCAATGAACATGTTTCATCTGGCAGCAGTTAGCTGACAACAGTATCCATAGAGGAAGACTTCATTGAGGATTTACAGGCATCGGAATCAGGGTTTTGTATCTATTCTATACCAGTCCCCAGTGAAGCTGGGGAATTCATACACCTACACGTTTAGCAATCTTACTTGTTTCGCAATGACAGAAATGGTAGAAAGCGAAGGCAGAATGACTTGTTAATAGGACAGTAAGGTGTAAACGGGCAACTGCAGGGAGCAGGGGACAAGGTGGGCATGGAAAAAAGACACTACACACAAGTGAGAGCCATCAGAGTTTCAAAACCTGAAATTTGCAAACGTAACAACGTTTCTAATGTTCTCGTATTATAGGGGCCACTGGAAAACCAGAAAAGCAGCATTCATTAAAGGGAAGACCTCCGAGAATTGTGAATGCCAAGACACTTTGTTGTAAAGACAACCTATTCGTTACAGAACGCCAGAAAGCGACGATCGCGCCCCGAAGACGCTCACATTGCGGGAAGCCAGGATCTGCTTGAGCAGTCGGTAGAAGTACTGCTGCTGAGAGCTCAGGTACCGTTTGTACTGGGACTTAAAACAGAGCTGCCGGTATTTCACAACTTCAGGATTAAAGTGTCCATCTGTAAGAAAGAGGCGAAAAACGCTTCAGTTTTCATCAACCGCTAGTTTGAGAACCTAACCCAGAAAATACGCAGAAGTTTACTATGCTCACTGACCCCGGAAGAGTTTCTGGGCGATGTGCAGTGGATTTCCAAAACGGAAGTTTTCACCACTGAACAACGCAGAGATGAGTTTGTTCTGATGCTCTCGGTTGTTTTCAGGGAAGCGAGGCAGGAATTTTTTTAGGTGGTCTTGCTGCGCATCTGTCAGCACCTCCTGCCACGTAGACAAGCTGACAACTTCAAAGAAGATCTCAGGCTAAAGAAAGCAAAAAACAACAGTGACGAAAACACATCTGCGTCCTTGACGATCTTCTAGCCCGTAAGGCCTTCTGTGGTTAAATAACGCGAGTCACGAGACAGTGTCTCACCAAACGCAGAAAACAACAGAGCGTGAAGAGGAAAGGTGAGGAAATCAACAATGCTATTGGCGACAAGAAAAGAAATTCAAAACTGGTGACCAACAAAACTTTCCCAAAGGCATTTTTCAAGTCAGAGAGATTGTTATCTAGAAAAAGAACATAACGGAATGGTTTTAAAAGACGTTTCCCTGAGATTGATCAAAGCCCTTTTTGGCACCTTCTCCGGGACAGTCGACACACATTTCCCCCTCTTTTCAGTTTGCTCTGCAAACCCCGCAAGGGGAGATAAACGTACTGTTTATCACGGCTCTGAAAAGGTAAAGCATCTTAGCGGTACTCACGTCCTCCAGAAGGTCCTCAGGCAGACTAACCCTGGTGGTACCCAGCATGCAGTCCTCCATGATGCGTGTGCCATTTCCTTCCCCGCAGGGTCCCAGCTCCAGGGGGTCCGTCAGCATGTGATCCAGAGAGTCCATTCTTCAACCTCTCCCGCTCCTGAACAGCAGCGAGAAAACCCTCAGCAACCGAAAATCCCGAACCCAGGTACGTCCCGAGCTGAGGAACGGCTGAGAAGCCGCATTTGATGAAGTGGTTGTTTAAATGCAAGCTACGGTATCGGGCCGTGAGATACGTAGGATATTACAGCGTCGGTTTACTGTTCAATCGCAACACGAGTCACGTCAACAGAGGAATGCTTTTTCAGCCAGCGTGTACCATGTCCCGGTAGAGGCAGACTGGAAAGTACAGGCGACCCATTTCACTTCGCTTCCTACCTGCAGGAGCTGTTGTCAGCAGAGCAAAACACCACGAAAAACTACACCTAAATCCTGAAAGCGGCTTTAACGCGCAAAACCGACCCGCCGGTCTAAGGCAGGGTTTCCCTCAGCTGTAAGTGGGCCGAGAGCCCCGCTCCCCTCAAGCATTGCTTGGGACAGCCGTGCAGCTCTAGGCCGGGCAGAAAACGCACCGAACCACGCGGAACGCGTTAACGGGAGAAAACAAACCCCAAACCCACCCCTTCAAACAGGGTCGGACGGGCAGAAACCACAGGAAAACAAACTCATTCCATACCCGCTACGCTGGCTCTGGGCGTGACACCGGCGACTCGGCGCGACAGCGCTTCCCCGCTCC
>NW_008824657.1:639761-645121 GCF_000699105.1 Pygoscelis adeliae
CCCGGGCGCCAAGCGACGTTTGTAACCCGAAGGGGGCGAAGCCCCGTTTCACCCGCCCCACTGAACAGACGGGTCAGGGCCAGTGTTTTTTAAAAAAAAGAAAAAGAGAAAAAATTTATTAATTTCGGGGTGGGGTGTTTTTTTTTTCTTTTCTTTTCTTTTTTTACACCTGCCAGGTTGCACGAGACTATGAACACGATAACGGCCACTGAATGTACAACGAACATACACAATTAAATAAGAGAAGGGGCAGAGCAAAACAGCCCAAACAGTCCGAGAGGTGCAAATTCAGGGTGCCTGTTGTTTTGTTTTTTTTCTTCTTCGCTCCAGGAAAATACACCTACAAGGAACAGCATCAGGCCGCCGGGGAGCCCGCAGCGATGCCCACCTTCGAGTAAAACGTGTCCCTTTTCGGCAACCGAGAGGACTCCAGCCTTAAGCTCCTGTGGGACATGACGTAGGAAAGAGATCTTTGGGTTGCTCTGGTTTAAAAATAATAATAAATCCGACACCTTCTGCACTGCAGAAATGGGAGGGGAAAAAAAAAATATCCATGCAAACTTATCTTTTTTTTCTGTCGCCTTTCTAAAAGCGGGCCCCTGCCAACTGTGCAATCGCTGTAGTTCCTCACCTCGGAAGGAAAATTCATGATACTTCCATTTCCAGGGATGCTTCTCTCGCGATGACGCATTCGTTTAACTTGGGACACCGTGAATCGCTTAATGCAGGTACCGAGTACGCTGCCGTTGCTGTAGGCCAGAGTAGAAACTTTGATAAGGAAGAGTCGAGTTCACAGAGGCTGTTTTAAAATGGTTTTGTGGAACACCGTGTAGTTTTCAGCCTTGACTAACAGGTAACAAGTGTCCTCAGTCTGTGTTCCTTTCCAACAAAGGTGAACAGAGCAAAGCATTTTTTAAACCCCACATCTGCAATATCACTGAGGGGAAAGTTTGATGTTCATCTGTACAGACTATAGACCTTTTAAGTCTTTAAAATTGCTCCTGTAGGGCAGTATCCGCCTGGAACATCCCACTTCCAAATCTCCTATTTTCCTATTACTCATGCCATTTTTTGACTCATTATAAAATAACCTAGCAGCCTGAAGAAAATCAAGACAAAAGTCTCCCTTCTTTTCTCTCACACCAACAACGTCACAACGCCCAACGCCGTAATTCAGAAGCCCTCAGCAGCACGACTTCAAGTGAACTAGCGGGAACTGCAGTCCCTTGGCCACGCGGCTGAAGTCGATGGGCTCCCAAATCCACCGAATT
This sequence comes from Pygoscelis adeliae, assembly GCF_000699105.1. Lineage (NCBI taxonomy): Eukaryota > Metazoa > Chordata > Aves > Sphenisciformes > Spheniscidae > Pygoscelis > Pygoscelis adeliae. Next base: position 641,033 of record NW_008824657.1, read on the forward strand.
CAAAGACACCGCTGCGCTTAACTAAATGGGAGCTCCGGTCCTTATTAACTTCACCAGTCTCGTTAATGCCCCGGTACGGTGGTACAGCAAGAGAAGCCAAATCCCAGGAACAAATTAATCCACATTTTGGCAAGTCACCAAGTCCTTATCAAAGCTACCTCAAAGCAGTTCTGAGCTGGCCGGTGTTTTCAATCTGATTTATTTTACCACGCACCGTCACTATTTCCACGCCATATTAACAGATATGTTAATTACCAAAGCGATACCTGCTGCAAGGCTTTGCCCGCAAGTCGCCAGACTTCCTCTCGTCCAGTCCGAGTGTGAAGCTCTCTCGTCTCTAAGAGCTTTAACTGCGTAAGGCCCGATACCACAACCTGTAAACGGCTGTAGCGCTTACTCGCACGGGTATTCCTCATCTAAATCTGGGGGGGTACTTACGCAGAAGAGTCCCGCCTTCACACTCGGTGCGGCACAAGAGAAAACGGATCAAGAAAACCCCTCTCAGTTCTTCAGTCTCAAGGGCCTTTAGGACAAAACATCCTTCTTTGCTTTTGTTTTATAAATAAACGTATCCTGTTATGCACAGACATTCTGGGATGAGTTCTCAAGCAGAGCGAAAGGAGGTTTAGACATACACGGTATATCCCATCAGGCGTCAATGGAGTTGTAGTCATATTCTTGCAAATCCCAGAATGCATTAAATAACCAACCAACAAGACCTGTGAAGGAGAATTACGTAAGAAAAAGAAAATTACACTGCCTTAAGAGAGAAATCTTCTCTTTCACTTTCTCCTGGTAAACGTAACGTAAATTCTGCAGATAGACCAGGTCTACCAAAGCAGGCAACCCCCACAGATGGCTTTCTGTGTCCCATAAATAGTGGTCCACTAGCATGTTCCGTGTATGTTTCCTGAGTCCAGGGCTGCTCGTTTTATGGAACCGTCCAAAGGAATTACAGTGTATTGTTAACAAGGTATTCGGAAAAATCAAAAGTAACCAACTCTCCATCCAGTCTTCGAGGGGTAAAATACGCCCACTCCGAGGCGGCAACAGAGACAACCGCCCTGCCTCTTCTGGGGTGTGCTCCCGTACCCTCCCTTTCTCCTGGCACAGCTATCTGTGGGTCCCAGCAGAAGCTGCTATGCAGGCTAAGCTGAGCCTTTTTTGTTCACAGGCAAAAAGGCCGTTTTCCCTGCAAACACTGGAGGGGAAAAGAGAGAACAGCGCCTCTGTACTACCCTTATGTGCTACTATGATTTCGATCAGTTTGTGCCAAACATGGGTTTAAGACTGCACTTTCTGTTCTTTCTGGAACCGCTTGGTAAAATAGGGCAGGGCAGACAGCACGTAAACAGTTCTCCAGGGTTGGAAAAATAATAATTTAATGGACTGCTTCGGCACATCTTCACAGCTTTGTCGTTACATCCATCCCCGCGCACGTACGCAAGGAGCCACCAGCTTTGCTGCTGCTGCTCTTCTTCTCCAGGCAGTCTGCTCGCGTCGAGCTGGTACATCCCCTTTCACCTCGGCTGCTGAAACAAAGACACGGGAAGCAGTTCTGCCGTATTCTGGCAACGCACATGATGTCCTCCTGTTTAACGGCTCCTGTTAAAAATATACATACAACATAATCCGCCAGTCAGCCTTCAGTTAGGCAAGCTTTTTCCCATACTATTGAAATAAAAAGTTGTTTGCTGGAGACACTTCCAGGAAGGAAAAGTAAGGGTCAGCAGACATGCCAAAAATAAAGTCCAGAGCAAGCAGAGGTTTCACTTCTCCTCTTGTCCTTTTTGTTAAAAGCTGCATAAAATAGCATCCCAGAAGGATTTTGAGGGTACTTCTTCATGGTCACCGGGGACTTAAACCCTCTTAAAGCATTAACAAGAGCTCCAAGACTTTAGTTGAAGTTAAGTGAGCAGATACTTTAAAACATATTGAGCTCCAGGATACCCATCGATCTGGGCTTTCGGGGGAGGTGACAAGTACAAGCAAGCGACACCGCGAGGCTTCTTCATTCGTGTTCTGCTGAGAAAGTTCTTGGTTTAGTGATGTGCACTTCACTGCCGCCGTTCCCGTTGGTGGTTGTAGTGATTATGTACTGGGTGGTTTGCTGCTGACTGCTCGTTTGCGATTCCAAGGTATCCGTGTGGGCGGGTGGCTGGGAGACGCCGACCTGTACCTCGCTGGAGAGCGACGGGTTTTGTTTGACATCCAGATCAGGCTGACCTTCAGATATCACATAGTGAGTCTGCATGGGGAATACAAAAAACAAGTAATAATTGTTGCATCTTCTGTAACTTTTCTGTTCCAATAGTCTGTAATGTTCCTGTCGCCGTGCTGGACGACGTTTTGGTAGGAACAAGGAACTTTGAAATTAAGTTCTATTTCATTTAAATGTATTTGAGAGCAACATAACCCTGGTCCTTTGTTTTGAAGTACATTGGACTACTCTGCATTTGGTTAACTTACGAATGGTTGAACTAATCACGCAGTTAACCCACCACTACAAATTACAATAGCCATTTTTAATACAGCTATTCTGAAAGTTTTTTCTGTTTTTCACATGTTCTAGCAGAAGTTGCACTTCCAGTGTCCAATATCAATGCAGTACAACAGCCTGCCTCCTTATGCTGGACTGCTTACTAGGTAAGGTAGCAGTCACTCTTCTTAAGTCTGTAATCCTACGGATAACAGAAAGCTATCAAAACGTTCCCAGAAATTGTTCTGAAATTTGGTTTAATGGATACAGCTTACTCTTAAATATTTTCAAGACTAGCACTACCACTAAATCATACCTTGCCCTGCAAATGCGACTAAGTGAACACCTTAAACTTGAAGGAGTCATACATACAGGGGCCGGACAGCGTGGGCCTTGTAAACGGCTAGGTGCAGAAAACTATTTGTGATCCCCACATAAAGGAGTATGATGCTACTTCAGAGAAAAAAAAAAAAAAAAAAGATCTTTTCCTTGAAGCTCATGAGGGCCTTTCCTGCCTTCTGTAACCTGAAGTTTACAACATTACTAGGTTTGAACAGTAGCACTTTTCTCCTTAGCTTATGACACAACACATCATACCATTTCTTAAGCTGTTTTGCCCATAGATTCTGCCCAGCGGGGACCTCTCTATAATTGTTACAGAAAGCCAATGCCCTTCCGGACTATACAGTCTGGACCTCTTCACGTACACCATTATTCTCTTCTCTCTGTCCCCCAGTCATCACTTTGGCACTCCTTTAACCTTCAAACTGAAGGCTTTAGGCCTGATATATTATTCTGAATGAAGAAAAAAAAAAAAAGGCCACGATTGTTTTCCTTACCTGAGTAACTGCTTTCACTTGCCCTGTGTTGACAGTGGTGACCGGCGTACCTACAGCGGTCTCTGTGATCACGTACTGGCCTTGGGGAATGGTCATCATCTGAATCTCAGATGCTAAAAAACGGAAATTGAAGAATCAAGACCTTCAGTCAAACTCAAAGACCACCTTGAAAGATCACATCTTATATAATGTCTTACGTCAGTAAGATTTCAAGCCTGGAACAGTGGTTGTTGAATAGAAACGCAGGTGCTGTAAAGCCTTGTAAAACTCTACAGGCCTCAACAAAATTACGCCAGCTAACGTCAGCTGCAGATTTGGCAATTCATGCATAGACAACACATCCTGTTCTCGCCCAAGAAATCATAGAATTACCATCCAGAGCTGCTTGGACATGACAAATCATTTCATATCGCCCTCGTCTTCTGTACGATTCTTTCAAGCATCCATCCAAATTTGAACAAGCTGCTCTCCAACACACAGATTCTTGCTGAATGCAAGTTCTTCGGAATAAAGGAGCCCAGTCTGCCTGCCCAAACCACCTATCAGATAATTACGGACCTACAGTAGAAAAGCTAGCACAACCATTTTCATTCGTCTAAAACAGTTTGCCTTCTTAGACTTCTATGAACATTAATCACGAAGCTTAATGAGCTCCGAAAATACTATCGCATTTGGTAGCTGGAGAAATGGAGCCCGTACTAGTCCCACACACTAGCCGGACTACTAGTGAGAGCTACTGCTGACACTTACAATAGCTCCGAAATGAGTTCC
>NW_008824657.1:645219-652281 GCF_000699105.1 Pygoscelis adeliae
TGAGATTGCTGTGAGGAGGGACTCAAAGGCTGACCCCCAACCTAGGAAAAAAGGGAAAGGTGTAACTGTTCTCAGTGTATTAAGGATTGCATGCCTCTGCACTGTTACAAACATATCCTTCTTATTAAGGGAAAACACAGGGGCGGGCAGCAGGTTCTATAGCATATCGAGCACAATAACGGCAAAGCTCTCCTCCCTCTCCTCCAACTCGCTTCACTCTGTGGTTCGTAAGCAGAGATCGGGAAACTGAAATAGAGACGTTGCTTGCCAAAGGTTACATAGCGAGTCTGTGGCAGAGAACTGAGATGAGAGCCTAAGTACTACCCAAGAGCATGAAGAGCTGAACTTCAAATATTTGAGGAATGCCAGTTTCCATTTACATCTTTCAATTGGCTAAGTTTATTTAAGCTGCAAATTTGTCTGTTCCCAGCCATTTATCTCTACCTTGTATACATTGCTAGGAAAAAAACCCTGAAACGTAACAAAAAACCCAAACAAAAACCCAACAAAACACCCCCATACGCCCTAGGAACATCTGGGAACTACTTGATGATCTCAGAGAGGTTCATGTGAGAGTCATGTCATGTCATGTGTGGTCCTTTAAATGGGATAGGAAAGACTATCTCCTGCATCAGCACACGTAATATGCCAGCTGAGCAGACTGGTAGGGAAAACATTACCTGCGAGAGAAGAGCGAAATACCTGCGATGACGACTGAGTTGCTGGCGGTGGCTCTGTGACCTGGATGTGCTGCACCTGGATGGCATGCTGGGTGTATGTCTGGGGGTCGTGAAGCTGCCCAACGTCCACTGTGGAGTGCTGGGACTGGTGAGGTGAGGTAGCCTGGGGGGGCATCAAAGCAGAGGCGTACGCTTTAGATGCTTTGCAGAAGCAGCCACGTAAACCTCTTCTGTGATACAAGGTCTGGAACGATGGGGTACGAGCCTTAGTGAAGCCATGGAGCGCTCCTTGTTCAAGCCTGTATTTACCCTCTTTCCACTCCGGGGAGATAAAGAAGGACACTCAACAGATGTAACGGCACCGAGACGGTTACATCTCAGTGGTATCAATGGAAAGGACTTGCCTAAGGTCATACAAGCTGTCTGTGGCAGAGACTGGACTCAGATCAAAGGGTCTGAAAACCAGGATTAGTGTCTACCGCTGGATCACCCTTCTTTGTAAGCATCTTTCTATAAAATGTACAATCTGCATATCCAATACTGTATTATGACATAGCTCTGTGTCAAGACAAGCGCTCAGAGTCTCACTGATTAAAGGCTTTTTTTGAGCAACACCTGCTAATGATACCAATTGGAGTAATTTAATTACAAGTCCCAGATCTTGATAAAATTATTATTAGCTGCAGGAATCGGTATTCATGCTCTTGTATCATTAGAACAGCCACAGTCAATATTAACTGGGGCCACTGTTAAGGCCTTTATTAACTAAATTCATAACCTAATTTGTACTGAGGGGCCAGAGAGAACATGGAATTTCAGATTCAAACACAAACACACGGTAGTTTCAGCTTCGCCCAGTGAAAAACAGGTTTGAAGGCTGCAGCAATTTCTTACACCTGCCCGAGTTTTTTTCCTCAGTTCGGTTACTCTAGTTACACACTGTTTTTATTTTTAGAAGGCTGTTGAGCGTCATGGAGAATGAATATTCTAATAGATGATACGAAGGGTAAAAGCAAGTGCTTTCTGTACTTCCAAATTTTGGCTCCGGCTCACTGAGAACAAGGAAGTACAAATCAGTCTTCTCAACTGCAAAAATGGGTCACCCACTGACCCACTTTTCCAGTTGCTGGAAAACCTTCCTAGAGCAGACTCAAGCAAAGGTGCCCAGATCGGTAGAACTAAATTAGGACTGCGTCAATATGGCTCCAGCAAGCTGATCAAGACCGTCAGGACTATTTATGCCCAGTACATGATGCTTACAATGGGAACCCTAAGCATTATCTATCAATTTATCTGTAAAAAATAGTCTGCACCACTTTTCATAACTATTCCTTAACAAACTTCTGAGCACTACAGCCCCAAGAAGGCAGAGGCTTGATACAGAGGGGTCAAAAGGACATCAAGTCCCCCAACGGGTTACTCACCTGGGCCACTTGAACAACCTGCAGCTGTATGTGCTGAGGCTGCTGCAAGCCAGTTGTGGACTGAGACACAGGGATGTACTGGATTCGCTGGTAATCTCCCTGGGGAGTTCGATAGTCTGTTGTGAGGGTCTGGGATATCTCCGTCATCGCTTGTGTCAGTAAATCTGTCGTCTGAGCAGGTAGAGAGAGAGATACAGACCATCATCACGTATTGTCTACCGGATTGAATACTTTTGCAGGGCTGTAGTTCTTTCACCACACTGAATCTACACCTACATCATTGGGCCTAGTCATTTGTTTACCAGAGCTTAACATGTACAGAGGACGGGGTCACAAGCAATCACCAGGGATCATGCGCTAGGATTGCTCTCTTCTGTCTAAATGCTCGTCAGGACCATTAAGGGCTAGCTTAACATACAATAATAATAAAATTATTTTCATCTTCTGACTTAACAGTATTAGACAACAAAAACCCTGCATTTGTAAAGAGTTGACTTAGTTTCCAAGTCAAAAAGTGCTTCTCGGACCTATTCTACCTTTTTCCTCCTCGCCTGCCAGAGCGATACTTTTCTTGACAACTGTATTTCTAAAGTGCGTGAAGACATTTAGCACATAACTAATCAGGTGTATGAAGCCAACAGCATCCTGGTTGAATCTGCCCATTTTCAAGACAAACAGTCTTTTACCCAGTTTCAGTCTTCAAAATAGGAAGTTCTAAACTGTGCTTATTAAGATTTTTAAAACTATGCAGCATCCCAGCACCACTAAAAGACACAAGACTGACTTTCTAGTCTCAGCTTTCCCTTCCATAGCAGCTGATGTGATCGTGCCCCTGTACTCGGCACTGGTGAGGCCGCACCTCGAATACTGTGTTCAGTTTTGGGCCCCTCACTACAAGAAGGACGTCGAGGTGCTGGAGCGTGTCCAGAGAAGGGCAACGAGGCTGGGGAAGGGGCTGGAGAAAAAGTCTGATGAGGAGCGGCTGAGGGAACTGGGGTTGTTTAGCCTGGAGAAAAGGAGGCTCAGGGGAGACTTTACAGCTCTCTACAGCTCCCTGAAAGGAGGCTGTAGCGAGGTGGGGGTCGGTCTCTTCTCCCAAGGAACAAGCGATAGGACGAGAGGAAACGGCCTCAAGTTGCACCAGGGGAGGTTTAGATTGGACGTGAGGAAAAATTTCTTCACCGAAAGGTTTGTCAAGCCTTGGAACAGGCTGCCCAGGGAGGTGGTGGAGTCACCGTCCCTGGAGGTATTTAAAAGACATGCAGATATGGTGCATAGGGACATGGTTTAGTGGTGGACTTGGCAGTGCTGGGTTAACGGTTGGACTTGATAATCTTAAAGGTCTTTCCAACCTAAACGATTCTATTCTATGATGTATTAACAGTGGAGCAATCAGCCACTGGAGGTTCACATCGCTCAGTTCTGCACTGTCCAAAGGATTACTGCAAGATTTTGACTCCTCTGAACACTTTGATCCAGTCCCCAGTCATCATTAAACATGTCCTCTTGATCCCAAGGACTCAAGAGAACAGTCACAGTGAAAATCCACGAGGTGAGTATTTCTGAGTTAATTAGGCATGTGTGAAAGTATCATGTGGAGTCAGTAGCATATGGGTCTGAATGAAAGAAGGGAATGGACTAGGGGAAAAAAGACAAATCCTTAGAGCTCCGGAAAGAGAAATACATAGTTCCTGGCAGAGCAAAACTACAACACACAGATTCAGGAACAGAAGTGATCTCAAATAATGTCCTAACACACGCTTTAAAATTATGCCTGCCAAATAAACACTAAGACGACTATACCAGAGGGCTTCTGTTCTGTTTGTTTCCCTCCATTGGCCTGATCTAACGTGTCTTGAATCCTTACCACAACAGTCTCTCCGGTAGTGCTGTCGGTGGTTAGCACGGCAGGAGTGGAACTGATGACAGCTGTCGCCAGCGGGGCATGTATTGTGTTAGGGAGCTGAGCAAACTCCGGGTGCTTCTTGCGAATGTGCTGTACCATCTTCGTCTACAGAGAGATGCAAAAGAGCATTAGAAAGATGGTCAGCAACTCTGCTTCGGGCCAACTGAAATCAAACAGCCCTGCGGACTGCAGCTTTTAAGTTTCCCTCAGTAAGGCAGCATCAAGATTCACACTATGCGATGCTCTGGTCAGCAAGAAGGAAACAAGGATCACAAAGTTGCTGCCAGTTAGAGCTATCTGATACTGAAATATTGCCCCAAACGTCACAACCCGTAAGCTTTTTACTCCAACACAGCCAAATATTTTGGGGACCTTTTCCAGAGGTCACCTTTTCTGCATTTCGTTTCCCTGCTCCTCTCCCTCCTAACTGTCAGTGAGGAGTTTCCAAGCTTTTCCATTTGTGACCGCACTCTGATAACATTTCCATTTCTTCTTTCAAGCTCATGCCTTCTTATTTAGGGAACTTTTTTGCCACACAACGAGCAGGCTGTGCCTGTATTGCCAGCCCGCAGCACAAAACCAGCACTCTGACTCGGAGTAAGAGAGCTCTGCTTGCAGACTGACAGATGACAGAGACTGTGGTAAGAAAGCATCAAGAAGAGGCTGTCTTCTGAGGCTACGAGACAACCCCCGTACCTTACTGCTGTACTGCTTGGAACAGTGAGGACAGCAGACCGGAGGGGTGGCTATGGTGCCTGTCAGCTGGGTGTGGGTGCTCAGCATGGGATCTGGCTCTCCTGGGCCCGCAGGGCGCAGTTTCCGGATGCTTGGAGGTAGCTCCGCACCAGGGTGGTTCTTCAGGATGTGTGCTTTGCGTTTACTGGCACTCTTGTACACCTGCAGGGTAAAGATTTGGAATGAAAATGGTGTAGGCCTGACGTCTGCGCAGAAAACAGCTACTAGTTATCTTTATCTGGAAGGTCTGCCTGTTGCTTTTTGAATCCCCAAACAATTACAACACAATGCATGAATATACATACACCTTCCAGTGTTCAATCAACCTGTAAAAGCAACCCCTTTTTGTGCAGCATGCAGGAGCCATTTGAAAACATGCTGTGCGCCACAAAGCAGCGCAGGAAGGGAAGAGAAAAACTTTTTTTGCCTGATACTTGAAGTTCAAATGTCAGAGAAGCCACTGATCACCAAAGCTGTAATTTGTCCAGTGTTAATTTGTCATGAGGGTTGATGCCTCCACTCTCGTACAAAGCATCAAACGATTTTAATAGCCTTCAGCGACCAACATTTTTAATTCTTTTTAGGCATATCAAACAAACAAATATTCTGTAATATTATTTAAAACTATCCCTTTTTTTCCCCTTTAAACAAAAGGAAGGAGGCATCATGGAAGAATGTACTGAGGATAAGAACAGTCCGCCAAAATACGCTCCCTGGTAAATAAAGGCCCACATGCATAAAAAGCAAAAGCCAGGGAGTAAGAACAGGAACCCAAAGGCAGTGCAGAAGAAGCTTCAGGCTCCACTGAACACTGGGAATTACTGGCACGTGACTAAGCAAGCAGCTTAAAATAAAAGGAGTTAAAGACTGACTTTTAGAAGTGATACAGAAACCAAAATAAATCAGTGTTCAGGAATTATAGAGATAGATAGGGTACTTAGTCCTGGGTTGTGAAAAGCGATACAGGACTAAGGGTGGATGACTGCTTGCTGGACCACAGTGTATGTTTTACCAACTCCAAAGAGAGCAGAAAAGGAGAACTGCAGTTTTCAATTAGCGTTCAGCTGCCTCGGCCTAAGTGTATTTCATCTTAATTTCTTTTGGATAATGCTGCAGAAATGTTGCTGGCAAGCACCTCAGATAAAAAAAAAAAGCTACAAACGCTGCCAGATGTTTCTATCCAGAGACAAATTGGTTGCATGCAGGTCTAGGAGTGAGCTACCCTCCGAGGGGTGACTTCCTTACATACCTTATCACAGTACTGACAGAAGTAATCTCTGTTGGGTTTGATGATGGGCAACGTGAGCTCTGGCACCTCTTCTATTTTCATGTCTGGATGTCTCTTTGATAAATGATTCACCTTAGGAGAAAGAAACAAAGAGAACAAGAGAGCATATTACAGATGGAAGCCAAGCAATTGCTTCTTCTCCTAGACATGGATAACAGCCAAACCAAAACCGTAGTGATGCTAGCCAGCAGCACCGGAAGCATTTGCTGCTGCGAGGGTTATTGTGCGTTCAGTCAGCCGCTAAAGGTAAACATGGTCTTGCTAGATCTCATTTACAGTTTCGCTAATCAAAATAAGATGGGAAGGGGTAAAATAACTTGCCAGAACTCTCTTGCAGCTGAGGGTGAGGTAATGTAAAGGACCTCTGCCCAGGGAGGCCTTTGCTAGCAGAGGTAACAACCCTCATGAAATATCTGCAAATAAGATCTCTTGCTGCATAACACCCTTTACACAGTGGCAGTTACAGGGCACGGCCAGGAGAGGCCCCTCTAGAAGGGGGAGAAAAAAAAAAATCAGACAGACAGTCAGGAAAACTGAGGCAGTAAGGCTGAACGAGGCAACATATTAATCTCATGTTCTGCTAAATATGTTACATATCAATCAGCATTAGTGTTGAGATACGGTAGTGACAACCAGACATACAACACAGGCAATGAAATATGCAAAGGCACACATTTGCTGAAGAGACCAGACACACAGTTTTAAGAAAAGATAAATAATCTCAACTCAGCTACAAAATTCTCCCAGTTTCACAGCATCCTTGTGTTCCAACCATTGGAATTCCATCTTCATTCCTTAACTATTCATCAGAATCGAGTACAGAAGTTGTAAGAGAAGCTAGAGCACACAGACACTCACCAACATCCCCCTCCGGCGGAAGCCCATCATACAGAGCCGGCACTTGAACATGAAGCTTTCGTAGTCAGTGGAAGCTATCCGAGGCTTGAACGTTTTTGAGCGGCTGATTCGATCAGCTTTCTTGGCCTCCCTCTCCGGGTTGTGCATCCTCTGCATGTGCTCTCGCAGCTT
>NW_008824657.1:652323-686226 GCF_000699105.1 Pygoscelis adeliae
AAGAGTGACCAGGGAGAAAAATATCAGCACCACTTACTGCCTTAATACCTGTTACAAGGAAGAGCCACGATGTAAGTTGTTCAGAGATCTCTTTGGCTTTTCCTCTCCAGCGCTGCCATCAGACAGAGTTGCATGCTCAGTGTTGGGACAGCTCAGCACCCTAAACCCCTTTGGGTTTAGGTTTATCCTTCAAACCACAGCTGAGGTTACTCAGCCACAAAAGCAGGAGCCAAACTAATGCTAGTTTAGCAGCCTCAGTGAGAACAAACCCCTCCACTCTGGCTTTTCTTTGAATTTATCTAAAATATTAGTGCTCAACAGCTGGAAACTTGCATCAAATAATGCTCCTGACTGAGGAGGACCGCAAGTCCTACAACGGTACTGAACCTACCTCCCAGATGCAACCCAGCCTCTTTGGACACGCGCTATCTAGAACGTGCTTCTTCACCCAGAAGCATCTAGTCCCTCAGTATCCCATAAGAAACTAAATGACAAGGAGCAGGCTGATGCCACCACAGTTTACCTGGCTCACAGACCTGCTCCATCCGTTCCGGAGGGATCTGGATGTCATGGGCTGACAAGCTGCATCCCATGGACACAGGCACCTCAGCCAGGATTATTATTAATCCATCGATATCAGCAAGAAGTTTTCTTAACTAAACTGATAAAAGCAATACAACCCAAGCACCTGGCAATTGAGCTGTACAATGACCCAGTTCTTAATGAGCAGATGAAACTTCCTTTGCTATTAAATTATTAGAAATAAGATCTCACAGATGAGACACCCTGTTCCAGCAGAGCATGCCGGGGTGGATCTCGCCCCTTGTCCATCAGAAATGAACGTCGTAGCTCACACACGACACAAAGCAGTGCATGCAACTTGCAGGCAAGTCTAGCACGTTTACACGTTAACTTCTTCCACCTTTGAGAACATGAGCTTGTCTACTTGAAGGAAGGAAAAGAATGGTGTTCTCCACCTGTATCAGGAATGATCCGGTCAAGAGTCATCTTACCTTGAACTGCTTGCCACACGTGGAGCACAGGAAGTCTTTGCGGTCTGAGTGTCGCAACATATGGAGTCGCAGCTTGTCAGGACGGCAGAAAGCCTTGTCACATTCTGTACACTGGTAAATCTTTTCTGAATGGAAACTGCGTACGTGTTTCTTGACCTAGAATTGCAGATCACAGAAAAAAAGAGATTTATTCAAAAGAGAAGAGTGTGTGGTAAAACAGTCTAGGAAACTCTTAGCAAAAAAGAAAAAGAAAAAAAAAAGAGGAAAAAGGTTCTAAGAGTTCTCTAATCTGCTTTGGCTTAAAAAGTATTTTGTCAGAACAGTTGATATCTTGGCAATAGTTTCTATAAAGCCCTAACATCTTTGTGATCCATCTGGATGGACAATTTGATTTCCTCAAGACTGATTCTTGAAGGCATCAGCTATTGCACAGTTGAGCACTTAATGGGCAGCAAAAGTCCACGATGTACCAGTTTTACTGAATCATCCGTGTGTGAACAGGTTCGTCTGAGGTTCGTGATCTTTACTTCATTTATAAGAAATCTAAACGTAAGAACTAATTCCTTTCAATCAGAGAGCATGAGCTTGCAATTTCAATTGGCAAAAACAAACAAACAAAACAGACAGACAAGCATTTGCATGCCATTCCTGAATGGCAATTACTTTTGCATACTTTGGGACTATCCTTGACCTCTTCAAGCATCTGGTGGGATTTTTTTTTTTCCCCAATAAAGTAACTAATGAGGCTTGACATTTGAAATCCAAGCACCACTCAAGAAATGCATCTCTAATTAATTCTTTACCATCTTCTAATACTGATCATACATGGAAGAACTTAGTATCTTTATCTATTCCACATAAAAGTATTTAAGTAGGCAGCAATCTATGGTGCTTAAACTTAATTATTCACATGCACCAAATGAAAAAAATCATCTCTGAATTCCAAAATAGAGCTAAATAGCTGGAAAAGAGCTGTGGGACCTTCTTCTGACTGGCTCAGTTTCACGGGAAAGTTTATGGGGAATCGGGTTGTAGTACAGCATTTCTGAATCATCAACATTTTTCCTTGTTCAACATTTACAAAAGATCAAGGTTTTTTGCCGGGATGGAATTATATTAGTAAATCACTTTTCCCCATCCTTTCCTCTTTAGCCTATTGGATAGTCTATCAGTTCCTATTACTTGACATAAATTGAAATGTAGAAATCCAGTTTAAGTCAGGCAGCTCAGCAAGACATATCAAGCCCTTTGTCCATATGAAGGATAATGAATATCTACATGGTACGTCTCAGGTTTTTCTTACTGAACATTGAAATAGCATCCTTAAATTCTATTAACGATCTTCTCCAACGGCTCTGCACACTGCACAAACTAATTACATTACTCACTACTCCAGTGCTACCTCTGCTAAGCAGTGTGCAGAGAAGAGGAGGAATAAAGTACCCAGCTGAAGCCCAGGGGGAAGCCAGGAAGCAGAGTATCCTGATCTGTTCTGGCATTTCTGCAAGGCGTTCAAATGTATTACCCTGACAAAAACAGCCAAGGGATTAAAAGATATTTGTATCATGTAAAACCACAATTCTTTTTGGTCCAGAGTTTTAACGACAAAGGACAAGGTGTATTCAAGTACAAGCTGCATACAGCAAAAGACAATCCCTTTTTGTGCCATGGATCTGTACTGACCAAAAGCAGTCGGGACCTCTGCTTTCGGCATTTTCTGGGGATAAGGGACGACCCCTCCCACAGTACAGTGCCTTCTAATGCCAGATTGAAGTACCACACCTGATGATTTAGTGGAAAGAGCACTTCAGCGGCATAAGACAACATCTAGCAATGCTTAGTCACTCTTCCTTTTTCATTTCTGACTGACATGGACCCCTTTATCTTTGTGAGAATGAACTGACGTGCAGCGTTACACAAGAACAGTACTGAAAATCCATGAACGGAGCGCTTGCAAGAGACCTGGAAGGCAGCGCTTCAAACCAGTACGGCATCTCACCTGGATAAAATCCGGAAAGCGTTTTTTGCAGGTAGGGCAGGTGAAATAGCCATCATTGACATGGATGGCCACATGATCTTTAAGCAGATCCAAGCGGTCAAAGGACTCGGGACAGAAAATGCAGGAGTATGTTTTCTGGTCCATGTGGAACTTCATGTGGCTCTCGAGAGCACCGCTGTTGATGAAGCCCTTGTTGCAGATGTCACAAGTCAAAGGGCAGTTCCCTTCCCGTCCATGAAACCGCAAATGCTGATCCAGTTTGTCCTTTTCCCGGAAGGCCTTCCCACACTGGAGACATTTGAACGGCCGAAAGGATTTCCGTATGAACAGGTGCTGAAGAGCTGCATTCTGAAAGAAACATCAAAGAGACCATTAGCTTTTATTATTATGTATAGAACCCACATCCAAATATTTTCAAGATTAAATATACCAGATTATCAGTGAACCTAAACTTCAAAAAAAAAAATGCTTCTGCGTTGTAGATTCTGTCTCCATTTTACAGAAGGGGAGGGTGTGACAGGCAGAAGTTAAGGGATATACCTGCAGTTACACATGGAGTTAGGAGAACACAATGCAGGAGTTTCATCTCCAGTCCCTGGTTTTCTGCTGATTGAGCTAACTTTCGTCTTTAGCGTGGCATTTTTCTGTAAAATAAAACTAAGTCCTCTCTGAAGTACAGACCTGGGCCTGAGAAAAGCTGCAATTCCAGCTGATTACTGGAGATCGGGTCAAAAGTTCAGCCACCATACAAAGGAAGGGCAAGCTAATGCCTTGTCTTTCACGCAGGAGCAGGGCTTATGAAATTCCACAGCCCTTTACAAAATCAGCCCCTGCACCAAAGATCACCACAGAGATGCGCAGCAGTGGTTTAGCATTGCCTGGAAAACTTCTGGTGGAACATACACTCAACCTTTTTGTTATTATCAAAAAGAAGAATAGAGTTTCAAAACATTACAGCAGGGGCAGAATGGCAGGTTTACAAGCAAAAGTTAAGATCTTGTGAGCAATTCACCTGTCTTTGCCATGTAGCATTAATCACGCGTGAGAGCCTAAAAGCTAAGAAGAAATATGAAAAACGCACCGGTGCTGAATCAAGAGGAACTCTGATAGATTCTGTCGTCTGCTCAAAGGGTAGTTGATTATACACAGTCAAACTCGAAATTGCTTTTCTTGGTATTGCAAGAAACTACAAATATCGTGAATTGAGCATAATGTGGGTTGTGCGAACATTCATTTTAAAATGTAATACACTGGGCTGCTCTTCTCTGTTCTTCTCCACTCCTACCGTGCACAATTTCTCTTCTCAGTCCCTGCTTTGTTTTGGTGTGTGCTTTCCTTCAGCCTACCTTTTCTGTAACATTTCATGATTGTTCTCTCTTCCCTTCCCCGCCTTCCCCTTCCGATAAACGTTATAGAGCCATCCCAGTCCCGAAACCACCGCTGTGTGCTGGAGGAAGAGATGCTGCTGGACATGTTGCCTGTAGAATTAGGCAAGTGTGCCCTGCGTCTGCATTTCAATATTGGATGAGAACTTTTACGTTGGATAGTTGCAAAGCTGGAAGCAAGTCATACCTCTGCATGCATGAAATCCCACAGCACACTATCACCCGTACTGTACTCAAACTACACTGCAATACTGCCATTTCTCGCAAGAAGTCTAAGGAATACTCTACTCTTCCCCAAAATAAGACCTGTACATCGGCACTTATTGATGTCTTCTCTTTGCAGATGTTACACACAGAATCTACGCCACAATAGTTAGAGAAATAGCGCTAGAACATTGCTGGCACCTGTGCTTACACACGTTCAACACTACATACTTCTCCATGAGATACTTTCAAGACTTCTGCCAACACATTTCCCTGGTTTCCTCTCGCCTTTTCTTGTGGGAAGAATGTCTGGGCTGACATTTGCTGTGTCCCTTAAGTGTGTGCCAATGGCTGACATTGAGAAAGTGAAGTTCTGCCGGAACGAGGGAATAGCTTGGGAATACTGTGAAGTGCTGTGCTAGAGATTAAATTAGTGAACCTGAACGATCCTTTTCACCATCTGAACTGCAGAGGGAAACCTATACTTTCATTCCAGAGAAAGTAACATGAGAGCAACTGTTTTGCTATTAAAAAAGCTAACAATTTCATACAGGAACCCCAAATGAGCCCTCCCATGAATTGTCGTCATCCCCACTCTCTGTTTTACAAGGGGAGAAGTGGAGACAATAGGAAATACACGGATCTGCTGTAAGTCAGACCGTGAGTTGGCAAGACAGACGTGTGCTGTGTAAAAGTTAACTGGTTGGAGTCAGAAGTATATAGTTTTCCCCTTCACTACAGGGATATGCTAATAAACCAAACAGTTGAAGAGACGCACTTCAAGTTCTTAACTCCACTATTACTGCACTTCGCTGTTTGTAACCCCCAGCAATCGGGCTGCTAAGATAGCAGGCCAGACTTCTATACCGTGTAAATCAACATAGTCCCGTTGCTGTCTCAAAGCCTACAGAAGGGTGAAACCTTTTACTGCTCTTTGGTTAGATAAGCTTTCAACCATAAAACCAGGAAAAGACAACTAGATGTTGTCTCATTAGCTGGTAAGATTGATCCAGTGCAAACAATTGCGTAAACAAATCCTCCAAAACTTTAAGATGGATATTATGGTATCTCATCCAAGCAGTTTTCTCCTATAATATTCACCTTAAATTTGCAATTAATTAGTATGAAAAGAACTAGAAGAATGCAAATTGTTACTCAGATAACACTTAGTTCTGGACATCGGTTGCTTAAAGAAGAACAAATGTGACAATTTACGATGCGGGATCAATCAGGAGACACTCAACAGAAGTTGGACAAAACAACATGGAAGGCGATGTTGTTACGTACCATTCGATTAGATACAGCAAAAACCCAACGAAACAAAAAACCAAATCAAACCTACCTGCAGCTCCAGCTGAGCAGGCAGCATTGAGGGAGAGAAAAATACTTATGTTATGCAATGGACTTTAAAACAGAAGCCTTGACTTCCGCCATAGTCACGCTTCTGCAGGTCACTACGAGGGCCAGCTCTTCTAGCTAGTTTACTCTTTACCGAGGCAAGACTCCTTTGAGGTTTTTGCCTCAGGAAACACTAAGCAGATCTTCAAGGTTTACCCTGTAGTTAGTAACTGCCCAAGGGGAGTTAAAGGGCAAAGATAAAAACCACAGATAATCTTGAAGGTGTTTTGTGACCTTTCATGTTTTCTCAGAGTTGATTAGCAATGATGTAATGTGTATGGCAGAGCCACAGTGAGAATGAAATGCTTTTAGCAGAAGGGAATAATTAGGGCAGGACGACAACAGGGCAAGGATTAGAAGAGTGAAAAAGTTAAGGAGTAGGGTCTTTTTTTAACCTCATTTTACTGTTTGTACTCTTCGTTATACAACCAGTTGCATTTCTTTCAGCACGAAGGAAGTGACTGTGCTTTCCAAATCATACCCCTACCCCTGCCAGTTGCTTCCTCCGAATAAAGCAGTCGCCTACACAAAGGACATTTTAGGATCAGGTCTGTATGTAAAAAAAGGCAATCTGGAAATGCAGATGTTTCTGGAATCAGCCCACAGACACTCTGGACGCTGCTCAGAACCGAATTAAAAACAACTATTCATTTTGGCTGCAGGCCACACGTTCCTCTAATTTGTAACAAGAGTATCTTGAAGGGTGGGTGCATCTCTTTTCAATACTAAGGACATGACTGCCATATTTAAGGTCTGATCTCCAAGGAAACTCCACAGGCTCTAGAGCAGAGGCTGAAAAATGAACTGATCCTATCAGGACTTGAACCCTGTGGCATCAGAGATGAGTGCTTCCAGCTAGAATGAAAGCACTCTCAGAGCATCACTGCCTTAAACCTTAGAAAAGTCGAAGCAATTCACAAAGAATTATTGTTTTTAAAAATGAAATCCTACGTGAGTAATAAGGAAGAACTGGAGCTACACAGGTCTCCAGATCATAATCAGGAGTCAAGACTTTCTACCTGTTCTTTGGAAGTGACTGATTTACTACCCATCTTAAAACCACGTTTGCTTGCTTATAATGTTAAGTGCATGTTATTATAAGAAGGTGCTGCGAAGAGTTGAATTGAATGAGTGCTCATAGGACGCTAGAGCTTCCTGTGATTTTTCAGTGCTTAAAAAAATTAATGCTTGCTGGTTTACTCTTATCTCAAGTTCTCATTGCTCACAGTCTGACGCAATACGGAAAGGTCCTACGCAACCACCCATCTGCCATTCTGCCAGTGCCCCTATCTTGAAACATCTCCAGGACTCTGCTGAACACGAGCTGCCAGATGTATGGGAAGTTAGGGAGACTTGGCAATACAAATACATCACCAAGGACTAAACCACCACTGCACTCCTCTTATTTGTCATCCATTTGTGATGAATTTCCAGGGAACAAAAGCTAAGTCACAAGACAAAGAAGTAACTTCAGAATTTCTGTCCCTTTCTTCCCACATTTACTGTTTAAGATGATCTTAAGTTCACATCTCGGGTTCAAAGGTTTGGGGAAACAGGCAACGCTTTTTCTTTCCATCACACCCAGGCCTTGACTGTCTACTGATGAAGTTGTGGCATATCATAAGCAGTAAATACCCATGCCCTTTACTGTCAAAACTCGGCATCTGCCTTTGTACTCTGTTATCCACCCTACAATACATTCAGTAAAAATCCCCCAAGCTTTTAACATATGAAAATCAAATTACTGGTAGAAGCTTGTCATTCTGAGAGTGCAAGCGTCTTATATGGTTAAAAATTCTCCAGTCTTAATGTGCCTGAGCCAAATTCTTCCTTCAAGATATGCTGCTGCGTTTATGAGGTAACACTACCAGTGGTCTCGCATATATGTTGCTATAAACTGAGAGCAAAATTTGGCTCAAGATCTTCCGATACGGAACAGTTAGTCAACTCTTTTCTAATCCTTTCTCATCCCCTAAGAATGAAGTGTTACCCCTATTGCAGCTGTTCCTTTCTGTAATCAAAATTTTGCACGTGGAAGAACAAGCAAAAGATTTTAGGCTAAATAACCCAATCTCACAGTTACATGGCTTGAAGGATTATTTGCTTGAATCATTTCCCTCCCACACACAGTAGAGAAAAAACAGCTCACCCAGTTGACACAAAGCTCAGGCTCAAAGTGTTTGCTGTCGGTACACAAAGCTCTTAGCACAGGTTTTAATCTCAAAGACAGGCAGGTTTTTCTACCCCAAGAAAGGACTTTATCACTAAATATCATCATCATCATCACCAACTCAGTTGGATCTAAACTGAGGTCATGGTTCCTCTTTGGCACCTATTTGCAAGGCAAGAGTTCTGAGAGACACAGATGGTGCTGTGAACAAGTCATTACTCTGTGCCACAGTACCATGATTCAGCCGGCTGTTCGAAGCACTCCTGCTTGCCAGCTTGGAGGGACTGTGTTTCTATGAAAGAATTACTGTGCTGCAATTGAATCAGCTCCAATTGGTGACCAGTTCTCACTAGCATCTCATAAGATACTAGTTCTTTACATGAGATTTGTCTTCCTCTCAGTGCAAAGAAAATTGCTAGGAATGAGATGCTTTATTCAGGATTTGGAAATGGATACGACAGTGAGAGAAAGGGACCAGCTGGTCCTGGCAGGCAGGTCCGGCATTCACTGGGTTACAGCAAATGGAGAGGGTGAGAGAAGACGTGACCCGCCGTCCTCTTTGCTTACCCTGATACGCTTTGCTCGCCTCATGTCATCTGCTGTCA
Source organism: Pygoscelis adeliae (assembly GCF_000699105.1). NCBI lineage: Eukaryota > Metazoa > Chordata > Aves > Sphenisciformes > Spheniscidae > Pygoscelis > Pygoscelis adeliae. The sequence goes on from NW_008824657.1 coordinate 661,098, forward strand.
TGGTGCTCTGCGTAGGCACCGTGCTCTCATCATGCTGCGGCTGGATTTGTAGCGGGTGGTTTTCTGACTGCTGCTCCAGTGCCAACTGTGTCTCTGATGGCACTGGAGTCTGTTCCTGCTGCTCCAACCCATTCAGTGCGGCTTGTCCGGCCTCATCAAACTGCCCCTTGCTGGAAAAATGCAGCAAGTCCTGAAATCGCAAATCATACAACCAGTGATTATTCCCCCCACCCACTGAAAAATGCGTTGATAATACTCAGCAGACAACAAGATTTCTACATACTTAATCACAAGCTATAAACAAAATGTGTCTACACTAACGCTTTCCTACTGTGTTCCACTGATGCTCTCGGCAGATCACCTCCACCTACAGCAACAAGATTCAGAGCGCTAGGGAAGAAGTGCTGCAGGTAGGCGACTCTCTTGGCCATCGTATTGTCTGATCGGACACAGACAATCAAAACCACCCAGTGTTATCAGCCAAGCAAGTTCTTCTGCACTCGTGACCCTCTTACTGCTTTAACCAAAGATGACATAGGCTGACCCGTGAGAAAGTAAGACCAAAGTGACTAGCACAGACCAGGGAAAGCAGAGAAGTTCTGTCTCGTTGAAATTATTGTCATTTTGAAACATTATCATGTATAGTTATGCAGCGTCTTCTCCTAACAAACTAGCTGGAGTGCTGAACTGGAGAGTGACAAACAACATCGTTACACTGTGCACCGTGTGTTTTGCTATCCAGTTTCCAAGCTCTGCGTACTCTCATCTACCCAGCTGCATACATCACTTACATTTATCACACAAAGCTGTTTTCCTCCTTTTTTGCATTAGCATAAGAGATAAGGGAGGGTGTTGGGAGCGGGAAGCGCATATCAAAAATCTACATTCTTCCCATATAAATTCCAGCAACTCCTCTGGGATGGAATCCTCCCGTATTACAGGAAAAAAAACAAACCATACATCCTCCCTTGACATCACTTAATGCAACTAAGGAAGCTTAAAAGCACAAGCTAGAGCACCAAAAGCATATCAGCTCAAGGCTGGTAGTGTCAAAGCGCAAAAGCAGGTGTGGGAGAAGAAAAACAGGGAGGTGCCAGAAGGAGCGCAGCTGTTACAAACCGTGAATGCTTACCAGATAGAGACACTTAATAGAGCAATATACCAGCCAAATGTCCAGTCCTGGTCTAGGCGGCAAGTTTCCACACTTGCTGACACTAAACCGCGCTCACAGCATCCCGAGACTCAAGTTCTCAGGCAGGTGAACTCACGCCTAGTCATTAGCGAGGCGGGCAGACCTCCAAAGGCTTGGGACATAACCACGGCCCTGCTCGACTGTAGACACACGTGAGCTAGCTCTGGGCCATGCTCCAAGCTGGCAGGATGTGAGCCACCTCCAGTCCAGATGCCATTGAGACACATTAGCATGGGACTGCGCCCAGTAAGCCCCGTCTCTCCGGAGTTAAGAGTTTGGGAACAGCATTATGCTCACTTGTCTAAATGGAGCTGGCTTGGGTCACGTCAGCTTGCAAAGAGGGTGATCTCGCAACTGCCTGCGCTCAACACAACATTTAGGGCAATTCTGCATGCTCAGAAAACGAGCGGCAGGCATTCAGAGGCAATGTATACATTCCTCCCTCTGAGTCAGCACTGAACCATGACCCAGTGAGATGCCAGAGGAAAATTACCGCTCCAGATATCAGCCTTCAGCTAAGTCATAAAACAGAGCCGCTGATCCCTTGTGACACCTTTCATAAAAGGACTTGGTGGCAACTTAAGCGTGGTCAGCATCCGAGAGAATTTAGCATTATACTTAGATAAATGCATCACATTAGGTCCCGCTAGAATATAACCCCCAAGCAAGAAAACATTTTGCAGTAAGAATGCCTACAGGAGGCCCTCTCGTTAATATTAAAACATCATAAAGAATCATAGCTCAAACCGGTTTAATTCTGCCAGCAACAGTTATAAGAGCAGACTCTGACCTCACATTCCAAAAAGGACAAATACAAACCTAAATTCCCATTACAGTTTTACTCTCTAAATTACTTTTGCCATGCTGCTAAAGTGCCGCAATAACCTATCTCGCTGCTAAGTGCTTTGGGATGAAAGTTACTGTAGAAATGCAAGTGATTTTACAGGTTTTTTTATAGAAGGAAAGTAGTGTGCTTCCTGGCAGAGAATCACAGCTAGAAAAACCAAGACTTGCTTGGGTATAAATCCAAAGCACACCCTCAATTTGCACTGATGCCCTAAATTCTTTTAGTCAGGAGTTATACATCCCACGTGATCTTTTTTTTCCCCCCCTCCTCCCCATCGCCCAAAATATACCTGCGTCCCTTCTTCACACTTTTCCCCATTTTCACTGGTTACTTCCATACGCATGAATTTGGGAGGGCGCCCTGGGCGTCTGCCTGGTCCAAACCTCCTCTTTCCTCGCCCACGGCCTCGGCCTCTGGCTCTGCAGAATACATAGTGCTCCAGGTTAGAGACAAAAAAAGATGGATTTGGAATCTGCACTGATTTTATGCATTCCTTCTCAGCATCACTATTCACTCATTCAACTCAGTAACAATGGCCTGCAGGAAATAATAAAACCTGAACAAATTCTGGCAGGAAAAAAAATAGGGTACTGGCTGCTATCTATTTATTTTGTGCTCTATGAGAAATCAAAGTCCAGAACGCATTAAAATTTATTTCACTAATCGTGGGACTGAGAGGACTACTGGCTTCTAGCAAGTCCTCTGCCATGGCAACTCTCCTACTTCCAACACCCCAGCGTACGGCGTGCTGGAAAGCATTTTCAGCAAGATGGAACAAGTGCACAAGGAAACCAATTTAAAACCTGAAGCCATAACATCCCTCCCCAAAAAGGCACTTAGCCATTGATGTCAGGCAGTAAACTGAAGGGAACAATTTTCTGTGTTAAAAAGAAAAAGAAAAGAAAATGCAACCGCTTGCTAAGTTTCAGGAAAAAGGCAGCACCAATGTCTTCTGCTCTCTGATGGATGTTTGTAGATTCAGCTTTTAATAGGTTAGGATAAACTATCTTGCCAGCCCAATGAGAAGCCAAAGCACTAGAAGTCTCGTTCTCCAAGCTCTTTATCTGCATACATCTGAGAAGCATCAGTATTGCAATTTTGTGGTACTGAAATATTGCAGTTTTTTAAGTCGCTGGTGAAAAACCAAAAGCAAACCAAAAATATCTCACCAGTTTCAACGGGGTATTTATTTCCCTCGAGCTACTCCTTTCGCAAAGTCTCTTACACCAATCAGCTTCCCGGTGCCATATTCTTACCTTCCGGCGCTGAGCCGTTCTCTCTTGGGCACCCAAGGTGGTCAGTAAGATCTGTAGGGCAAATACCCTCCTTGCTGCAAGTTTGGGGAGGCACCGTAGTGATACACAGACAAAGCTAAAGCTTTCAGTACCTGCTGAAGAAGTCCAGCTTCTCATCGTGGGAGTTGAGGTGCTGCTGGAGTTGCTCTGAGCTCATGAAACGACGATTGCACTCATAACACGGCCAGTTCTTCTCCTGCTCTCTGAGAACTATGTTCAATTGGAAATGTCAATAACAGCATTTCAGTCACCACCAATTAAATGCCTCATTTTTTTTTCCCCAAGCCTTTCTGTCCTCTGTGGGCCGTATTTCTCCCCTGAAGCTTAGACAGACTGCAGAATACCCAGCACCGCTCCGTTTAGCTTTGCTTTTATCCCCTCTGCACTGTGGCATGACCACAGCTCATCGCAGAAAGACAAAAAGGTTGCTGGGGACAATTCACATGGACTATATACACTGCTTGAAATTCAGGGACATTTTGAAATATACCCTTGTAAGGAAGAGCACCTACAGGATTGTCTCTCTGGCATGGATTAGGGGAGGTCAAGAGAAATTTCTCTATCTAAAGCAGTGGCACATCGGTTTATGACACAGGCTCAACAATAGACATCAAGTACAGAAACATGCCCCTTTCCAGCAGCAACCTAATGCCTCCCAGAAACTGAGGCAGAAGGTTAAATTATTGTAAAATTAGCATGAGAAGACTTAACAGAATTAAGTCCCAATAATACAATCGAGATTTGGTTTAACTTTTCGTAACCTAGCAGAAATTTGGGAGCTCTATGCAGGCCATGTACTTGAAACTAAGAAGTACAACACCCCAACCACCATCGGACTGCAAAAACTGAGAGCAGAAGAGCCCAAGTTACCCTTCCTTTCCTCCTCAGATATGTCATGGATCTTCTGGTTCACAAACTCTGCGTAAGAGGCAGCGTACCACACCTGCAGCAGGGATACAAGATAGCAGAACACTTTCTTAGATGAAACCAGAACTAAGGGGAATTGATTTGAGAATGTTTTTTAAGCAATACATTTACTTCACTCGCCTCAACCACCGACTCTTATTGCTCCTTTCATCCTCAATAATAAAGCCTATTGAGATCAATATGCCCCTGCTGAGGAATAAAAGAGCTTTGCTCTGAAAGCATATCCATTTAATTTTAAGGTATAGCCTCCTAATATGAACGTTAATCTCACACATGGCTACCAGTAGCTCTAAAGGAAGTAAGATTAATCTCTTTAGAGCCAACTGTATGATTGTAAAGGATGGATGTCAGCAGAGTACTGTTACTTGCTGTACCAGGAGGAATGGAAAAGTTTTTCACTCGGGGGATTTCCCATTTCTTTCCCACTCTCTTTACATAGACAATAGCCAGCGCTGTCCACAGAGGCTCATTTAAAATGTTTCTGAACTTCTGAAGGATTGGAACAATACGGCCCTGCTTCCCAACACAAAGAACTGCCAGGCTGCAGCATGCTGGACCCACTTTTGTTATACAGGGGGTTTAGGAAGCCTTCAGCAGAGAGAACCACGGGAGGCAGAAAGACAAAGTTCATTAGAGCCTGAAGTCAGATGCTCACATTTAGCTGAGAATTCTTGCATCATTTCCCATTTTACCTTAGCCTTTGATTAAAAAGGTTCAATTTTAGAAGAGATTTCTTAAAGAAGGCATGAACAGATTTTCAGCATGAAAAACCCGGGCAAGTTTAAACTTGTAGTGGGCCCACAGGCGTTTTCATAGCAGTGGTGAGTGGCATTTCTAACCCCTTCAAAGACTCACTAGCAGGTGCGTGTTACTTTGCAGGCATCTCACTAGCTGGACAAAGAAGAAAGCCTGGAGCTCCCAGACTACTCACCTGTCATGCAATACAGAAGTTCTCAGCTTTAACTGACTGCTGATCCTCCTAGCTCCATCTTTGGACAAAATTTATATGAACAGCCCTACACGCACTTGGGGAGGAAAACCCATTACAGAGCCTAGGTAATTAGCTTTCAATTATCAAACCAATTTTACCCCAAAAGACATTACTAACACATTAAGCAAGAAAAATGGTGCTTCTACAGGCAGGTCTGTACGGATTTAATTAAAGTCTGATTTCAATTTGATTTAAAAACTGTTGAGAAAATTATGTTTGGCTACACTTAAAATGTATTAGCAAGGTTTCTAGTGATTCAGCTTAAACAAATTAAGGGCTGATTTCAGAGAAACCAAAAAGAATCCTACTCTTAAAAATCAGCAATAAGTGTGTAAGCAGGCTTTTGCCCTCGTTTAGCTAAGTGTGTTTAACGCTGCGTTTTGTTGAATTGTTGAGATTCACGTGCAAGAAAAGATTTCAAGAAGGACAAACAATTTCCTGATATCAAAGTTTTTTTGGTTACCCCCAGTTCCCCAAAAGATGTCGAAAACGAAGGCCATCTCAGCCAGCCACGCTGCTTTGAGCTCAAAGTAATCAATACGTTTTTAGAGGGATCAAAAAGTAACTCACAGGGAGGTCACAATATCCTTTATCATTTTCCACATGCAAAGTTTCAAAAGTTCCAGGAAAGCCAGGTAAAGTGAGAGACCATATTCACTTAAGGCACCAGAAAACAAGTCAAGGGCACACAGGACTAACTGGAAAGGGCATCCAGAACTAAAAAGAATAAGACTGCTGCAATAAAAATTAGATTGCCTCAGCAAAATATATGCCGTGTAAAGCATGACAATGACAGACAAATCATTTACATACTCTTATTTTAAACTTCCTCATTTTATACCTGAGCCAAAGCTCACTTAAAATCCCTACGTCGGTGGCTAACTACTTACTGACTTCAGTCACATTTGATTCAGGCCATCATGTGCTTTATCAGAGAAAAAAGCCCTAGAACTATTTACAGCAATCATTTCTGGCACTTGGAGATGCACTTATTAGGTAGCAACTCTACGGTTTGATTTCATCAGTAGAAAAATGAGTCACGAAACACGAGCAATGCCATACCTTGAGTTCCTGCTTGGGCTCCACGTTTTTAATGGTTGTGTAATAAATATGGTGGCCATACTGATACGCTACCAGGTTCTGCTCCAAATGGTTTTGAGCTGGGCGCACAAACATCATCCAGTTACAAAGAGCCTCGCTAGAAAGTTCAAACCACAGGTCCTCTTGCAAATCTCTGTCTTTTCTGTCACCCTTTTCAAGAGACACCTGTAGCAAAATCCAGTTACATATGACTAACTGCCTGGCAGCAGGTTCACAGAATTTCAGTCTCTCAACCTACTTGTGACCATGCAACTTTTACATTAGGAAAGCAATGAAGGCATAGCTAGTTTTCTCTCTTTGCGAACAGGGATCCAGAAACAGGCAGCACTCAGAAAAATACTTAAAAACAGGCAGAGATTTAACCAGGGAGACACGAGAGACCCTGCCATGGCTTTCAAGGGCAAGAAGCATTCATTAAAAGGGTCAGGCACAGCACTTGACGTGTGGCTATAAATGAGGCACAAGAAACTGTAGCTTTAGTAGGCTATATGGCAGCAGTTGTCAGATGTTTCTAACCGGCAGACCCACGTCTCCTTTGATTTCCTGACTCGTGACGCTGCCTGAAGCTGGAAGCAGCGCTTCTTCAGCCGAACTTCTGTTGGGTTACTGAACCTGCCTGTGGTCACAACTTCCTTGTCAGACACTGACCGACAGAGACCTGCGCTCCTAAGACTGCGGACCTAATCTCCAGCAAATAAAGGACCAATTCATATAATGAAACCAGTAAATAAATGGATAAGAGTCAGTCAAATCCCTTATACCTCACGCCAACGACTTGGCATGAAGAAGGGGGGAAAAAATCTCTCCTCTCCTCTACGTCTTGTGGGGGAGAGGAGGAAAAGGGGAAGAAAAATATTTTTAACTTAAGTCACAGGATGACACAAAAAGCGATGGCTGCAAAACATCCTCAGATGGGGCTACTATTTTTATGTCCAGATGCTGCTTCAGCCCACGTGAGAGTGATTCACAGCATTCCACGTTATGCGTCTTACATATCGTAACACCATAATGCCAGAATATTCACCACGATTATTGTGTCTCCCTGAATAACAGAGTAGATTTCAAGCCAAAGCAATCCAGGTATTTCTGAGTTACATTCCGACACGGAAGTAACAACAGAACATCTCTAGTGAAGTAACTGATCGAGGCAGAGCGACAAATTCATGAAAATCAAAGCTTAGGCACAAATTGATCCCCCTTCTCTCGCGCACACACCCCCTTACCTTCAAATGGATATAGCAGTCTTTGAGTTCAGTTTGTCTAACCAGGGGTCCTTCCACGGGTCCAAACTGCGTGCGTTTTGGGATACGCCTTTTGGAGAACACACCTCCCAAAAACCTGTCTATATAGAGCACCAAGGGGAGGCTGGCTCTCGCCCTGGTCAGCACAGGCCGGTTTGGGATGGGATGCAAAGGTCCGTGTTTTGGACACACGGAGGGATGTGCATTATTACACTCTTCACACCCTACAACACAAAGTCAGAGAGGACATGACTGTCAGGCAGACACTCACGCACCAGCTCCGAAGAGACAGCCTTATCTCTCTCCAAACATCTTTGGCTCAGCTGTGGGAACATTTATTCCAATAGTCTGTCTACATTTTAAAACATTAGAGAGGGCAGCCTCCTGCAAAGTGAAGAACAGAGCAGCTCAGAGACTCCACCTGAGACAGAACCTTGTCTTTTCAGTAAGGGAGCCCAATATGAGTCTACATTTCTGGGTATAAAGGGGTTTACTTATTATTGCTAAAATCTGAATGGTTTTCAACTCCATTTACTAGAGGGCTGATGGAGGGGAAAGAAAAAAGGGGAGGGTGGCTAACACACTACATACTACTTCATACGCTTACACAAATCATTGGGATCAAAGGGTCGAGGTGGATCTGGATCCCATTCATCCATGTCAGTGTCTTCCCCATCTTCTTCCTCATCTTCATCCTCATCATCTTCCTCTTTTGTTTCCATCCTTCCCATTTGATTCTGCAGAGGTGCTAAAGGGTCAGAACCATCCACTGCCTCCATAGGAGGTAACACCTGGTTATGCACCGGTAATGATGCCTGAGGAGAAAATTCACAACAAACAATCAAAACTGACTCACGAAGAAAAACGCTCCTACCGAGACGAGCAATGAAGGTTCTTGCTAGTCTACCCTTTCTGCTTCCTTTGGTAATGGAAAGGAGGACAAGGGAAAGCGAAGCGACATGATAAATGATTGCTGAGGGATGTTTCACATCGCTGCTGCTAACAGCCTCGCTCAGGACAGCTCTGTGTCACAGCTCTACCTTGTCAAGGACTGACTTCTCGGGAGAAGAAACTGAAATCAGAAGTTCTGGACCCTCACAGAAGGTCTGAAACAGAGTCCAGGCTCTGTGGAAGTTATTTAGAGCCTAAAGCTGTATTTTAACTTCTTCTGTACAAGTGAGAGAATCCTGCACTTTGGCACATGATCTTTTCTCTCCTATCATACAATCGAATAAAAACAATCCCCAGAGCACACGTGTAGAGGTCAATAAGGGATGAGACAACATGGGGACTAGATATAAGCTATGGGACATGGAGGACAGTTGAGGGCATTGTATTCTCTCGCTAATTTTAAAGTTTATCCCTACAAAAAAAAAAAAAGAAGCAGAAATTATTTGAAGTGCACTGCACAGACCATTCCATCACCCACGCCAGTTTCTCAGGTAGAGAACAAGAAATACTACGCACAGTAAAGCTGTCTTAAAAGACTGGCAAAGAGACCCAGTGGATGTTGGTCCTACGTGACAGCATTACACCTTCTGTTAACTTCGCTTTTCAAAGCTGAGAAGACTATTTTAAGGTGGCTGCTCAAGACAGAACAATCTGCAGAACAGGTTTCTCTGTATATTAAATACATGATCTCTCCCTAAAAAAACCCCACACATTCCATGGTGAGACTATGAAAGACAGTACAAATCTGTGCTACAGCTTTCTCGCATCTCCTCCCATATCACTCGGACACGTTTCACCACCTGAGACAATGGAGCAATGAAATCAGTGTACTCGTACATTCAAAAGAAAAGGGTGCCTGGCAACTTACTCTATCTGCTTGTGGACCCTGCTCCAGAGCCATTTGCTGGGGGGATTCGGCAACGTTGCCGAGCACGGACAGGTTGGTGGGATTCATGCTCTGAGCAGCAGCAGGCAAGAGCACAGTTACCTAAAATTATAGGCACTCATTTTAGCACTGCGTCATTTCCATCAGTCACTTACATACGGGCAGTGCCCTCCATGCAAAGCTCCCTGGAGTCCTACACTAGGTCAAAACCTGCAGCATTGTAACGATTTTTTTTTTTTTCCCCCCAGTAGGGATGACAGACTTGGACAAAACCTGCAGATCCAGGGACAAAGGGAAAGGCTTCAAAACTCAGTCTAGATTTTGCAGCTTTTAAATTTCTTATCTCCCACTTTTGGCTTTCAATTAAGGTCCTATCCAGCCAGGGTTCAAACTGCACTAAAAACAGATGTGAGGAGCTCTTTAGCTCTTGGTAAAACCAGTGATTTGGGGTCTTTTTCTCTTCTACCTCCAAATTTACTTTTTTTTTTTAAGGGAAAAATTAAAGAAGGAAAACGAAGCATCTCCTTTTTGCCTATCTCTTTTTCTCAAGCCAACCAAGATCTGTCATAAAAACAAGATGGTGTACTGACCTCGTTGGAAGATCAAGCACTCAAATGAAAGGGTTCCAACAATTATTTTTTCTTTACATTATTTGGTCACACTATACATTTTTGGTTGTTTTCATACTAGGTTTTTTGTGTAGTAACACGAAAATTAATGCAAATTACCATGCCGCTCCCATCCATTCAGCAATAAAACAAAGCGGAATTAAGATCCTAGGAATCACCTTTCCTGTCTTTTGTTTCCTGCTTATCTATACAGGAATTTGCACCGTTATCCCGCATGATTTTTCATCCGTCTCTACAGTTGACATCATGTGGCTTCTAGTTTGTGCCTCTGACTGTTAAACAGCTTTTACGCTGAAATTAAATCCCCTGCACCTCTACGGAGTGTTTAATAAATATCAGATAAAACTGAGAACAGCGAATTGTGCCAACAGTGAAGGAGCAGACAAGAAAATCCGTAACACAGGCGGATAGACAGCCTTAAAACTTCAAATCTAGTTGTTTTGTTTGAAGAGGAATTAAGAGTAATTTATGAAACTGCTTAAAAGATACAGCAAAGAGACTTCAGGGAACCGTGTGACAGTGAGGAGGAAACCGCCAAGACGACAGCTGAACCAAGCTGTCTGGTATTGACATTTCTGATGCCAAGTGGCAACAGAAAAGGCATCATTATTCAATGGCACACCTCCAGGTCTGCCAGCAATGAGAGGTTCACACAAGCTTGTGTCTATGTGTACCTCATATTAGCATTTCCTACTACTAATCACACTTCAAACATATCCTTACTTTCACTTCCATGTCAGACACTGCAAGGAATATGGGCATTATTTTTAAAAAACTTTCAATTTCTTTTTAACACGAAGTTTCTTTTGAAAGACAAGAGGAGCTTTAATATTATTTTAACATTTGTTGTCAGTTCAGGGATGTTCCACGTGAAATGCTGATGTAGAAACACCTGCAAAGGCAGGAGCTGCCATAACGAGGGACTGACCATTCACAAGCAAATGAACGTCTCTGCTGGGACTGCTGTCAGACAGCGTGGGAAGGGAGGACGGGCCGAGGACTCTCAGAGAAGCGCTCATGCCCTTGATACGCAACATGGGATAGTAACAGCACACCACCTCTGCTGTCACGAGTGTCATTTGCACCGCACGTATGAATAATCCCTACTTTTAATTAGATCATATATTTATTTGTTAAATGAGCTTTAAGACAAATAGGATTCTTCGGCTTCTTAATGCAAGGAAACCGATGTGGCAAAAATTCCAGAATGACACTCCCAATACCTCCAGAGAACTGGAAAGAAAACAGGTAACGCCTTTACTGCGTCATTCATATAACTTCATGCCTGTGCCTCAACAGTTTAGAAGGTCTCCTTTTAGCAAGAAGAAAGTTTATTTTCGATGCACATTCAACCCTTCACTCTGCCCCAAGACTGTCAACAAATACGCATTTTAATGATGGCGTTAGTAATGATTCAGATCTAACACGTCAATTCACACGTGCCATTAAAGACTCACCAAGCAGTAATGATTTTAAGTCTCTATGACAAGCAGAGAATTTTAACTGGAGACCTAGATCCGAAAGCACCTATACCTGATTACCACAATGCAATCACCAAAGATACTAGCAAAAGTTAAGAATAAAACCTTCACATCCATGACAGATGAAAAAAGAAAAATAATCAGAACTTTATAACCACAGGCTCCAATTTTGTTCTGTTCCTCGCCCGCTTCACACTGGCAAGCACATCAGACCTGGGATGCCCTGGTAAGGTAAGGGAGCCAGTAGTTGAACTTCTTCAGGTTTTACAATTAATTTCCTGTGAAGTTTCTGGTAAATCTAGAATTTGATCCGAATTTCTATCCCTTGAGAGCCTTTTATGGATTTAAAGGCATTTGGATCAGAATCTGTACGAGGACCCAGTCTTTCCAGAATGACATTAAAATCAAGTCAGCCACATCAGCTTGCTGACTTAAAGGGACACCGTTAAAAGATTTTTCATTATATCTGGGGCAGTTTTTGTTGAACATGAATTTAAAAAAAAAAAAAAACTCAAACTCTCTTAACTTCTTATTGTCATTCATGCACAAACTAGACAAGATAATAGTAGCTTGTTATCACAAGCTTTTTGCCTCTGATCACTGGGATGACAGTACATGACTGAAGGCTGCCATTTGACAGATTCAGAGATAGCTTATTACGCTCTAGCACCACAACAACGTCCCTTTACCTTCGGTAACAGTTTCCTTACAGTTTCAGGCCCAAGGAAAATAATGTCTCTTTCTTACCTGCTGGGTGGTGGCATCCTGTTGGACGTAAGCCACTTGGGATGGATCTGTAAACAGAGTCTAGACAAAGTGAAAAAGGCTTATCAAACCGGCCTTGGGGTCGTTTACTCCCAACTCACACAAAAATCACCCTGCCACCAAGAAATGACCCACATTTGATCCTTTGCTAACTTCTAATGCGCCTATTACCACAGCAGACTAATTCAACTTACCCATGTGAACCTACACACATAGAGATTAAACTCCATAAAAAGATAATACCATATTTATGTGGCACTTTTCAGCTATATACTTAAAGCGCTTCACAGGATTTTTTTTTTTTTTAAATACAGAAATCACATCCGTCAATTGCTGTTTTGATAAATTCTACAGAATGAAATTCAATAGCTGTATGAAAGCTAAGTAATACTTGAGGGCAGGACAGAAGATGACTATTAACTTTATCTTTCTGCAAATTCACAAGAGAGTTCCTCAAAAGAAAGCAGGCAGATATCAGGCACACCCTACATGTGAATTTAATATGGCCACGCTGTTGGTTTTTTAATTTCATAGAAGACACGCCAACTCCAATATCCTTACAGTAGCTTGCAAGAACAGCCCTGATGGGAGGGCTTCCCCCTAGGAAAAGCAAGACTCAGAGGAAAACTAAGTATTGACTGAGGTCAGCCTTGCTTACTTTGCCAAAACTTGAAATAACCTGAGCTTGTAGCAGTCTGGCTCCAACAAAATAAAGCACGGCATAATACGAATTCCATTAGCGCTTTGGTAATTTCATCTCAGCTGCATGATAGTGTCTTAACACTACGCTTCTTTTGACAAAATGATAGTATTCAGATTCCCAGTTCATTACTTGGTCAGTAACTTCCTGGGAGGTAGCCTCTCAAAATACCTTATCTTCTCACAACATCCCACCAGGTAGGAATTGTTTTTATGTGACAGCTAAGAACTGCACAAGAGAGAGACCACGCCGCACGAGGCTATGCCAGTCTTGCTGCAGGTGTCGAGTACGTGCACTTTGTAGCATTGCTAATCTGTCCTGGCAGCAAAGACAATGTAAAACATTCTTGACAACGCGTGCCTGTTCCTCTTTTTTTTTTTTCTGTCCACACAGAGGTACAGATGCATACCGTATTAACCCCATATAAACACATGCTGTCAGAGAATAAAAGCTATTTGATATAATTATGAAGAAGAAAAAGAATCTAGGTCTGTAAAATCAACAACTTCTCTGAAGAAAGACTACAAAATTAGACTGAATACACTGAGATCCGCTGCAAAAAGACATGACTGTTATTGTAACTATGAATTACGAGAACTGTACTATGCAAAACAAGGACTCTTCCAGAAGACACAGCGATGCCTCTTGGCATTTTACCGAATACAACAGAGGCAGGATTTCTGGAGAGATTATCCATGTTTTGGAAAACACCTTTGATCTAGTTATAATCTCGTCCACCTTCAGTGAAATAACCAGCATTTCATAACTCATAGCCTTGACATCCTTTGATTACCACATTCGCACATCAGACAAATGAACAGCATGAAGTCCCTGCTCAGCAATGGGCAGATAAAAGCGTTAAGAGCAACTGCCTGCTATTTTCCCGTCATATCACTTGGCTGGTAACTGGCTTTAAGCTCAAACAAGATTGTTTTGTTTTCTAGGTGCCAGAATGGGGTGGGCTCAGAACCACACATGCCTGCGTAGCTTCCACGGGATGGATGTAAACGAGCGTGTGCTCCGAGGTGTCCACGGAGGTGTAGGAGGTGCCATCCGCCGCGTAGACGACCTGCTGCGAGGGACGGTCCTGCTCATCGCTGTACACAATCTGTGCCACTGTCCCCCCCTCAGGGACAAAGTGCACCTGGAAGAAAAGAAAAAAAAAACAGATCCTGTACTGAAACCGAAACATATGTCTATGGGAAACAACACGAGACACGCAGGTTGCAAGGTGCCTTGGAAAGCAGAGAGTACCTCGTGTCCCAACTTCCTAGCCAATTGTTTTCAATACAATAAAAAACTCACTGTATAATACACGTTTAAAGTCTCAATGAATCATGCTAGCAACATAGAAATCTGGACATAAACTACCACCAGTTTCTGGTTTTACTCTGCATTTTAACTCAAGACCTAACTGCTACAAAGGGCACCTTCCCATACTTAGCTCTTGTACGATGCTTTGAAAAGTCATGAACGAAAGAAAGTTCAGATTTGAACTGGTGTATCTATGGGATTTATTGGTATATTGTTTCCCTTTATTCTCATATTCCTTTCTGGATTTATGATAATTACTTCATTCAGCTAGTTCTGTAGTTGGATGTAATTTTTTCTGTCTGATGAACGGCTAACAGAACCTATTAACTTTGATACTCCTGCAAGTAATAGTATTGCACCTATCATGAGGAAGCAATAGTGTATGTTAGATTGCTTCTCTGTAGTATGTACATACAGCACCAGTAGAAAATCCAACTATTTAAACAGAGAAACATATAACTTAAAACATTAAGCAGTGATTCCAAGGACGACTGGAACAAGCTATGTCTAGGGCAGCAGCTGAAATCCAAACAAGTTGATTCTGACAGAACATAATGATGACAAATGATGATCAGTGGCCTACCTTAAAGAAGCCAGATAACTTAATTCCAGTGGCAATAGGAACATGTTTATCTTTTGACACCCTTTACATGCTGAAAACCATTTTCAGCATGTGGGTAAAATAGAACAGTTAACAGGAAACCCAGTTTTAGTATCCATACTCATATTCACATAAAGTGTTTTCACATAAAAATATGTGGGGAAAAAACCTGTGGCATCATTTTATTTACTTTGTTTCACCTTCTAGCTTTTGTTTTAGAAGACACCTGGTACTCCCCCGCAGATGCCAAGTGCTGATTCTGTACAATAAATCCTCATGCAAACACTACAGTAAGGATGCATGCAGTGTTTCACATTTGGAGAGCACTCTGCAAATACTAATTAAGCCTTATAACTGCCATGTGCAAACAACAGTATGGTTATTCCACTGTAGAGATAACGGAACACAGGCCATTGAAAAGTGCCTTTCCTTGCAAATGTCAAAGCTGGAAATTACCAGGAGAGTCAGAATTTCTCAGCTCGTGGGTCAAATGACATGCAGCACCCTCTTCATAACATATTCAAAAGAAGAAATCAATTTACAGTCTTCTAGAAATTCTCAGCTGCACTGCCTCAGAGGGACTAGCTGCATACATCAGAATCTGACTGTATTAGTCACTAACAATTAACATTTCTCCCTTCCCCGCTACCCAGATGTCTGACTGGAAAAAATTATTCATATTACTTTCCCCAAGGTCCACCCACAGTTCCAACTGATTCGACTGATGCCATCAAAATGGGCTGCCACAGACCACAGACTTTGTTAATACTCATTAATCTGAATACCCTTTCACTTTCCCACATGGTTATACATATATTTGGACACCGAAACTTCTACAGCCACTGGCTGGTTTTGTTTAGCTCGTTTCAGATGTCTGCGTATTCGCTGCCGCAGTTTGCCCAGCTCACTTTCTGAAGCTTTAATCTGACATCACCACAGACATGTCTGTATTTCTCCTCAAATGAAAGCTGAGTTTCCAGACTGTAAGAAACAGTCAAATGGGAACGCCGGCTTGCTAAGCCACCGCACCGAGCCCAATTCAATCTGAGCAGAAACCGAGAGCTCTGGAAGGCACTAGTCACCTGAGCAGTATTCTGTTCCTGCTCAGCAGAGTCAGCCCACACCTGAGGACTTTCCTCTTTCGAGTCCATCTCCTCCCTGCCGTGGTGCTCCATGAGCAGAGAGATCTACTGGGGGAATGTCTGGCTGAATAGATTCATCTGTTCACTGTGTTTCTACTTCCAGAAGACAAGGTGATCTTCAGTAACATGGCTATAAAAAAAAAAGAGAGAAGAGAGAGAGATATTAAAACAAGGGTGACACACGGAACAGAGGCATGAGGTATTATCATCAGCTACTGCACTACAGGAACACACTGCCAGAGTAAAGCAGCACATGTTTGTAAAGCCAAGCCTCTCTCATTTACCATGCTCAAGTTCTGCTGTATAACACTTTCCATGTCCTATTAAGGAGGAAACAAGTCAACCATTGCTACAATTGCACTGAAGGATTATCCTGAATTCCTCCTGCGCTTCTTTCCTTGGCCACAGGCAGTCCATAAAATATTCTTCACATTGTCCTGGCACCTACAGGCCCAGAAATTAATAAACGATGCAGAAAATTGAACTTCAGCTTCCAACAAGAAAACACTACCTTCAGAGACGCATCACCAGTTTCTTGGTTCGTCTGAAAGAGGTTTTGTTCGAGAACCAACTGGCTTTACATCCACAGGCAGCTTTCACCTTGTACAAAACTGCAGTCCCAGTTGGTATTCAGGCAGTGTTACAATAGACAACTTTTAGAAAATGAACAATGAAACTTAAACTCTAATTCATGCGAGCCCGAAGATCCTGACAAATTGCTTCCAAGCTAGGTTTTATTCACCTCCGCAATTTTACTGAGGCCTCTCAATCTGCCATTGGGAATCTCAGAAGTGTAATTTACAGCTCTGCTGATTGGTTTAGTCAGTGGTTCAGCACCTTCCCAATCCTTCCTCTCTAATGTCATATTAAATCACAGGCCCAGGAATTAGCATGAGGCTGAGCCCATTTCATTTTTCAGCTAGTCCAATTAACTTTATTTTATACTGAGTGCCTCGCTGGGCTGATCCAATGCCAGTACCCCGTCTGTACACCAGGAAGAAAGCAGAAGGCTCCTTGCTGACGCCTTCATTCATTTGCATTTTAAATGCAAATTATTTTAGTCATAATTTATTCCCATAAATGCTAGCAGTTGGCTTGTCATGACAAACTAAAAAAAGATGGGGGGGGGGGAGAAGCAGCAGGCACTTTCTGCCTTCTGCTAATTTTGCCAGCAACGAATAAGCTTTGCAGACCTGAGCACTGACTGTACCACTGGTCCTGGCCCGAACGTACAAATCAATAGTACAGAAAAGTCTCAGGCTAACGTCACTGAACTGCATGGTGGGAAAAAAAACCATATTACTTCCACATATACAAAGAAAAGCTGCTGGAAAGATATTTCTGGGCATCGCTAGACAGTAAGTCATGCCATTATCGGTGACTAGAGCCCAACATTTGCTTTCTCGTGCCGAGCAACGCAGTACACGTGTGCCACACGGTCCCCCACACAAGCAGAGACCAAGGAGCTGTGCGATGGTTGTTCTGACTTCCTATCAGACCCGCACATCCTTAGGTTCTGGGATAAAGGAACAGAAATCCTATCTGCATTAATATTATTCGATGCAAAACATCCAGAAAAAGCACTGAGGAGAACAGGAAAAAAGAAATACATGTACCTGCGCCCAACGCTTTAGCTAAGGGATTCATTAGTACGGAAAAATGAAGTGCAGCAAACAATGATTAGGACCGACAAACACCAGCCTTGCTCTCCAGGTGTTGAAAGCCAGGGTCATTTACAAATAAATATTGTTTTTATATCTCTCTATATATATATTACAGCACACACAAGCTCTGGTATAAAAATAAATATCATCCATCCCTACGTAGCACCTTTCACCCAGCTATCTCAAAGCTACTCGTTATGTTACTAAGGATTAACTCAGGGATTTTCTCATACCTAATCCTACCGCTTTCACCGAACTCCATCGCTCATTTTATCACGTATATGATCACCAAGAGGTCTAGAACTGCTTGTGTGAAGCGTGACAGCATTTATGTCAGTAACGTAATCCGAACAACAACTTTTACAGACAATTAAATGCCTATCCTGTTGTTATTCTTTGGCTGGTTTATCCCAAACAGCTCTTTTTCTTGACTGTCATTATTAATCAAGAGCCAATTCAGGTAATTGCACTAACAATAGCCAGTAGTTTAATCAATTACCTAATTGCTTAGAAAGAGAAAAATAAATGCTAGAGGTTTCAAGTTTGGGTGGTTTGGGTTTTTTTACAAATATAATTATCCTGTTAGTAATAAAGCAATTAAATCAACCAGTGATTGAATTAAGAGAAAGGCACAGTTCTGGCTAA
The DNA here is from genome assembly GCF_000699105.1 of Pygoscelis adeliae. Classification (NCBI taxonomy): domain Eukaryota; kingdom Metazoa; phylum Chordata; class Aves; order Sphenisciformes; family Spheniscidae; genus Pygoscelis; species Pygoscelis adeliae. The sequence goes on from NW_008824657.1 coordinate 679,470, forward strand.
TTCCACGTGGTGCAACAAGTAGCAGAATTTTTGGCTGACCTTCCCTACAGGCAGATATTGAAGGTCTGAAGGAAGATGCTGACTCACTCCTGCAGACTCATTTTGGCACAAATAACTTACAACTTGAGTGGAAAGGAGACCAAAGGGTTCAGACGGGTCTTTAATAGACAAAACTGGGCATTAAGATTCATATCTGCAAAAAAAATAGTACCAAGAAGTTGGAAAAGAAAGCAGAAGACAGTAATTTCAAGTTTTGCCATGGTTCTAAAGGTTAGCAGTAATCTCAAATCTCAGGGAAAAAAGCAAGGTTGAGCCAAATTCAGTGGCTCAGGTGGTGCAGTTTCTATAAATGGTACTGTTATTGCTGTTCTTAACAGAAATGGAAAAAATATACTGCTCAGCCCAGACAATTGTGTAGCAATAACAATCAGACAATACTAGGAGCTGCAGGATTTGCTGACGCTTTCAGCTTCTGTACTTCAAAATACATCCTAGGATCTGCCTCTCTGGTATGCATGCCTATCAAAGAGTGGGTCTCCGCGAATCCTCATCGCTTCTATCATCACCAAAACACACAGAAAAGCACGTTTCCCTGGAAACTTGGATGTGCTGAGTGAGAAGTCAGTGCAAGAGCAGACAGGCCACATCCCACAGAGGTCCCAAGGCCAGGCAGCGAGCGTTGAAATTTAGCTGGTACGAAAGCCAGTAGCGAAACAAGACCCGCAGTTAAGGTCAGGAGCTGGAAAGCATGATCTGGTCCAAAGCCACTGACAACAAAACTGCCAGGAAACACAAACACCTGAGTAAGTTTTCTAACACTGATGACAGAAGAGACCAAAATAACTTTGCTCACTAGTCCTCCATAGGATGCTCTCCCTCAGTAATCCTCCATGATCTTATTTTCTTCTTTAAATCCCCCTCTCAATATCCATTGCAGCTGTGACACTGACAGCCACAGTGCCTCGAGATTTTAACCATTTCCCTGGGGTCTTCTCTCAGCAGAGATGTCTCGCTGCCCAAGGAAGCGGCAGATGTCCAGCTCAGCACACAGCCACAATCCTTTTTCAAATTACCTGCAGAAGAATCGTGATGAGTACGTTAGGGTATGTGCCACCTACACGAAGGCTGTTAGCAATACCAGTTTGGGAGATGCAGGTAAAGAAGATACTTATTCTCTCAAAGGGTCTAGCTGGAAGCTTCGTTGGGTTTTTTAGCAGAAATAAGTGTGAAACTTTGGGCGTAAGCACCGCCAAACAGCTGGCATGCAAGGGAACACTCGTCTCTGCTTGCTCTCCGCACTGTTTGCCCACGGACTATCCTTTGCAATTGTTGATTCTTCTCCCCATATCTCACACACATCAGACATTTTCAGACAAGCTAAATGCCACGGCAAGCACCTCAATGGGAAGTTCTGCAGCATCCCAGGGACACGCACACACGTTATGAGACCTATCACCCAATATATCGACGGCAATTCTGTCACTACCCCAACGCTTGCGTACAACCTGGTAAGCGGCATGCTCGTGAGCAGGAAGCAATGCCAACATGGGAGATGCTAAACCATTTACAGAAACTGTGAAGACAGCATTTCCCTCCCCAAAACAGCAGGCATGCCTCACCCAGTCCAGGCTGGGCGATGACACAAGCCGAAATGGTAATAGGTATAAATATAACCCAGCATCACTCCAGTGCGTCAGCAGCAGGACGCAGTGTGTCATATATAACGTGAACCAAGATATAACGTGAACCAAGAAGCCACAAAACCGCCATTACTTTAAAAGAAAGGCACATCTAAATTCAATGTTTACCTTCCACATACCCGAATTCTGGCGCACATCCTGGCACACAAAATATCTACTCCAGTGGAGGATAAGCTCATTCTGACTCGTGTTTGCTGGAGCTCTATCCGAGATGGCACCCATGGGTGTTGCCCTTGAGCTCCCTACGATGTGCCCACACTCTTCCCAGGTAGAAGCACGCTCAAGAGTTCAGAAGCGACACTAGCGTGGAGCTGTGCTTATCTCTTGGCGAGGTTTATCAGTGCAGGAACAACCTGGTGCTAACCCCAACCAGAAAGCATCCGATTTAGAGTTGGAACGCGGTCAGCAGACATGCAGGGCAGGACAAGTATTCTCCTACATGTCCGTGCACCCATAATATCCAGCTGTCTGCCTCATCAGGTAAGCGCAAGGAAATCCACCACCTCTTCAAGACAAAACAGGTTCCTTTCAGTACGCCATTCACATTTACCTTCCTTTTCTCAACACCCTCTGGGGACCTGCTGGTGTCAGAGACCTATGGCCTTCCTCTTTAGTTCTTGCCTTTTGTACCCAATCCAAAAAATCTCATTAACGGTGAAGCTTCTCCTCTGCAGCTCCTGATGCCTGGAAAGCAGTCTTTGTGTCATTGTCTGAACAGTTTTTCATCTTTTTGGAAATCTCACTCAAAAACTCCTTTTGGCCACCACGATACTCTAACCCCTCTCTCTTGTTCCCGCAAGTATGTTGTTTTCTCTGAAGCTGTGTTATTAAATCAGCAGCTTTCCCCATTCACTGCATTCAGCTCCGCAGGACGAGAAAGCACCGCTCAGGGGCAACGCGCCTCATTCACCACCCAGCAGCAATGTCCTCATTAGCCTTGCTGTCCTCAGCAGAAGACACCCCACCCTCAGCCGTCACAGCACCCATGCCATGTCACCTCGCAGGTTGCATCTATGCCCCCTAACACCTAGGGAATGGGAGCGAACGGTGCTTTAAGAGAAAACCTCCAGTAACAGCAAAGTCACTGTTATTTTCTATTTGGCGTGTAAGAATTTTTGACGCGAGTTGAATATAGTGAACTCACACGGTGCTTCAGAGGAAAGCTTGGCTCTGAAATTCAGAGAAAAGCACCACCAAAACAAAAAAGATCAACAGTAACCATATTTGCTTGACATGCCTGCTACTAAGGAATGACAATTTCTTTCAATGCTGGGACTACACAAGATGATACACAGACAAAAACTCTGTGGACTTCATCTGCAGCAACCCCTCCAAGTCTAATTAAGGACATTCTGCTGAGAAAGCACCCGAGCCAGCGGCTGCCAAACATTCCTTTTTGTCCCTTCCCTGGGATGAGAAGAACGGGGGAATATTAAAGCCGGGCAAGGGGAGAAGTCCACCTCCCGGCTCAGGGAGCCACAAAGCCACTGCAGTATCTCAGATGAGAATCCACTTTACAATAATGGTGCATAAAACAGCTAATGTGATTTACTCCCCAGTGTAACAGAGGCTTGCATATAGATTGGGGTTCCCCGCAGCAATAATAGCAGGGGCTATTAGCTTAATCCTTTAAGTACTGAGCTCACCGACCACTCTTTTTCACCGCCAGCCATATGCAAGGACAGCAAGAATTGTTACGAAAGGGGTTTTTACGACTACGGGTCTTCCTCCAGCTTTTAATATGAAAATGATTTATTACGCTCAAAAGGAACATCACGTGCGTCTGCAAAAAGCTATATCCCACACTTAAGTTAATTACCCCAGCTTGCCTAGAAGGCAGAGTTGGTGCATTTCCTGAGATCCCTTGGCGAGAATACGCCTTCATTGCAGCAAGAAGGTTTCTAACCTCATTGAGGACTGAGTCACCACTGCCGTCTCCTCCTCTGCATTCTCATCCATCAAAAGCACGTATTGTTTCAAGGAACCCTGGCTCTGGTGCATTTTGGCTGAATGTTAATAATCAGGTAATATATAACCACAATACTTAACGTTTTACTGGGGAGTTAGAAATGGAAATCATACGTACAGCTGGGGCAGCAAAGATTATTTATTTCCACAAAAGGAAAAATGGCTTCAATTTACTTAGTCGTATAATAAATAGAAGAGCTCAGCCAAACACAAACTCAACTCTCTACTCAAATTGTGCATAGTGAATCAATCTATCTATATCCTTATGGCACATCCATCATCAAAGCAACAATGAACTGGAAGAGCTCTCTTACACCTTCAAGGCCAGTCCTCCGCTACTGTGTCCAACGTGTCACACAGTCCCTTTCCTGAAGGGACAGTGCCCAAGCGCCAAGGGTGAGAGCACGACAGTCTGTTGCAACCATTCTCTCACAGAGTATCAGATAAGTAGCTGAAAGTCTAACTGTTTCTACCACAAAATACAGCAGATAATCAAGCACTCCAAGTGAGCCCCAAGAGGACAGGTTAACAACCTACTGGGGAACGACCACGGCCTGGGCTGGAGACCTACTCGGAGACGCAGTTCCCCCTCTAAGGACATCTCTGTTTAGTCCTAATTCTTGTATAACCGAGTGTTTCTCACAGTATCTGTCCTTCACCTCTGAGTGGGCAAAGAGGCAAGTTAATTCCATTTCCGTATACGCGCCATGCTCTTCTTGGTCACCTCTCTTCCCACTTGCTCAACATCTACATATCCACTCCCGCAACTAATTTCTTCCTCCTATCCTCAGCTTCCTGAACGTGCGACCACATTATTCACATCGTCTTCTTCCGAATGTTTCATACTCTGAGGTCCCTGCAATATCATCGTCCGTTCCTATCACACACTGCAACTCTCCGGCTCCAGCTGCTGGAGGCAGTGACCCTGTCTACTTAATTGATTTGGTTTATAAATGATAGAGGGAGAAGTACGATAAAGCAAGAAAACAGGGAAAACGCGTACTTAAAGTACAACGTGACAAAAAAGGAAAACAGAAGGTCTGTATCAAAACCTGTGCTGCAGTGCTGCGTATGCAACCTTCAAGGAGGCACTCTCAGGTTTTACCGAAAGAAAAAACCATTTGTGAACTGAACACCACCAGTTCCCCTCCGGCTTCCTCTTGCCATCTTTTTTGTCTCCTATCCCTTCTCCTGCTCAGGCAACTCTTCCCAAAGCTACCGTCAATCAGAGGAGGAGGTTGTTCCCCTTCCTACAAGCAGACAGTGCTGCTTCTTCCCTCCCTCTCCCACCCCTCCGCGTCTCTCCTCTGAATTAAATCACCCCTCTACTTCAAGCTCTTAAAATTCAAAAAATAAAACTCCCACATAAAAAAACCCACCCAACTTGCCTCTTTCGGAATAGCTGCTTGCCTGAAGTGCTGCAGGCCACAGAGGACGAATTAGGCTATCTGTACTTTAAAACAGGTGAGGACTTAACATATAACACCAGTTAAAGGCTACAACACAGCTTCTATTTCTCTGTGTTTTACTAGCATGAAACAAAAGTGACAAACAGACCCGATCTCCTGTTTAAGTCAAAACAAAATTCACAATATAAAACAGCCTCCGTAATTAGCTACACTTATAAGTCAATTAAAATTCCGTTTACACAGCTGACAGCAGCTGCAGGTGGTCAGAAACACACGCGAAGTAGCTGCTGACTGCAGAGCCAGTTACCATAAAAGAGCTCATCCGGGGATTTTCTTTGCAGGTTAGTAGTAAGGGAGCCAGAGGAGAGCAAGCAACATCACACACCCGTTTCTCTCTAAAAACAAATTGTCAATTATTCCATCAGACAATAATAACAGCAACAATTACATCAATATTTCATCCTACATCCAAGGTAATAAAGCTGTCTTCATTTTAAACACCTAACACACAAGAGAAGCACGCGTACAGCAAAGTGCCAAAAAGCATCATCGCAATTCAGGAGATAACGTCTCCATTTAAGGACTGACTCAAGAAATACACCCTCTTGCTTTCCCTCCCCCCAGAAATGGAGGCATTGAGACTGGCAATTACTTTATTTCCACAAAAGGCCCAAAGAACCCTCTTGTAAAATCAGTTGATAATTCATTAGCATTTCATCACTTAATTTAACCAATCAAAAGGAAAAAAAAAGAAAATTCAATCATTGAAAAAAATAACAGAAGAAAGCTAAAGGTTGGAATGGTCTCTCTTCCCATTGAAACGCTGAAAGAGACACATTGATGTGCATCTTACAGACACGCAGCTTTGTGCTTGTTCGTTCTTTAAAAGCCCGTAGGAACCACAAATATGTCAGTAATACACTAGACAGGTGGGTGCACAGACGCCAAAAAGCGCATCGCAAATACTGACCGTTCATTTCACTCTTGGGACTATGAAGCTCGGCAGCCTAAACCAGGTTTTTAACTCCGATCTACAGACCGCCGCAAGACCCCTTCTGAGGGTCTGCAACGAGCAGCTGAGAGGTAAGAGGTGACCGTGCATAGCTTGAAGTGTCTCGTACAGGGAAACCAACCCTATACAGGGCAAGTTGTCCTTTTAGGATGAGTAGTTCTGAACGACAGAGCACCAGGGCCTCGTTTTTCCATTCCAACTTAACGACTTAACAAATTTTTAATGCAACTGTGACAGAGGAAGGGGGACAGGACAGCTCAACTCCAAAACCTAGGTCGCAAGAGGTCCACAAGATCTAACAGCCACATGCTATAACCGTATCTCAGGCCACAAGAACAGGCGTATTCGGCAGAGGCAACCACCACCGCTGGCACAAAGGCCAGCGTTAGCAGAGCGGTGGCGACCACCACAGCCTCCACCTGCAGAAGCCGCTTCTGCTCGCACACGGGCCTTGCCCTTCCCTTCAGGCCCTCCGTGGATGGAACCGCCTCACGCGGCGGGAGTCAGCAGAAGGCCCGAACCCAGCGGCCCGGTCCTGCTCCGTCCTCGGATGAGCCTACCCACAACAAGCCCCATCCCGGCACCTCAAGGCAGTGGGGAAAGGGCTGCCTGCCCCCCACACCAAGCCCCAGGGCCACCCAGCCCGCAGCCTCTCCCCGCCGGGGCCG
>NW_008824657.1:687883-699598 GCF_000699105.1 Pygoscelis adeliae
TCCCCGCCTGGATAAGGAGGTGAGCCCGAAATCCCTCGTGGGCTCCTGTGCCGCATCCGCCTGGCTCCCAGCCGCGACGCTCCGCAGCCCCCTCGGAGCGCAGGGCTCTGAAGCTGCGTCCAAAATAGCAGTCCAGCGGGTTTCGCTGCAATTTTTCTTCTGTACTTATACATTAAAAGCTGAAGCAAGACCTATTAATACCTGCCGAGGGTCAGCCCGTGAGGAAATGCCCCCAAAAGGGCTCCTTCTGCCGAAAGGGACCCAGGCCAGCGCTGGCATTTCTTTTTTTTTTTTCATGGTATACGTGTCCGAGTCCTAAATGTCAGCTCAGAGAAGGATAATAATTACTGTTGTTCGGAAACTTAACTAATTGGTCATTCCAGTGGGGTTATTGCCATACTTTTGTTGCTGCTCGTCTTAAAGACGTGTTTGTATTACAGCGGCATGGAAAAATACTGCTTTTCTTACTCCTTGTGATTAGCATACGCTCAGAAAGCTATTTGATGTAGTAGCTCAGTAAATATTTCTTAAATAAGCCGATCTCTGTGTTTAGTACCTTTTAAGTTTATTCCAAATGGCTTCATGAATTGCATGTACGTAATAAACACCGTTCCACTGAAGCGTGGGCAGCCACGGATCCCGCAGTGGGCTACTGCAGCTCACTGACCCAAACCCCAGTAAGAGAGGAAGGGTAAATTTTGGTTAAAGATGAATCACTGCTTTTACAAAAACCGGCTCCGCTCATTCTGTGCCCTAGGAGAAGAGCGAGAGGGTCAGATCTTGGTGCGATTGAGCTTACTTCTCCACTAGGTCTGTCTTCTTAAAGCCTGACCTTATAAATTATATCTTATAATTATTCTCTCTTATAAATTAAGAGGCACAGGTGTATATTGAAATCTTTCCCTGTTGTACCAACCTGCCTCTTCCATGAGCAATCAAGATAAAAGAAGAGATGCCGATTTTCCAACTTGTGCTTAGTAATTCGACCTTCAGTTGTCAGATAAGAAAGAATTTTAAAACTGAAACGAGCAGAATTAGTTACCCAGTTAGGAGAAGTTTATTGGGCTTTTTTTTTTCCCCCTCCACGATACTGCTCGACTCCTCTGGGCAGTTCTCTCGAGTTATGAAAGTTATGGAGTCAATTTATTCCTCTACCCTGCAGAAACCGTTCTGATTTCATTATACCATGCTGAAATGTTGGGATAACAAATAGCACAAGGAAATACATAAGACCAAACAAAACCACTGTATTTCCCATATTGTCTTAACAGCATTTGTATTCATTTAAGAAAAATAATCGAGGCATTTTCAAAGTGTTATATTTTTATTTGGGATTTCTGAGAGTCTCCCTAACATTTTGAAGGCTTACCGACTCCAATACAAAGACACTATTGTGCCATGTTTTAATACAAAATTGTGCCACATTTCATACGAACAACCAGGCACAAAACAGCGCAGAATCTCAGGGCTGTCCTCTCCCAGTACACGAGTCACTTTTGGAAAGTTATTCCACAGGTTATCCCCCCGCCCCCCCCAAGCTTGGAAGGACCAATTCAGTGCAAGCGTACAGTGGATGCCACAAGCTGCCAGACGCAGAAGAGGCATGCCGGTCCAATTCATCGTCTGCAGTATCTGGAATCTGATGTAACGCCTATTGTATTTCCCACATTTAATGTGTTGTTTCTGATGCTCTAGCACAGGCTTTGTTTTTCCAATAGCCCCATGCTGTCAGAGAGAGAGAGAGCAGCCTTCACATCAATTTATTTCTAATCTTCATAGTTCAAATAAGCTACATAAAATAACATCCCCATTTGCCTGTATTGTCTGGAACAGTGCCGTAACCCTTGGTTGAATCCTTCTTTCCCCCCCCCCCACCTCCTGGGTCATCAGCTCTGTATCTCCATCCCTGCATCACCTCATTTGTATACCGCTGTTCCAGCACTGCCTCTGCTGCCTGCGTCCTGTCTTGCCAGTTTTGTCTCTTCCCTGTGGCCACTACAGGGCTCATTTTTCCAGACCGCGGCACCGTCTCCCCCATCGAAGCGTGTGTACTGACATCCTCCCGGCGAGGGCCATTTTCTCCCTCATTTCAGGCTCCAGGTGGAAGAGCATACTGCAACCTCACCCCATTTCATTTACTTGAAAATATCTTTTTGACCGAACTTGCACTTGAACCTCTTCATCCATTCCCTTCCCCTAGCGCAGCCACTGTCACAAGGCTTTGCCTTCAAAACAAACCTCCCGCACCTGGACCGCAGTCCCCTAAAGCTGCTCACCCACCCTCTGTCTTCTAGACCTCCTAGAAAGCTTTTCTGTTCTTCTCCTGTCTATACCTCTTTGTTTCTGCTTTTGTTGGGGTTATTTGATTTTTCTTCATGACATTATCCCATTTTGAGAAGCACGTAGATTAAAACATGACCAAGAAAAATGCTCGAGTGCTGTAAACTCATTTGAGTTATAGAAGCAGACGATGCCTCGCTGGCCCTGTTGACCTCCCGGACTACATCTGTGCATGATAAGTAGGTACTTGCGCCTAGATTTCCAAATTAAACCGTGCACAGAATTGGGCTATGCATTGTGGTACCCATCTAGCTTCCCTTGTGCAAGTCAGCGGCTGGCTGTGATTTAACACACCAATCTAGAAGATGGAAAAACTTCAGCTCTCCCCATGTTTCCGTTAGAACCTGCTAAATTATAATGCAGCTGAAATGTAATTACTTTACATCCTCCTGCACAGAGAATACAAAACATGGTGAAGGTAGTGATGTGCCTTTGCTGATTTAGAGCGAGACAGAATAAATTTAAAGATGGCCTCACGTAAAACACATTCAAATACAACAAAGTTAGATTATTTTGGTTCTCAGGGTCATTTCCCCCCCAAAAAAAGACTTAACTAGTTTTTTCTAAAGAAGCTGAATTAATCCCCTTACACAGCAAGGAAAGGTTTGTCTAAAAGAAATTTGGGGGTTAGTGTGTTTTAATAGCATCTACCTAGTCATCATCTCAAATTTAAAAGTGATTTTACTTAAAACTAAACAAAAAACATACCATCAGAGAAAGCATTTCGTCACGTACGTTCGCTATTGGCTACCCTTTTGCCTGATCTGTACCCACCCTAAATGGCATTTATCCCCCAATATTTAATAAGAAACACAGGCAACAGGCACAGTAATAATCGAGGAAACAATTCACAGCCCTCCATAATCTCTACTGTGCATTTGGTAAAAGGTGCATCGAGTCTTAGGAAAAAAAGGAGCTTTTCAGTTCACCGTGAAAACCCATCTAGCAAAGCCATGCTGCGGTACAGGGATGGGAAAAGTGAGTTTTGGCAGCAAAAACGCCTGCAGGGGAAACACTTTGCCACTCACACACCAATATCTCCCCAACACCATTATAGCAATATTTATTAAGAAGGCTGCCGCTTCTGAGGGTGTCTGAGATTTTTGGGTTTAGGGGAAGATGGAAATCAACCAAGAGAGTTCAGTGTTTCACAAGTTTTGGTGTAAACTGCCTGTTTGCAAGCTCTTCCAGGGCAGGAAAGCTATTTTTCATTCTTCTTGTGCACAGCTGCTGCTGCAGAGTCCTGGCCCTTAAGCAAGGCAGCCAGGTGGTTGTGGTACTAGCAAACGTCCAAGGTCAGGGGCTACGGCAAGTACAAGAACACCGATGCAGCAGAGTTGTTCTCTGCATTGCAAGACTTCTTCATTATTGGAGCATTTCCCAGATACCCGCACTGGACAGACGTAGCTCAACTTCAAAGCCAGGTCAGCTACTTCACCTGGGATTACTGTTTATTTAGTACATGCATTTCTTCTCCGGGAAGGGTGTTCAACCACGATTAGCCTTACAATACTTACCCAAAAGTACCCAACTTGTTGGCTGATTTGTCACTCGGGTTCAGGTGTCACCGCTACCCAGTTCTGGTTACAGAGGAGCACTGTCATTAGCAGGTAATAATTTGTGCATCAACTGCAAAGTAAACACAGAGGCTGTTTGGGTTTCCTCTCCATTAAGCAAGCTGGGATGACTCAGAAAACCATTAACAATGCTTTTTGATACTTCTGAGTTTCCTAGAAAGTTGAATAGAAATAAAGGTTGAATATTCCCTATTAAAATTTGTACTGTATCTAGGCATTATAATGAAGTCTTTAAGAAATTATCATAAAGATTTACAGGACTTTTAAGTTCTCTAGAAAGTTTCCCTATCTCCTCAAGTCCAAAGGGACTTGTTAACACACATCCTTTTGATAAGCTGCTTTCAAAACAGTGACAATGAGATGATGGAGTCAGTCTTACCAGGCCTCTGTTGGGAAAGAAGGGATCTTCGGAGACATCCCTCCTGCTTCTGGATATACTGAGTAGATAAAGAAGGGAGGCAACATAGAAAAGAGTCCAGTGATAACTTACAGTAGATGTTTTAACAGCAGCCACATTTTTTTTAGAAAAATCATATTTTATGCTCTAATTTAGCAGACATGCCAACCATACGCTCTGTTTTTCTGGGCTTTTTATAGAACAGCAAAAAGTAAGTCCCCTAGCTGGGAAGACTCAGTATTATTTTTCAGTATTTATACAGCCAAAGATATTTGTCTGTCAGATAGTCTTCCTCCTTCCAGTATTTAGGAATTAAGAAGCCTGACCTTCTCATGGATGTAGGAGCTGGCAGGGGGGTTTACCAAGCCACTGAGTCCTCTCCATCACAGACACTGCAGTATATAACCCGAGCAGGCTTTCTCTTAGGAAAAACTGAGACTTTTGTTCTTGTAGCCTTGAACAAGAGGCTAAAAAAGTCACCGAAGACAAGGTTTGTTTTTTTCAAGGCATATTTCTACTTACTTGTTCTTGTGCCAACATTTTCATGTAGTTCAAATAGGGGACTTTTTCCTCCCCCAGTGTTTACTCTCCTGATGTATTTATAGACAGCAGTCATAGTTTCTCCTGAAGTTTATTTTGTTAGACTAAGCAAGCCACATTACTTTCATCTTTGCCTGTATAGAATGTTCCTCGTTCCCTTATCTGTCTTATTAGCCCCTCTGCTGGAGTGGGGCAACAGGGCATTAAAAGAGAAGCTTTTGTCTTACATGATGCATTTTCCAAAGCAGTTTTAAAAACACTTACTGATTTTTAAGGGTAGAAAATCTTCCCCTCAGAAGTTTCTAGCTCTTATCCAAAAGTCTAGATCTCTAAACTTGTGAGAGTACTCACCAGCTCCAGTTTCATCCTTCAGCACCCAAACAAGATGAACAAGGCTGACTTGGAGAGGGTAGACAGAGTCATTTAAGATTCCCAGTCATCAGGCAAGTTCAAGAGGATGAGGCAGGCCTGAGATCCAGACAGAAATTAAATCTGCAGGTCATGATACAGCCTACTGAGGACAATCAGGATTAGGTAAAATCCAGTAATCGCTCACCAAGTCTAAAGCAATGGAGCAGACTCAAGATCAAGCTGAGCAGTGAGATTAGAGGTCCATAACCAGACCCCAACACTCCCCTAGGACTATTCAGACACAGAATGAAGTCCCAGGGCTCGGCTTAAATAGAGCTCCTGGGCCTGTGGGCGGAGGCCCCAGGTGAAGCTGCTCAGGATCAGAAGATTTATGAGTGGCCGCAGGTCCCTGGCATGGGGTTACCTTGCTGTGTAGGTACTGCAGGTAAAGCTTTCTTCCTACAACAGCCCTGGTTTTAGGCAAAGTAGGGTTTTGGTGGGGTGTTTTTTTCCGTAAGTTTTGCATTTGAGCCTGTCTTAAATGTAACGTTTGTGCTGTTGCCCTGTTTCTTAAAAGCTTGTGGGTCTGGTTCAAAAAACCAACAATTTTGGAGGAGGTTGCATGCTTTACTTCTTTTCTCTTGTTCTGAGGTTTGAGTCTTTACTTACTGTATTTTCAAGTTTTTTTTCCAATCTTCTATCATAACAATTAGAAAGTTAGACCTTTGGAAAGAAAAACACTGCTGAAATTTTCCCAGAGGGTTCTGGGATTTTGTGGCTAAGTGTAAGGGAAAACAACCTTTGCAACACTAGCGGAGTTGCATCGCTATCAACGTCTCTGGCATAGGAGACTGCAGTGTCCTGTTTGAGGACCTGACCCTGCAGCGAGAGCTGTGCGAGCAGACACCTGCAGCAGCGTGGGGCTGTATTGATTTAGATGTCACTTTGGATTGCATTCAAAATATTTTTGTAGAGCAGTTCTTTGCAGTTGGATGTGTCCTTCAAGAGGATAGTTGTCTCAGTAGAAGAGAAATGTTTACTTTAGTGACTGATCAGTTTAAAGGAGGGGATGTTTTGAAACTAAACTGAGTTTGGAAGTTAAGTGTATTCCACCCACTCTATAGACTGATACCTGAACGCCTTTGAAAACAAGTATTTTCGGAGAACAGTAGGTCTTGAACGGAGTAAACGTATAGCAAGTGCCAAGACTTGTCAGGGAGTTTAATGCTGCCTTATCTCTAAAGCTGACAAAAAGAAAACGGTATCATCTGAGACAGCCATTAAGATTGAAGCTGCAGCCTCTGCCCTGGTGCAGATGGCTATAAATGAAAAACTCCTGCTGCCAGCCAGACAGGAAAAACATGACAACTTGCTGCACAGAGGAAGAGTGCAGAGCTGCCCAGAGCGGGGAATTCTGGCAGATCCTCCGCTGTGCTTCAGACAAATGACACCGGAGGAAGGATGCAGATACTGTAAGGCTACGAAGAAATAATGTGTCAATCTGCTTCCCCAAAATCTTTCAGTGAACAGAACATAACCCCATTATTTTGAGCCAATCTCATTTTTTTCTTCCCCCCCCCGCCTTTGCAGGAAATACTCCTTGTTGTCAAAGCTCATGTGATGTTACTCAGGTGCACCCGAATGTTATGTATTCCAGGCGTGCCCAGGCACCTGGCCAGCTCCACCCAAAACAGAGGCATTTTCTTCAAAGCAGAGGATTTACACGGTAAGGTGAGAGCATTCTTTCAAACACAGTTATGACAGTACTTAGTATTTCTCTGTTGTTACAGAATTGTTCAACTGTTGCTTTGAACTCTTGTAACCTCAGCCTGCGTACAGTGGAAAAATTCAGGATTTGCTTGCCTGAGCATGAGGCTGCAGTTCACAATAAAATATTTGCTGCAGTTCCAGCTGAGAGTGCCTGTGTGTTCTGCGTCATGTTAGGTTTGCTCTGCCTTAATTTTGCAGGGGCTCTTCTGGAGATTTGCTTCAAGAGTTTTGCTGTCAGAGTAGAATTGATGCTTCCCAGTGCTCTCAAATGCATTTGCTCGGGAAGACTGTCTTTAAAGCTAACGCACTACAGTGGGAGCTCAGGTAGGATCCGGGCTGTGCGTTTTATCAAAGGATCCCAGAATTCGACCCCAGACTTTCAAAATGCTCTGAAACTTGCTGCTTAGTGAATTTGCCTAAATAATAGAGGACCACAGTAATAGCAAGGGCATTTCTTAAAGCAAATTTGGAGTCATTTTGATCAAGAGACTTGCCAGCTGCAGGCCCATCCAATCAGTAGCCAATTCTTACACTGAAATGTCTTTTTTGCTGCCATGGCAAGATTGTCTTGAAAGTTACTATTTTAGTTGCTGAAGTATTTAGGAAGGCAAAGGAGAGGAATACACCTAAGATGACTAGGTCATTTTAAACTTCTCAGATCAGTCTGATAAGGCTGAATTGATCTCCTGAGTGAGTTCTGTGCCATTCAGGAATACCCTAATAAGTTGAATGAGCCACTTCACATCCTTGTGGTCATCCTCAAATGCAAAAGGCTGTAATGAGACTTCTCCTTCTGTGTTAATCTTCGTAATGAATTCCAGAGCCTGGCTCCCCTTCTCTGCCCTGTCCTCACCGATTCCCTGCCGAACTTCAGGAAACCTGCTGGTGATGCCTGTTTCCATTTTTTTCCTTCCCAAGTTTGGCCCTTACCTAGTTTTATTTTTGACCCAGTCACTTTCCCTTATAGTGGTTGCAGAAACTGTAGAAAAAATATTTTACAAAATACTATTTCATTTAACACAGAGCAACTGCAACACAGCAAAAACACATTAAAGGTGTAATTAAGTCCAAAAGACAATTCAGTACTTCTGTGACACCTGCTGGGGATTTATCTCCTTTCATAGTCTTTCACCAGGTTTTCTTTAACAGCTGACATGTTGGTTGATAACATAAATAAAAAATAAAAATGAATGAAAGAGCCCTCTACCGTACAGAATGCAGGCTTCTTTCACGATGAAATACTCAATAGTGAATCATGCAATTGTTGAAAAGCTATTGGCAAGCATTTGAGTCGAAGGCGGAAAAAATACTTAACGTGTGCAGTATTTTGCCTTCCCTTACTTTAAAGAAACGTTCTCACAATGCAAGAACCTTTAAAGAAGAGAGCAACTTAAGTAGCTGTAAACTCATTGGATTCTTATTCTTCATTGCTGTACTTCTTGGCTGCTTTTTTGGTAAATTATT
Source organism: Pygoscelis adeliae (assembly GCF_000699105.1). Lineage (NCBI taxonomy): Eukaryota > Metazoa > Chordata > Aves > Sphenisciformes > Spheniscidae > Pygoscelis > Pygoscelis adeliae. Next base: position 696,323 of record NW_008824657.1, read on the forward strand.
TCGTGCCCTGTGCCAGATGCTGTTTTCATTCACAATGAAGTAATAGTCCTTTGTGAGTGATATCACAGTACTATACCACAGCCCTTATTGTGACTTCTCAAATTTAACGTACTGAAATACATTCTTTGTTGGTTGTTTGGGGACTTTTAGATTGAGGGTTTGATTAAAGTCAGGCTGTAACAAAAAAGAGAGAACGGAGCCCAGAGAACTTGGACAGTATGCAATTTGCAGACAAACATGGAAACAAAAGAAGGGCAAAAAGGAAAAGTTTGAATATTTGATCTACTCTCTCTCTTCTGGTACAGATAGAGGAAAAACTTGAAATAAGGCTTGTGTAATTGGTTGTTTTTCAGGTTTTGAGATGGTGTCGGTATTTAATTGCTGACCCTACCAAGGGATCTACCCCTGTGCCCGCGCTGGGCTGTTGCAGTCGGTGCTAAAAAAAAAAGGAAGCGTTGGCTGGGGTCTGCTCCGATTTCACGCCACTGCACGTGCTCCATCTCTGCACCCACGCACGAAAGCAAGCGTATCCAAATACAAATTGCTAGTTCTTCAACTAGATCACAGGGTTAGGCCCTTCTAAACATAGGCTAGAAAGTTTGCAGTTCCCTTTTAGACGCGTGATCTGTGGGTTTCATATTGTGATGACACAGTTCCATTCTTTGCTGGTATAAGGTTTATTAAAACCCGTGTATGTGTTTGTGCTGGTGTCCATGTGCATAGAAATGAGTTCTTTTGAAGGGTTATGTAAAGGTATATTTTCCAGAAGACGGAACAAATACAAGGAATCCAGCTGAGCTACTTAAGGCCTGATCACGCAAGGAGTGGAGCACTCTGAATTTTAAATGCAGGTTAGAGCACTTCGCATCCCCCAGGTCCGTGTAAGGTTGTAGGGGTGTGTCTGTGTGCACATGTATATGCATGTGTTTAAGCATACATTGATCTAAGGACATAATTATATATGCCTTCTTTTTTCCCCTTAGAAGTAAACCGGTAATTATGAAAAAGAAAGTGAGATGGAAGATGTTCCTTTAGAAATTGCTAAGTAAATATTGGTTTAAGATCTTTGCTAAGTAGACACTTTTTTGGATAGCTTTTTAGCCTTTCCAGTCAACGAAGGAGCTGGCAAACAGGTCTGTCATCCAGCTATATTTTCAGGAAGTATGAAAAAGGTCTCATTAGACTTTAACAGAGAAGAGGGGGATACTTATAATATCTGATAGAATATTGATATATTTAAATATGCTGATATGAGATCTTTAAAAAATAGAAAACGTGGTCAAATTTTGCCCTCATTGTAGTCCACTGAGACTGCACCAGGTAATACATTGAGGAAAAATTTAGCCAAAAGCAGTTCTGAGTGAAACTATTAAAATGCAGGTAAATGAAGACGTCTGGCTGACCAGAAGAATCTGTATTCATGTGGCGAACGTTTCATTACTCATACTGCAATGCTTTCTGAAGTATATTTTTGTATCATCATTTCCCATTTTAAATTCAGCTCTTAAATCCCAAAAGGGACTTAAATACCAGCCATTTGCATTTTAAAGGGAAAACTCAAACCTCAATAGAGTGCTCTACTTAAGACTCCTTTTATATAACTTAGCCAATGAGCTACATCTCGGTAGAGACCTTAGGGAGTCAACCAAATGACTGAGGCAAGGCAGGAGAACCTAGATTTGGAAGAAGCCTTGTAATTTGCTTCCTAAAATGCAGAATATGTTGGTATCGGTGCGAAGCTCTCCTGCCAACTGGTGTGTTCGTTATTGTGGGGCGAAATGCCTTTATTGTTGCGGCGGGAAGGACTTTCAACCTCTGGCAAACTGGGACAGCTAGAGCACGGGCTACTCTCTCTTCCCCTGCGCCAGGGAAAATCATAGTAAAGAAAGCTGTAAAATAAAAAGGGCAACTTTTAATTCAGCCCTTTGCAAGACATGGGAAATGGGAAAGTTACAGGAGAAGCGGCATGGGTTTTGTTAAAACAAGGATCTCTCGGGGGCTGACTCATGTTCTGAGCAAATGTGATTCAGGAGAGGAATCGAGGGGACTGTTCTCCCCCTCCGGCCATGGGTTTGTGGGTGGAAGTTGTAGGCGGTCCACTCCTTCCCTTGGAGACATTGGGATTCATCTTCTACTCAGATGTCCCAGTTCCTTTCAGCTGTGTCTTGCTGTCTGCCTTTATTGAAGTGAAACAGACTTCAAACGCATTTATTTATTTCTTATCGCCAAGAGAACCTATATTCTAACTTCTTGCTGTGTCAGGAGCTTGAAAGCTGCGAAAGTACTGCTACTTCTCATTTTCTTGTGGCCCTCCAAAGAACTGTGCGATTATATAATTATAAATTATATAAATATAATTATAAAAAACCCAGTGCAGAATAGGAAGCTGCTTCTTTTAAATGGGTTGATAAATAAATAGCACTAGAGAGCACTGCCTGTATTTGGCGCATTTAAAAAAAAAGTGCTGTAGAGCGAGGTCTGCAAATATGAATTCCTGTGCCTGGGAATTCCAAAATCCCACTGATTTTTTAACCCCTAACTCTCAATTGAAGACCAGGCTCTGTTAATCAGCACAAGACCCTTCAGCTCCTTCCCAAAGCGTGGTCTGGTGGCAGGCACCGGAGGGCGAAGCTGCAGGTCCCGCTCTTCGCTGTGATACCTTGTGCCCGACTGCCTCGTCTCCGCGGTGCGCATTTCAAGAAACTGAAATAAATATTCCTGTGTTGACATAAGAAGGATGACTGAGTGCTTGGGAGCCATGAGGCTTCTAATGATAATTGCAACAGGAAATGTACCTTAATGTTTGTTTAAAAAGAATGATGCAAACTGCAGCTGTCTGTGCTGCTATCAAATTAAAGTGAGTAAGGAGGGGATTTTTGGTGGAGTTCTTTTGCTTTTAAGTGCACCAGAAAAATAAGCACTTAAAAGTACCATGCAGCTGATGGAAAACAACAGTTCCCAGTAATGAAGCTTTGCTGTATCAGATGTGACATGTCTCCTAGACATCTTAAAATCCCTTATTGTCTGTTGCTGTGTCATAAGTTACTTCCTAACACACCCTGTTGCTTGCAAACGGAGTAACTGCACAAACAAGTGATGGGAGGGAAATAAAAGGCAACTTCAGTGTGCCATAAAAGAGCTTGTTTGCACAGGTAATTCCGTGATGCCTGATGTAACAGGCGCTGAATCAGAGCTGATTGTGGAGGGAGGGGTAGATTTTTTGTTGTTGAATTGCACTTATCTTCAAAGCTGCTGGAAATGATTCTGCGTTTATTC